>NC_080841.1:43212358-43514749 GCF_030435755.1 Ochotona princeps
CCAGCTCCAGCTGTTGCGGCCGCTTGGGGAGTGAATCAGTGGATGGAAGATCTTTCTCTGTCTCTCCTCCTCTCTGTATATCTGCCTTTCCAATAAAAAATAAATAAATCTTAAAAAAAGAAAGAAAAAACATTCATACAGGTATTATAGTTCCATTTATATAGATTTCTAGAAAATTCTATCAAATAGATCACAGTTCATCTGGCATGTAGATTGGGAGATGAGAAAAAGAGAGAGCTTACTGATGATAGCAGGAGAAACTGAATTAGGAGGAATATAATCAGTATCATGATTGTGATTTCACGACCACATATATAGACCCACACTTGGCAGTTGTGTAATTTAAATATGTGCAGTTTATTCAGTATAAGCTGTGTAAAAGAGAAGATTCTAGAGAGAGAGAGAGAAAAGAGAATAATGTGCTACCAATTAATTCAAACATCAGATATATAAGAATTCACAGTGATAAGAAAACCATATTAATCTGCACTTTAAGTTAGTGGTAGCTCTCATCATCATTCTAGAAAATGATGGGGAAGTAGAAATGCCAAGCTTTTATGGTAACTTTCTGTGTCTTCACAGATTATTTTTCTATTTTCTAAATAGTTGATGAGGGAAAATTCTTCTTTGTAAAGAATTCCACCTAGGTAGAGAAGAATCACAGAATTCTCAAACTGGCTTGCGAAACGTAACAAATCCAAGCCAGCATTATCTACAGGTGCTGAAGCCACTGGGCAAGAAGCAGATGAAGACTTGCACAACGAAGGAATCAGAACCTAGCACTCCATCGCAGAATCACCAAGGCGAGACAACCAAACTGAATGCACTTACCTCCTCGTGTGGTAATTAGGAGATACACAGAGCTGCCTATGAATTGTTTTTTCAAATAAAGATTATACCTAAATCTACATTTAATAATTGATTTAGAGTTACAGGAGACCCAATGAGATAACTACCCTGTGAGATATCGGTCTTATTAGCTCAGCTAATAAGATACAAAGAGCAGTACACTAACATTTACAGCCTGGATCTTCTCAGCTACTTTCTAGTAAATGTAAGGTTCATATATATTTCCTCTTGAGGACATATTCCTGCTTCCTTTTGCAATAACTGCTAACCAAAAGGCCCAGTGGGCTTCAGAAGGTTGCTTAGGGACTATAAATCCAGAGAACAGAGAGTGAATGATCTTGAGGGTATTTCATCTTGGACACATATCAGAGCTTTGTAAATTAACTTTACCTCGCTCCCTGTCTAACCTTGGATGACTATATCTAGAAAACCCAAGCCCTTAAGTTTTTCAATTGTTTATGTCTTCAAAACTATGATTTGCATATATATAAATATATATTTATGTATGTCCATATATAGTTTCTTTACAGTGTCTATGCTGTCATCTCCTTTGAAAGGCAGTGTGATAATAAGAGTGAGAGAGACAGAGGCAGAAGCAAAGATACAGAGAGACACATACACAGAGAGATCTCAGCGTAGTTCACTTTTCAAATGTGTGGATCTCAGATCAAAGCCAGGAACCCCATCCGAATCTCTCCCGTGAGTGGCAAAGGCTCAGGCCCTCAGACCAGCACCCTGTCTCCAAGGGTGTGCAACAACAGGAGGCTGGATTGGAAGCAGAATCCCTGGAACTCAAACCAGCACACTAATAAGGCATGCATGTGTCTCAGGTGCTGGCTTAAACTGCTCTGCCACAGTGTCTGCCCTTATATTCTCAACGTACATACATATTGTTACTATTTCTTTTTACCTATATCATTGAAAACATGTATAATACTGTCTCATATATACAGTGCTATCATACGTGGCCTAGCAGATATACTGAATGGATTTTTTGGTGGGATTACTGAATCAAGTTGGGAGCAGTAAAATTCTGTAGATATACAAGAAAGCAGAGAAAAGGAGTGAAAACTGCAAAAGTATACAAATGACTCCAACTACATATAGACTGGTTGAATGCAACTTGTGTTGGATCAGTCAGGGCCCTGCTTCTCTGCTGGATAATCTGGAGAATTTTTCTGCCAACCCCAATTTCTCTGTATCACCTAATTTGCTCTAGGTATGGTCCCAGAATAATCAGGTCCTGACAGCTATGGCTTATTAGCTTGGAGATGGGTAAGAGACCCAACCAGTCAATTTATCAACTGACTTGCAATCAGGGGTCACTCATGGACTTGGAGTGAAGGGACAGAATGGAGAGGAACAGGCAGCTCTGAGGACCACAGCTGAGTCACACAGAAGGGGCAGCCAGAGTGAGGCACTATGAAGCCAGGACACTGAAGTCCCCAGCCTCTCTAAACTCCTGCCTTACACAAGGCAAGGATTTAGCCAGTAGGCTAGCATGCCGGCCCCCAGGCTTTTTTTTTTTTTTTTGCAACCAAATGAGCCAAGTCTAAAGCACTCAAGGATGATTTCATGTCTTGGGTATTTGTTAGGCAATCTGCAGTCCCATTGGTTGTTCCAGAAGATGACTCTTTGGGTGATAGGGAGACTTGAATGATCTAGCACAACTCAGCAAAGGGAAGCTTGTGTCAAGCAGGCTTGAGAAGGCCCAGAAAGAATACTGTAACATCAGGGCTCCCTGCTGTCCCAGAGCTGCACTCGCTGGGGATGTGGTGCTCTGACTGATGACATACTCTGGCCCTTGCTCCTGGATAGCAGCCCATCCAAGCCACAGATGCCCCTGCTTCAAGATCACAGAATTCTAGAACTGCAACAGATTTTAGATATCTATTTGTGTTTCAGCCCTACACCTTTCCTACAAGCAATCATCTCACCTGTTTTGACAAGAACAAAGGAATATATTTTTAAATAATCCTAATGGGAAAAATGGACTCCCTGGTTTTAAGCCATTATCTTTCTCCCCTTAATTTTTTACCTGTTGATACTAGTTCTGCACCTCTGAAGAACACACACACATGGGCCAATGTGGTAGTATAACAGGCTAATCCTCTAATTGCAGTAATAACATTCCATCATGACTGTTCTACTTCTAACCAAGCTCTCTGTTAATGGCCTGGGAGAGCAGCAAAGGCTGACCCAAGTCCTTGGACTTCTGCATCCACATGGAAGACCCAGAGGGAGCTCCTGGCTCCCAGTTTCAGACTGGTCCAGCTCTGATCATTGTGGCCATTTGGGGAGTGAACTTGTAAATGGAAGATCTCTCTTCTTTCTTGCTGTAATCTTAACTTCCAAAAGCATGTACATACATGAACTCCTTCAGAAGATGAATTCAGGGATGGGCTCATTTGCATTAATGGTTAAAATAGCCACATTCCATATTAGTGTGTCTGGGCTCCATTCCTCACTCCAGCTCTATGTACCAGTTTCCTGCTCAGGTGAACCCTGGGAAGCAGTAGTGATGGCTTAACTAATTGGGTTCCTGCCACCCACATGGAGACCCAGGTTGCATTCCCATGGCCTGGCACATCTCAGCTTCACCTAGCTACTGCAGACATCTAGAGAGCAAACCAGCAAATACAACCCATCTCTTTTTCTCTGTCTTTCCTTCCCTCAACTGTCGTTCTAGATCTTGTGTAACTTTTAATAATGATAAAAAAAGAATTTAAGTCAGCTTTCCACACATTTGGACCAGAGTCATATCTCTTCTAAACATTCTTTGCCTAGGCTAAAAATCCCACTTCTCTCCACTAATTTCTTCTATAGCATAATTCTAATTCCATTCATTGCCAGAGTCCTTTATTTTCCAAGCCATACTCTGTGTTGTCTCTGGGTTATTGTTAAATCTGTCAGCCATGACCCTTGGGATCATATTTGACTAGAGCAGGGCCATCAGCTCCTTTCTCCTTAAGATGCCGTTCACCTTCGGAATAGCTAAGGATTGGGAGTCCACCCAGCCCTTTCAGTCAGTGGCAGGATGCTGGCTGGAGTCAGAGAGCCAGGCTCTTACCTGCCTATGCCATCCTGGGGGCATGAGAGTAACTAGTTGTGTCTTACACACCCAGACTCCTTTCCTAGTGAGTCAGCCTTCTTCATGTCACCAGGGACAGCCCTACCTTCCATCACAGCCAGGATCCAGAGGTGGGCTCCTGACCAGCACTGGGCCAAGGAGACCTCTGCCCGGGTCAGTTAGCCATGAGGACCTAAGTGTAATGTCATGGAGAGACATGGAAGGTAACTCTGCTCTCCAGTTTCATCATGATGGGGTAGAGATCATGCTGAAGAGAGCAGGAAGGAATAAGGCTCATTGGAGATATAGAGAAAGAAATCAACCAATGGTTCATCAGTTCCCATAAGTGCCCACTACAGCTCTTTCATGTCCATGGAGGTTCTTTGTAATAAATTCCCATTTAAATTTAAAACTCTTTGAAATGGATTTTGATCCCGAACACATGATCCTTGACCAATACTCTAGACAAGTCTTTGAACATCCTTGGATGTAATTTTTTTTGCAAATAAAAATCTATGTACACTTCTTGCTTTTCACTCCGCAATTCTATGTCACATCATTCCCATTTTGTACTTGAGAAGGCTTACATATAAAAATGCAAGTGCACAACTTTCTACATAAACCCTGGTAAATTTCATCTTGTATTTTGTTTCATCTGCCCAGATGTTTCACATATTGAAATATGTTCAGGTTTTTGTTTAACAATACTCAATGGAAGAAAATTTAAGAATAATGGGTTCACACATCATAGAAATCTATGCATTGGCTGTCTCTCCATAAAAAGTGAATTGTCTAGGAATTACGCTTGTTGATGGCTTGGAAAGGTATTTACTCATTGGTTTTTTCATTCATTCATCCATTTAACCAGAGGTTAGCCATAGACTTTCAATAATATTGTAACCGTAGTTGAAAGACATGAATGATAGTTGTGAGGGCTTTTGGCTGTGGTCATTTGTGGAGATGGTCATCCACACGCAAGACATGTGTGTCTTGTGGAACCCCAGAAGTGGGCTCTGGTTTGTTGGACTGACCTAAGTGCTCAATCATGACTCATTATTCAAGGTCAGATATGCTACACAAAAAACTAGTAGAACCCAAGTTAATCAGTTTGCCCTGTATTACAACATAGGTATAAAGATGCAATGGGAAAGGACATGTGAATTTTGGCTAAAAGAAGCTTTTACCTTATCTTTCAATTCCAATTATAGAAGGCTATCTCTATATCCTTCATTACCACAGATAAATTCAACATCAACTTAGAGTTCAACTTGGCAACTAGCAGGAAAGCAAAGTATGTATATTTGAGACAAAATGTGTGCTGTATTTATTTGTAGTTCACATTTTCTTCCAAGAGATAGACAGGCAAAAAAAGCACACCTGTAAAGGTGATGAGAATATGGCATATTTTTGAACACACCCAATAGCCATTGGGTGTGATGTGTGGAAAGGTTTGCAGGAAAGAGGAAGGATCAGATATCCATACACATCTCCCTGAAGTTGTCGTATCCACAGAAGGCTCTTTGCATCTGGCTCAATCTGGGCAATCATAATGCCCACACAAAGGAACCACTGAATTCCTGTTCCTTTTCTGGTCACCAATTACAATCCCCAATCTATAGACATTCCTTAGCCCCTCCCATCCCTCACTGTGTTAGCTCCCATCTGGCCTCACTGTACTCCCTTCCCAGCTACTTCATTCTTCTGCCTCAGTTGCTCAGCAAGCCCCATCTTGCTGTTTCCTCATTTGGGTAATGGGTCCAATTATACCTGTCTCATGGAGTTGGTGTGACACTGACAGGAGACACATATACTAAATGGATGGCTCAGGCCACACACATGGTACTCATTCAGTCAATGACAGCTCCACTATGCTCAACAATCTCTCTTTCCTTATTACGCCTTGCTTCGCTTACAAATATGCTCTTTCTTCCATTGTAGAAAAATCATTTGAAGTTATTGGAGTCTCTCTACTTCTCATTATCCAGAAATATCTTGAAACTCGTTTGTACTCCCTACCTCCTTTCCATCAGTGACAATATTCTCAAAGCTATTGTTGCCTGGTTCCAGCTCTATGGTTCACCTGCTCCTGTCCTTGCCTTGCCTCCTGAGTTTTGTTTCTCAAGTGGAAGGCTTCAGTGTGATTCTTACCAGATTCCTTACATTCTCTCCCTGTACACCTCAGCCTATATTCGCTGGGTTTGGTAGATTGTGTCACATAAACATTTCTCTCCCATTGCATTCCCACTGTCCCAAAGCCAGCCTCGTGCCATCTGTGATCAGAACCATAATCACTTGCTTCCTTGCCCTAATGGTGGCTTTTCTACCCCATCCTGCATTGTCAACTCTACTCAGACACATTCAGGGACAGTTTGCCCTCTCAAGGGCAAAGCTTGGATCCTTAGCAGGGCACATGTGAACCTGACATACATTTGCTACTGCCTGTTTATTCTCAGCTAAAGTCCTCATCCTTCTTTAAGACCCCAAATTAAATAGCCACGCCTTGGTTAAGACTTTCCCTGCCTTCCTTCCCCCACATCCGTAAACTTCAGTTCTATGGTAATTTCCTCACACATTGTAACTTACCTTTGGGCTTATTTTGCCTCTTCAGTCCCAGTAGGTGCTAGGTGGCAGTGATCTTAGTCATTTTGGCCTCCTTTGTATTTAGCACAGGGCCAGACTTGTGCCAAATGACTAAATACCATATGGTGCGCAATTAGGAAATTGAAGGAAGAAACTTCAAGAACCCCTTAATCCAGAGGCTGGGGAACCAAGAGAGAAGTGAGTTACAATTAAGAGAGGCATGTGGATGCTCCACTCCCATTCATATCTGTGCTTCGAGATAGATGTGAAGGCTGGAGGAAAACCAGAGCCGATATCACAAAATTACGCTCCAGCATGGGGATGGCAGTTTTGATCAAAGCCTGCAAACAAAGCCAAAGTTGCTTTATCTGGTGCTCCTTTGCTCCCCAAATTGGCAGACTCCATGGATAGGAAGACTTTGCCATCATTCACAGGTGAGTTCCAAGTGTGTACTTCTTACTGTGTTGTTTAGGGCAGGGACATACAGAGACAAAAAATGCCAAAATAAACCTTGAGAGTCTAGCTCAGCAAGAACAAGAGCAGGTTGGAGAGAGGCACAGGCCAGAGAAATAGCCCATGGAGCCCAGCAGACACTCCCTTGGCAGACGGAAGCCTGTGGCCCAGGTGGGTGGCAGTTTCCCAAGACAAATCTGACTCAGAGACTTTGGAAATCCAGAGCACCAACGCCTGACCTGGAGGCAAACTAGCAAAGCAGTGCACCAGCACCCGCCAGCAGAAGACACTGGGGCTTGCAGCAAGGACCCGAGGGAAACCTGGGCTTCAGAGACCTTCGTGGCAACAGCAAAGACGACGAATTCTGCTCTGCTCAGAGCAGCTTAGAGAGAAACAGGCCCAGCCAGCCAGAATCAGGACAGATGCAACTGGATGGGCAGGTGCCCATCAGCACTGCTGAGGGGGAGGAAACATGTACAAGCTTGCATCAGGAATGTTAGGTGGCACTGGTACCATGTGACAGCTCACAGAGGTGGCATCAGCAGATGTTCATGGATGACTCAGAGGCATTATTTATTATTGTTATTTCCCCCTCCCTCCACGTGGTTTATAGAAAGCATTTTGTCAAGTTTTCCAGGCCTAGACGAGTACACAGGATATCAGGGTAATTCTCAAGGGGACCCAACTCAGAGCTGCCAGCTAGGAGGGAACACAGAAGCCAGAGGGAGGGCAGGCTCAGTCAGTGGTTCTGAACTGGCATGGGGAATGTCAGAATTAGCAGTGTCAACAGGGAGCCCCAGCCCCTGAGGCTGGAGAGGGTAGGCCAGCATGAGCCCCACAGCCTGTCTGCGGAAATGGAGGAGCATTTTTCTGGGTGACCAAGCCTGGAGTGGTTAAAACCTATCACAATAACCCACTATGCAATTTATGAAAAACTAAAAGGATTGCGAAGGTTCAAAACACAAAGTAATTAACAGAAAGTGGGATGTATTCATTATTCCGATTTGATCAGTACCACATTGCGTATGTTTATTGAAATGTTACACTGTACCCCATAATATGAAAATACTCAAAACATTTTAAAGTTTTATTTATTTTGCATTAAAGAGTTGCAGAAAAAAAGAGAGACAGAGAGTAACACCTTCCATCCACTGACTAACTGTTCAAATAGCTGCCATAGCCAGAGTTGAGACGGACCAAAGCCGGGAGCCGGGAGCCAGGAGCTTCTTATGGATGGGTCTTCCACATGAGTACACGGGTTCAAGATCTTGGGCCATCCTCCACTGCCATTAGCAGGCCATTAGCAGATCACTGAATCAGAAATGCAGCAATGAGAACTAAAATTGGTGCTTATATGCAATGCCGGCATCTCAAGTGGAGAATTCGCTTATGTGCCACTATGCCAGTCCCCTCACCAAAATCTTTCTAATGCATAATATAGATATACTAACTAATCTAATTTTAATACATGCATCAGATAATCCCATCATACCACATACATGAGTACAATGAATATTAATAAAAAGTAAAAGTTAAAAAGAAAAAGAACAATTACTAAAAAGTCAACCCACCAGATGCCATACTATTGATACCATATGTAAATTATGCCAAGAAACATTTGCCAAAGGGTTTATGAAAAGTGGTAGTTGATTTTTTCCACAGAGATAATACAAATTCTAAGTCATTATTTAAGCAAGTGTAATACATACACTAGAGGTAGGTTCTTTTTCACAATATAATGAACTACTCTAAGAGTGACATTGTACAAGTTCTAGCTGTTTAGCAGTTATCACCACCATCGTCATCGTTGTCATCCATCTGTCCTCCATTGCTGGAGACGAGGTGGGCTTAGGGAAGAAGATATGACATTTTCATGGATGTGTATCAGTAAATGGAAGCTTTTCAGAACCACAGGCTCTTTTCCCTTCATTCATGTGTTTGCTTGTCCCGCTGGCCTTTTCCTCTTGTCTGTTCTAAGGCTCAGGGTCTTCTTTTGGGTTTGCCTTCAGGGCTGTCGTTATGGCTTGGAGTTTCGCTTCCATAGGTCAGGACTTGCAGACCAATACACTGTCACCTGCCCAATGCTGTTGTGCAGAGTTCAAAAAGACTCCCCAGGAGCCAAGAAACCCAGAAGGTTTCAAAGCGAGCACAAATATGACCACTGAGCAACCATGGGAGTTGTGAGGCCTATAAATATCCCTATGGAAAGCTTTGGGAGTCACTGAGAATCTGCAAATGGTGCAAGCACCTTTGAGAGGACAGACAGACCCATGCTGCCGAGGGTTAGGGATTAACATGTGGCTTTTCCTTAGGCAGCATTCTGTTAGATCACTCATTATGTGTTTGATCAAGTTTCTTTATGCCAGTCCAATGCTGGTAGCTCCTCTGGAACATGGTTACAAGAGAAATGAAGTGAAGTTGAGCAGCTAAAAGTAAGTTTGGAATAGAAGAGAATAAAATAGAAAAACAAGGGCTGGTGCATTGGTTCAATTGGCTAATCCTCTATTTCCAAGTACCAACATTCCATATGGGTGCTAGTTTGTATCCTGGTTGCTCCATTTCCAAATAAGTTCTCTGCTTGTGGCCTGGTAAAGTGGCAGAGGATGGCTCAGAGCTTTGGGACCCTGCACCCACGTTGGTAACCCAGAAGAATCTCCTAGATCCTCGCTTCATATTGGCTCAGCTCCAGCCATTGTGGCCACTTGAAAGGGAACCAGCAGATGGAAGCTTTCTTTTCTCTGTCTCTCCTTCTCTGTGAATCTGCCTTTCCAATTAAAAAAAAAAAGGGAGGGGATCGCATTACTATCACGAATAATCTGAGAAAATTCCTTCTTGTGGATGGGATTTAGCTCTTCTAGGAGCTAAATAGTACCCTTTCTTAAACTCATCACAGATTGGGAACTGTCTCACAAACTTCTACCTGGGATGAACAGCAGAGGCAAGGATCTTACGAGAAAGCACAGTCCAGAGAGCTGTTTCAGGGCAGTTCAGTGTGCTCTCAGCCACAAGGATTGGCTGGAAGTAAGGCCAACAGGAAAGTGAGCAGCACTTGAGCTCATGGTACCAAAGGGACACAGCTGTAAGGACAACAGTATTCCAATCACATGGGAGCATGACAGGAAGCAAGAAATAGAAAGACCAATGAAAAGGCCCAGGGCACTTCTTTGGAAAAACCCAGCAAGGTTCTTGAGCATCATCCGGGATTATACAATAATTGTTCACACTTGGCTAGAGAATTGGCTCTAGGGAAAATTCATCATCAAACACTCCCTGGGTATGTGCTCATCAAAACGATGAAGACTTGGGAGTGTGGAGACGCCTCTGGGGCCAAACAGAGTGTCTTCCGTCCAAGTGCCTTCCATCCAAGTAAACAGAAAGGGCCTCCCAAAGTCCTGGCCCTGACTTCCAGTGAGGTTGTTGGCTTGTGACTTCATTTGGCTGCCCCGAACTTCTGACATTCAGGATAACTCTTCTTGGTGTCATGAGCAGTTGTCATCCCAGTTAGGTTAAAGCAAGGTAACAGAGCAAGTGGAGGATCCAGGGGAAGGAGAGGAATTAAAAGACAGCCTTTGCCAGCCTGATCAATTCCATCCTGCTTTGAGGATAAGTGATTACACCATCTGCACTCAGTTTGAGAAGGCAGAATCATAGGCACGCTTTCCAGCATACAGGTCCTTGGTGCATTTGAAAGACATGAAAAAGAAGTTGGGCAAGAAGACAGAATGGAAATTAAGAGGATGTGGGCAGTTGTTCACCAGGAACTGGAGTTCTCAGAGGAGGGACAGGGGAGCACAGGTGGTGGGGAAGCCCAAGGGCATGGCCTTGAGAAACTAGGTAAGGCAGTGGAGATTGTGCAAAAGAAAAAAAGAAAGAAAGAAAGAAAGAAACACACGCTGCTCTCAGGACTCCGTGTGTGTGTGTGTGTGTGTGACCGGCGTGTGTTGTGCAAACCACACGATTCTGCACTTAAAAGTCAGTTTTCTCCACCTATTTCAACCCTATGCATTCCTATCTCCCTTGGAGAAAAATCTCTTTGAAGGCAAGGATGATGACTGACTTCGATTGTCAGTTCAATGATTCCTAATGTAAGAATTGAGTAAGTCATGAATGAATCAGTTGTGAATGGTGTGCGCAGTTGGGACTTCCTCATCACGGATTGTCTTTGAACTCTAGGATTACCTGCCTTCTCTCATCAAAAGATGAGAGCTGGGCTGTAACTTTGGGGGCGGGGAAGGGGCTGTATTTTGAAAGGTTTCTGTATCAACCTGACACTTAAATTTTAAAAAAATACATATTTATTTGAAAGAGTGTGGGAAGGGGGGGAGACAAAGAGAGAGAGATCTTCTATCAGCTGGTTTACTCCCCACATGCCCACAAAAGCCAGGACCAGCCAGGCCAAAGTCAGGAGCTGTGAACACAATCTGGGTCTACCATGTTGGGATGGTAGGAACCCCAGTACTAGAGCCATCATCTGCTGTGTTCCAGGGTACATAGTAGTAGGAAGCTGGAATTAGAAGTGGAACTGAGTCACAAATTCAGGCACTCTGGTATGGAATATTCTTAACTCCTGTACCAAACAGTTGATCTTAGCACATTCTGCGAGTGTTAATTTACTAAGAATAGGCATTGATGTTGTGGTTCAACAGTAATCCTCTACTTTCAAGAAACAACATCCCATGTGGGCATCAGTTCATGTCCTAGCTGCTCCACTTCCCACACAGCTCCTTGTGTGGCCTGAGAGGGCAGTGGAGGATCCTGTATTTGTATGGGAGACCTGGAGGAAGCTCCTGGTTCCTGGCTTCAGATTGGCTCAGCTCCAGTCATTGCAGCCATTTGGGGAGTGAACCAGCAGATGGAAGATCTTTCTGTCTTTGCTTCTCTCCATAAATCTGCCTTTCCAATAAAAAATAAATAAATCTCTCAAAAAATTTAATAAGAACAAAATGGAAGATCAACCCACTTTAGAGTTTAAATATAAAAATATTACTTGATGGAAAGAGAGGATATTTGAAAGAAAGATAGATTTCCTTTATCTCTTTTGAGTTGCTATCTTCTTTAAAGTCAGACTGTGCTAGAGGGTCCCAACGTAACACTTTGGTACATTTGCTATTGGCTTTTGTGTTAGTCATGACAGGGCACGCAGAGCACTCCTTGTAAACATGGAGCTGAATCAATCTGGTGAATCATTACTGGCCAAGGAGAGGGCAGAGTATGAGGTAGGCTTCCGTTCATGGCTTTGATTCATTGTTTTGCACAGATCTTCAAGAAAGCCCCTCGGTATGGCCACCTATGCTTGGATGTTCTCTTCTTGAGCACTCACAGCATTCAGCTTCCCCCATCACTGGTAGCAATTGACGATAGTCCATTTATACCTTGATGGCACTTGCACTGCTATCATGTAGTCAATTTATTAATGTTCATTCACATTCTGTCTCTTTTTTACTCCTCACATCCATCTCTAAGTTCCTAGATGATAAATTCGTGACTGATTCATCTTTACTGATTCCCATCACACATGATTAGATATTAAATGAAGATTTTTTTTTTCTCCAGCAAGTAAATGGGTCACCATTTCATGTGTCCTGGAGCTTTTCTAAATCTTCTTGTCTTTAGATGAGGAAACTCAAGATTCAGCAAGGCCCTCTCACCTCAAACTTGGAAGTGTCTCGATTCTATCCACCAGAGACTCAGTCCTGAGTTACCCAGGGTCTGTAAGCCCTGTGCTGGGATACAGTGGATTTAAATTTAAAATCCAGATGGAAAGACAGGAATAATTTCCATGAAAATAGCCTCAAATATGGCAAGCTGCTTCTTCTGAAGTCTGAATGGTGTGACAGACCCTAGAGATGTCAGGCCAAGCAGAAAACCAACGCCAAGCACGCATGCCTGGCTCATGCCCTCTTAGGAATGCTCTGTTCTCACTCAGCACAGCCCAAGGCAGCCCTGGTATGAGTATTCAGCTAATACAACTGGGAAGGAAGAAAAGGGTGGACTCTGTCATCAAACCTCCTACTTGGCAGCAAGTGATCCTAAGGCTTAGAACAATGGGCCACATGGAAAGGAGTTGGTCAGGGGAGGTTCTGAGAACGCAGGTGGCTGTCCAGGAGGACCTGGATGGCCTGAGTCGCAAAGCGCAGCAGACCCCTTCTTGAAGAAGACCCACAGGAAGCATGAGGTGTGCAGGAGAACAGGTGGGGGGGCCAGCACGGAGGGCCAGCTTCTGACTGGCGCTGCCAAGCAGAGTCATGGACAAGGCTGGCAAGAGAAAAGGAAGCACTTCGTGATATGAAACAAGGAAAGGGCTACTGTGTTTGCCCTTATGTAATGTGCAAGTGCTTCTTGTGTCAGTGGTCAGCAGAGGAGAGAGAGCCGGGTATGTCCACCGACAGCTTCTGAGCTGGCTATCCCCTCCTTCTTCCACACGCCTCCCAAGAGTAGACCTGAGAAAACCCCAACCATGTGGAGTCACAGTCCCCACCAGCCCCGTGATCTCTAAGCCCTGGATCCAACAGGCGAGGACTTACTTCCAGGTCAACTGAATAGCAACATATTTCACGCTAGGCTCCTCCTGGAGCCCTAGAAGAGGGCCAGCTGTGGAACTCCCCCCGAGGAAAGCCCAAGAAGACGTGAAAGAGGGCGGAAGGTTTCCCAGGCAGCAGGGGAATCTTCTCTGGGGGCATTGGCTCCTCATTCTCAGGAGGTGCTAGTTTTCATTTTCCCAAATCTTGGGGATCTTTTTAAGAAAATGCCTAAGTGGGAGAATGGGACTGGCATTTAGCACAGTGTTTAAGGTGTCACTTGGGACATATCCCATATTGGAGTGTCTGGGTTTGAATCCCAGGTCTACTCCAGCTTCCTGCTAAGGGGCAACCTGGAGGTAGCAGTAACAGCTCAAGTATTTATTTGGTTCCTGTCACCCATGTGGGAGACTGAGTTCCCAATCCTGGCTTTGGCCTGGTCCAGTCCCAGGTATTGCAGGTATTCAGGGAGTGAACCAGACAGAAAGAGATACCCCCCCAGCCCCATTCCTCTCTCTCTTGGACTCTACCTTTCAAATGAAGTAAAAATAAACCAATAAATGCTGAAGTTCTTTAGGTTTTGCAGAACTTCACCCCAATGCATATCATATCTGGAAATGTGAACAATGAAGCCTGAGTTTCAGTGTCAGCATCATGAGATCAGTTCAGTGTGCTGAGCCGAACCTGTGACCCCAGGCTGTAATCTCAGCTTACAGGAGCATGTCTGTGGTGTGTGTGTGTGTGTGTGTGTGTGTGTATGCATGAGTGCATGTGCCCATACATGCACACTTTAATAATTGATCTGAACTACTTTTCTTGTTTCCTGCAATCCCTCCTTGCTGGACAGGAGTCACCAAAAACAGCACAGTAAAAGAGAGTGAAAGCTATGTGGTTTCAAGTTCAGACCCAGGCTACACGCTTGCAGGCAGTTGGAAGCCCTGTGTCCAGCCACCGCCCTCCTCCCCTGGCAGCCCCAGCCCTGAGGAAGAGTCAGATTCAGAGGGAAACCCCAGAGGCACACCAGTCACTTTCCCTTGGGCTCAGCTGGTGTCCCCTGCTCTGCCCCCAGGCAGGGTAGTGTCACAGTAAGTCTCTTGCAACATCAAGGGAGCCCCCTTGAATTTTGGCTTAGGGCTTGCTTTGGGCTCAGTTCCACTCCTGAGGGTCAGCTTGAAATAGTTCAGTACTGAAAGCCTCTTTGCAGTTCTTTCCGACCATGAGTCAACTTCTCTTCAATTTTGCAAATATTTGGATTTTGGGCCAGGCCAAAACATATACACCGAAATCACAAAGACCAATAACACAAAGTTCCAGGTTCAAAGATTTGAGGCACAGCTGAGGAAGCACGCTCATCAAAATAGTGACACCTAGAATGAATACTTCACTCATGCACTCAACAGCTATTCTGCTGGGATGCAGGCATTCCCTGGCTTCAGGATGTTCCCTAACTAGCTAAGGAGGTGGCAATAATGGGAATAAACAAGCAAAAAAAAAAAAAAATTAATGACTAATTGCTACAGTCCGAAGGTTTGTGACTCCCCTGCCCTTTCTCATCCATGTTGAAATCCACCACATTGGGGTATCTTTGGGTGATTAGGTCTGTAAGGTGGAACTCTCAGGAAGGAACCAGTACCCTCCCTGGGGCTAAAGAAGTCGGAGTTCTTCCTTCCACCACATGGGAAGTCTCTTTCTAGGAGCCAAGAAGTGGGTCCTTGACAGACACCCACCATCTTAGAAACTTGACCTTAGGACTTGCCATCCTCTAGCACTGTAACAAACTTCTACTGTTTATGAGCCATCCGTCAGTTGATGGTGTTTTCTTTTAGCAGTCTGGGCAGACTAAGGCACTAACTGTGTTATAAGAAGACATTGGTGGCAACCTAAGGATGGCCTCTCTAAGAAAGTGGCCTGGAACTGGAGACCTGGGAGAAATAGTGGTGAGACTTCTAGCGAAAAGAAGGTGGCCGCCCTGTGCAAAGGACCCAAGGCAGTTCTAGGAAGTGCCAGGAGGCTTCTGATGCTGGAAAAAAGAGGATGACAGAGAGAAATTAGCTCAGAGATGGGCCAGGTGGGGCAGGGCGTGAGGGTGGGTGAGGTAGGTGGACGTCCTTCTAAACTCGCTGGGAAGTAAGTGCTTATTTACTTATTATTTTGGCTAACTTACGTAGCACCACATCTTGCATAGAAGTCACTGAATAAATACCTGCCAAGTGATTCATTAACTGAATCATAGAAATGCTCTCAGATGGATGATTGGTGATTTGCATCTCAAAATTAAGTTGGCACCTTGCACTTGGTTCGCAATTACCCCATGGTCTGAGAGCTGTGTTTAAGAAAGGTGGGATGTTGTGGTGTATCAGAAAGCCAGACCACACAGAGCCAGTGCTGTGGTCCCCGAAGCCAGGCAATAGTGTAGCCAATGCATTGGTATGCATGAAGCACACGCCCAGCTTCATAGATTTTTCTCTTTCCATTTCCAAGGCTGATTTAAAGAGTGACTGTAATGAATCATGGTTACGCTGAAAGACTGGACAAAGAATGAAGTTCAGATAATCCATTTTTAGCAGTCACTGGAAAAGTTTTATCCCTTTAGCTGGGTCTTGTTTGGTTAATATCTAAGAGATTTTGTTAACTACTAATGGATGATTTATAGGTTTTTATAGGAAAGATTAGATGAGAGAAATATAAATTGGAAGAGTCAAAGATTGGAGACAAAGCAATTGATAAGGTTCAGGAGTCTTCTCCTTGGGGCCCCAGGTGAGTGATGGGCTCCCTGTCTACCCAGTAACAGAACTAGTACCTGTGGGTCATCCTGTAGCATCCCCTTTCTCTTCGTCCTTGCCTCAATTGCTCAACCTAGTTGTCCATCAAATTTTACTGATTTTGCCATGTTTTTACTTGCTCTCCCTCTGTACTTCTGGGAGCCTGAGGAAGTAATGGCACCTAGGGCACAGTATGCTGCTGCTGAGAAGGAGCCACCTTAAAGGAAAAGTGCTGTGAACAGTGCACTGAGAAAGCATTGATGTCTGTTAGTAACAAACGCCTGCCGTCCCGTCTGGACCATGAGAGACTGAGCTTGGCTGTTCCCAGCTCTGAAATGCTCCAGCACAGTGTACACTCTTTCATTACCTGAGGCCCACGCCAAAGGCCTCAGGATAGCCAGTAGGTTGCCATAGGAGAGAAAGCTATAGAGAAATCTGTTTCTGTTTTTGTTTGTTGGTTTGGAGTAGGGGTCTGAATGGAGTGTGAGCTATAGACCAAGGATTTGCAAGTTCCACCTGGTGGGTTCTGAGGGAGATTGGATCACCCAAACCTTAGCCTTGGGTTCTGCAAGATTTGCTGAGAAGAGAGAGACGGTGACCATGAGGACATCTCTGTGGAACCCCCTTCCCTAACCAGAGATAGAAGGCAGCCAAGATTGACCACACTAGACCTGTGGTGCTTCCTAAGTTCCAGCCCAACCCAGACAAGAGACAGGGAAAGGTTGTCACAATTCTCTTTAGAGACATGGGGAGGTAAGCATTCCTGACTTCTCGTGCTAGGACAATCACCTGTGATCTGGTTGAAACCCTCTTGGAAATGTGGATGGAGGCTGTACAGGGTCAGATTTCTTGCTGTTCAGCAGCCCTGCTTGAACACAATCTCTGCTTAAAGTCACAACCATTGATCCAACTGTTCCCAGCCTAGGCGGCACATTAAAATCATGTGAAGAGTTTTTTAAACAGCGTCACTACTGGGTTTCGTCTCCCTGGAATCTGATTTAATTGGCCCAGAGTGGGGGCCAAGCATAGGTCTTGTTTAACAGTTATGTCTGTGATGCCTTTGGGCAGCTGGAGTTCAGGATAGCTTAATCCAAAGTACCAGACTCAAGGTCAAAGGATTCAATCTTTCAAAAAGTTTCTGCATCTTTTCACAGGTCATTATGAACTAGATTGGCAGCACAAGGTAGAATTTCACAGGAGTCTGACTATGGAAACTTACATGGAACACCATTTCCCAGAGCCACTCTGGATCTGACTTTGTTTGGGGTCCAGTTTAGCAAGGACTAAAGCAAGAGCAATGATAATAAGGGGTCCAGGTTCGTTCTGAAGGTAGAGTCAGTGGTTGGTAACAGGCAGTAAGTAATCCATTTGATTAGTTTTCTTGCTGGGAGAGAGGCCTGTAAAGTTGCCATCATGTTTGCCATCTCAGGGCAAGGGTGCTTCTAGAATCTTCCAAGATGTGCCATAGGTGACTGCTCCATCTCAGAGCAGAATCTCACTCCTCAGTAAAGGAGCGACTCCTTTAGGACAACAATCCCACCACACAAACATGCCCCTTAGCCAGGTTCTCTGAAGAAGAGCGTGTGCTCTCAGTACTGCAAGGTGGGTAGAATCCTACACAGAAAAACATTGCAGGAGTGGGTTCCCCCCAATGACTTCTTTGCCACTGGTTCCTGCAGGATTCAGACCAGGAAATGAGATCTGGGACTCTTCTGGCAGCACAAGAAGCTCCTATCAGCCGCAGCCACATCATACTCAGGCCAGTGGTCAGAGGTGTGCAGCCCCTCAGACAAGGAAAGTTCTAGAGCCACAGTCTGAGAACATCTGCTCCAAGAACAGACTGTGATTAACAAAGAACAAAACGACCTTCCCCATCTGTTTTCCCAAGCCTCTTTCCCCTACTTCCAAAAAAACCCCCAAATCTTTGAAAATTCTACTAAACATGAGCTACTTTTAGTATTTTTACATTTCTGTTCTTTGACCTACATGTTTCCTGAGCATACGAAGTTCATTTTCATTCTGTGTACTATGTGCAAGTAAATACTGGTCTACACTCTCAACGTGAGCTGAATATCCTTGCTTGTTGTCTAATTATCCAGTCAACCTTTACCAATTCTTCTTCAGATTAAATAAAATCATTACAATTTGCATATGTCCTCTAGCTTGTTGCCAAACAACAACAACAATAACAAAAATCCCCCAACCTGTTTTGGAGCATTTGAAGTATAGAACCGCTATCATTTTAAATCACAGTCAATTGCCCAGCTTTTCACCTGAATAAAGCTCAGGTACCATTTAGTTCACAAAGATAATTTTACTTAAAGATTTACAGCTGTGCCTCCTACCAAAAGCAATCTTCTTCACCATACTCCGGCTCTATTTCTTTGTTATTGGCCCTCAAACCTATAAGGCTGCATTTAAAAATGATGAATCAAGAATAAAATATAATGGAAATTGCTGTTGTATTTGAAGAAAAAAAAAAAGCACTAGGAAGCTCTGAAAACCAGAGATGCAATCTTACACCCTTCTGGTATAATACTGTAAAACAGCAGGCTCTGCCTTGGAATAAGGCAGTAGTGGTTTCCCACGTAGGAAGGGCCATGTGGCTCAGGCCTGTGTTTGATTCTTAGTTCAGGTTAAATGCTTATCAGCAAGTGGAGCAGGAAAAATGCTCCTGGCAAGTCCAGCCATGTGGGGCATGCCATACAACGGGACTAGGCCAATACACAATATGGATTCTTCTGTTAATACTGGGTCCATACCTTGCATGACCTTATTGGACAGCCCTAGTTCATGACAGAAAACTCAGCCCTCATGGTGTGGTCTTTGTCCCACTTTAGTCTGGCCATTTCCTGATTCCACTTGGCTAAGATAAAAGCTGCTCACACCTGCTCCTCCCTGGTAAGTTAAAGAATCAAAAGGGTGATGTGACTGGAAAGCTGGAGTTCCCAGCCAAAGAATGTGGGTCATCTTCACAGGTGGAGGGGCAGCTGGATGAGTCTTAAAGGACCCACAGAAGCTGTGAGGAGCAGGCATGGGCAAATCCCAGAGGCGCGTGGGAATCCTCGTGGTTTGGCAAGAGTCAGAAGCCTGGACACACAGGACCTTACATGCTTGATGCTGAGCTCAGTCGGCTGTTCATGTGGAGACTTGGATGGGAGTCACATGATCGTATGTTTTAGGTCTTATATTTTAGCAAGAATATACACTTAGGAGGGGCATTTAGCCCAGTGGCATACATTACAGTCTTGAAGATAAAGTTGTGATTCTTGGTCTAACTAAGCTTACTATCAAGTAATCACCAGAGGCAGCTATGCTATAGCAGAAGGGATAAAGTTTTAATACGGGGTGTTGTACTTTGGACACCCAGGGGAAAAATGAAACACATGTTACCTGGGGAAAGATTTCTATGAGAAAGTAGCATTTAAATTTTGTTTATTACTGATTTTCATTTTTTAATTTGAAAACAGGAGGAACAGACAGAAAAACAAAGTTCTTCCATCTGTTTGTTCATTCTCCAAATGCCTACAAGAGCCCAGCCTGGGCCAGGCAAACAGAAGCCAGCAGCCCAGATTTCAGTTAGGGTCTTCTGCGTGGCTGACAGGGACCCAGCTACTTGAAGTATCACCTGCTGCCTCCCAGCATAGGCATTAGCAGGAAGCTGGATTCAAAGCGCAGTAGCCAGATTCAAACCAAACACTTGGATATGGGATGCGGGTGTCATAAGTCCTCACTTCACCACTGTGCCAAACACCTGCCCAAGAAGGCAGCATTTGGTTCAAAACTTGAACAATGGGCTATCAAGACTAGTGAGATGAGAGAGCTGGTCATTTTAGGAGGAGGATGTGATACTTTAGAAGTGATGGTCGGTTTTGTGGGTTATTTTCTCGCTGTTTAAAATTTTTATTTATTTAATTGAGAGACAAAGAGACACAAAGAGGGTTATATGCTCTTACCCACTGGTTCATTCTCCAAATGTCCACAGTAACCAAGGCTGGACTGGGCCAAAGCTGGGAGCTGGGAATTCAATGCAAGTCTCCCACATGAATGGCAAAAGCCCAACCACCTGAGTGGCACCACTGCCTCCCAGGGGCTGTACTGGCGCCAGGATTCCCAAGGCCAGGCACTCCAAAGTGAGACTCCGACATCCTAGCTGGCAATAGTAACCACTGGGCTAAGTGCTTGTTCCACACAGAGAAGTTTTAAAGAGAAACTTCTGGAGACACCGTCTTACCCTGGACAAGTGAGCAGTGAGGGCATACCAGAACATGAGCTGTCAAACTGCTTAGGAGTGAGTGCATCAGGGCCTGCTAGCTCTGACCAGTGGGCAGGGCACTAGCAATTTGTCTCCCTGGGGTGTGTGCCCTGGCTCCACATCTAGGGCAGAGCGACAAGCTTGCCTTTGTCTCCGAGGGTGCACACGTGGGAATGTTCTCTATAAGCTGTCTAGCCTGTGCCTCTCCAGGGCTCCTGAGGCTGCAACATCACAGCAGCAAGAGGGGAAATCAAACAAGCACACAGGCCCAAGTTGGTTAGAGGAGACAGAGTAACCCTGCAAAATACGCCCTCTTTGTGTTTTCAACTATGATGATCCCATATGGTTTTGAAATACCTATATTGTATTAGAAATATTGCATAAGGCTATAACTTCTCAGCAACATACAGAATCTGAGGCTAAAGCACAGATAGTTTTAAACCTTACATTGCAGCTTTTAATTAAGGAGGGGGAGCTTGTTTTAAACAAATAAACCATTAGAGCTGATGAGCAAAGTATAAACAAGACCATAGTTTTAAAGCACCATCATCGCCCTTCCCGTTTGCAGGCAGTATCCTGGCCTGCATTTCTAGCCCTTCTCTCTCCGTACAACGAGAGGCGCCATGAGCTGTGGTTTTGGCCTGTTTGAGCAGCCACTCTTTTGGCAAACAACAGTACAGAACACACAGCAATCAAATTGGCCTCGAACTTGGCCCAGAACGTCGGATTGGCCTGGACATGATGGAGTATTTTCAGGCACATATAAACTTGGCTTTTATTCTTCAGGGTGGTGAATCTGGCACCTCTCAGGATCAGTAAATAAGCTTTTTAAAAAGCCCAAACAAACTATAAGGAAATCCTGCATTCTTAAACAAAGGGTATAAAGGCTAAGTCAAGACCCACACTGCCATTGTCTTCTTTGCCAGGATGTGAACTGTTGCCTTGGGAAAAAAGATAACATGAAAGAAGCCCTAATTACAGGTCCCACGGAAACAGGGTGAAGAAAGAGCCAGAAAGGAGTGTTCCACGTGCTTTCAGCTGGGCTAGGGGCAAAAAAAAAAAAAAAAAGAAAGAAAGAAAGAAGAAAGACATCTGAAGAGCAACTGCCTGCTGCACTTGCTCAAGCAGCGGCAATGCAGGGGGAGGAGAATGGGAAGGAACATTTTCAGGAAAAACACGAGGATGAGGGTGGGAGGGGAGGGGAAAGAAGGCAGGATGATTTAACGGCAGCCAAAGGGAGCTAAAGGGAAGAGGGTGTGTTTTGATAAACATGTTTTGTGCAGGGGGAGGAGTGTGGAACAAGAGAAAGTCAGCCTGGTAATGAACCAGGGGGGAGTTGAAAGCACGGTGATTCCAAATTAGCTGAGCTTTTAAATGGCTTTTTAAAAATTATCTTAAACCAGGAAAATAAAGATAAGGGGTAAGGACAATTGGGAAATAATGAAGACTTTGGCAACAAACTAGCGATAAGCAGGGGGTCAGGGAGTATTTAGAAAAATTAAAGATATGCAAATAAGAGGTCCAAATCACAGCCTCCCAGGGTATTTAGTGGAATTAGATGAAGAATTTGCAACAACCATCCAGGCACTTTGTTTTTTTAACAACCACCAAGCATGCAGGGGGCCCAAAGAACAGGTGTTCTAACATTGTATCAGATCTCGCCTTAATATTCTGCATAATAAATGCATTTATTCCCCCCATCCCCACACACACACCAGTCAATTTTTGGTCTGCTGTTTATTTCTTCCATTAGTAGCAAAGTGAGAGAATCGACTAAAGCAAAAAGATGTTTAAAACTCTTTTTGGCATGAAGCAGAAACCAAATCACACGCACCAATAAGCAAGAAGGAAATCAGTAGCTAGTGATCAGAAGAAGGGTTGAAGATCAAATAGCAAGTCAGCGACAAGTCATGACCTAGTTTCTAGAGTTTTCTACTCTCCAGTCCCCACCCCACCCCCATACAAAGTGAGTAGAGGAACATGGAGGTGGACCTGTGTCCAGGGTGCTAAGGCAGGCTTGCAGAGAGGGAGTCTCCCATTTTGCCTGGCAGCCGTTTCAGGAGCAGAGCTCTTGTACCTGTGTAAGATGGCCACCGCTGCAGCTGTTTATTCGCGGCCATCTTCCTACTCTGAGTTGCACTCAGCCCGTGGCTGGGTGGGCTGTGACGCTGACTACCAAGTCGTTCTTTCAATCCCTCCCCTAAACAGACTGCAGGAGGATTCCCACTATCCTTTGTGAATTACAAAATAAGTCTGTGCCTGCTCATGTACGTGGCCAGAGCTGCCAAGTCAAGGTGGATGCCCGAGAGAGAGGAGCGAAATGCTTTTCTAGCTTGTGACCCAGATGTAGGGGGAGAGCAATCGTCTGCCTGCTTGCAGAATTTGAGAATTTAGTGGCAGAGGACATAAAAATGGTACGTAGATGCCCAGACACACACATACACACACATACACACCCATCCCTTTAGTGTCACCTGCTAAATCACCCAGTCCTGGTGCCAACCTACTCTCTGTCCTGGACTGAGTTCCCCTTGGCTTCTGCCCCCTTGCACTCTGGGCAGTGCATCCAAGGTCTGTCTGCTGACAGCTGCCGCTCATTCCCGGTCACCCGATCTGAAGTCTTATCAGGGTCAGTATTTTTGTTCTGCCTGCTCTGTTGTGCTCGCGGATCAATGGCAGGCAGCAGAGAACACCCTGTGCCAAAGAAGAACGTCTGCTTCTTGGCTGACTCAGCTAGGGACCGGAAGGTAAGGGCCAGGCAGGGGTAGGATAGGGAGGGAGGAGGCACCTGGTATTGGGTGAAGTCCTTGATTGTCCCTTACGAAATATTAACTGCAAATGGATCGGCGTTGGCCTGGTTCTAAGAAGGTCACTCAGGTTGGATTTGAAAGGCAGAGGCACTGTGTCAACAGAGCAAAGTGATAAGCAGCGCGTCATTTCTCTGAGCTAATGTGTCTGATCGTGTACCGCCAGGATCAGTTTTATATCTCTCCGCTGATCCGTGTGTTTTTTATGACAAGCATCTCCATAGCAACCAGGTGTCCAGACACTAAATGGATCTCAAGGCTATTAAATCACAGCCTGGAGAGGGGAGCCCACCCTGCCTGTGTTTTCTTGGGAGCCATTTCACATTGAGGCTGGTTCTTGGGTCAGAGGATGTGGAACTTCTGCGCAGGGCCCAGCAGTGCACAGAGGATAGCCATGGTGGGAGAGGAGCCTTTCTTGATCTTTTTTATCAGTGACCCAGAAGAAAGGCTAAACAGCAGGTGGATGAAATGGAAGGGGAAGGTATTGCAAATGCCAATGAGATGGGCGAGATCACCTGGATGGCTCATGAGAGAAGTAACCATGGGAGATTTGTCCTGGAAAGCACCAAGCTGGTACACATCTGGGGGCTGCTATTCCAAAGCAAGAAAGTTTAAGCAATTTACAGAACAGAATCATTTGAAGAAACTAGGGAAAGAAAGATGGTGATTTAGTTGGAAATGAAGGCATTGTGCAGCTCAGAGATGCTGTAGCATAGGTTGGCTGGGCTGGAGCTTGGGTCCTGACTGACAGTCACAGGGTTAACCCCTGGCTTTCCCGCTGGGCACACTTCACTGTACAGGGAGCCAAACAGACAAGACCCAGGTGCAGGGTTCTTGGCGGGACTGTTACAGAGAGAAAAGAGCAGGGCACTTTTCTCTCCTGGGCTGTTCAGCTGAGCCCTAGTAACTCACTCAGGCAGGTGGGAGTAGTCAGTGCAGCACACCTTGGCCAGCACACAGTCAAGTCAGGCTCTCCCACAGACCTTGCCCTCAGCAGGCAGGCTGTGTGCTTTCTTTGCGACTCTCACACTTTCTTGATGGTGAGACTGAAAGGGCTTCTTTGGTTCTGAAGCAACAGTACACAGAGGGGACCCACAACCATGTGCCCTGCAGAACTGGGAAGGAAACCATCACCATGCCAGCAGAGGCGATGTGATGATGTGGAACAGAAGGACTTGCTGTTAGAACCCCAGCAAGAAGTTTCACAAGAGACACGTAGGTCCTTGAGGAAGGAACTCTCACAGGCTGTCCGCTTCCAAATCCAGATAGGATGAGGCAGGGGCAGATTGCTGGAGAGAGTTGCATGGGTGCAAGGGAGGGGTAAGTGGAGGCAGTGCCCTGCTCTTTTCTCTCTGTAACAGTCCCGCCAAGAACCCTGCACCTGGGTCTTGTCTGTTTGGCTCCCTGTACAGTGAAGTGTGCCCAGCGGGAAAGCCAGGGGTTAACCCTGTGACTGTCAGTCAGTATGTCTGGCAAGCAAAGAAAAAGGAAACTACATTCTCCATGAATGAAGGAAGAAGCAGGAGGAAGGTAGTTTTTTCCTTTCCTTTTAAAAAAAAATGAGTAAGATCCTCAATATGTTTCAGATTATTTAGCAAATTCTTTGAAAAGGGCCTTGAGTCACTATGCAACAGATCGGGGCCATCAAAAACCACATTTTTCCGACGTCCTTTCCCATCCTGACCCCAGAGATACACGGCAGATTGGGCGTCGCGGGGGTCTTTGTTTAGCTAACCATCAACAATTCATAAAAGTTCAGATCCCTGCACGATAAGTCCAGTCCTCGGAATGTTATTAGAAAATCCTATTTCTAGTCTGTTATGAAACAGAGGTTTGATGTGCTGCCAGGTCTACGGGGAACTCTGGAAACAACACCCGCTGCTCCCGAGGAGCCTGGGGCCTGGTGGGTGGGTGTTACATAAAGCTTTCCTAGCCGCTCAGGTTTATCACACAACGTGAGGCTGCCATGGACAAAAGTCAAGCCAGTTAATGCAAAACATGCGCCAGCCTACTATCCCATTTGCTCACAGGCCAGCCAGCAAACACGTGGGAATGATTTTAACTCATGGGTACCCAGTGGCCCAGAGGTCCAATTGACCATAGATTCAGCCCAACAACACTTGGGCTCTTCAGAGCCCTCACGTTAACCAAAGCTGCTACCCTCACCCCTGCACCCATCGCAGATGGAAATTCACACAAACGCCATCTTCTTTCCTCCTCTGAGAGTGGCTTCCCAGTTTCTTTGTGGGCACCTCAGGGGTGACATGGAGGAAGGCCACATCATGAACCACCCCTGCCAAGTGAGATGTCTCTAATGGTGCAACAGAGAAGAAAGCCAATGGGTGGGGAATCTCCTGTCTAAATCATTGGATCCAAAACTATGCAGATGAGGATGGAATTCTTTCCTGGTGCTGCCTGCCAACATTTGTGGGTTTTCTGAAAAGCCTGTGTCCAGTCAATGAGGTCTATAAGAGTGGGTGTGGGGGTGGAGACTGGAAGAAGAAACCACAAAAAACCCACCATGAAGCTGCAGCTCAAAGCTAGGAGACCATGACGATTCATGTATTATACATGCGAGCACAAAGGGCATTGGGAAGAGGTGGGGAGGATGAATCTAGCGCACAGGGCTGGGCTGGGCTCAGGAAGGACTCAAGCACAGAGAAGGAGGGTAGCCCCTCAACCTGCCCAGGGACCCAACACCCCTCCCTGCCATGGCTGCTTCCTGGGTTCAGCTCCTACATCCTCCATGACCTGTAAAGGAACATCATCTCTCTGGGAGAAGCTTTATAAATTCCCAGGATCCTGTGTCTATATGAAGGCAGTTATCCAGTCTGCCTTAGGTAAATCAGATTTCCCCCAAATCTAAGAGGTTTGGGACTTCCTCACATACTATCCTCCTTGGCTAAAGAGGGTGTCAAGGGTAAGAAGGGTAGAAAAAGTCTCTTCCTTGCCCTAAAACAAAGCCCAAAGCATCTTAGTTGGCTCCTTCCAGTAAGTCCTTCCTCCAGTAAGTCCTGGAGAAGATCCCAGGGACCCGAGCAAGCATTTGCACCAAGGTGTCCCTTAAAAGACACCATGAAGACTGAAAAAAAAAAAATAACACTCAAACAGAATGACTGAACCTGCCTGCTGGGGACAGTTTCCTTGTCTCAGGAGATCGTATTATGCCCATTGACTAAGAAGAAAGAACCCCCTCTGCAGAGAGATTCCTGCCCCACCTGCAGAGGGAGCACCTGCCAGCAGCTCCTGGATGCTGGCGATGGTGGAAGCTGCCCAAGGCCACTGTGGCCCTACTGAGCCTGTTTCAATGGAAATGAGATCAATACTACTCATTTTTCTCTTGCTAGCTCCCGAGTGATTCATGAATCTAAAAAACTAGTTCATGAATCAGAGGGGGGGCAGGTTGCTGGAACGGGGGCGGGGGAGCATTTGTGCAGTCGGCAAACCTCGATTCCTTTCATGAACCAAAGCCACGGGTTGCATAATGCTTGCCTGCCTGCGAGTTTAAACTGGTCTTTCGGAAGCAGCTTTTGGCTTCCACAGATTCACCTATTTTCCTTCTGGAAGGGACAGAATGACACTGATGCTGATTGCATGTCTGTGTGCCACGGCAGGTATCTTTATGCCTTTTGTGTTTGCAGCTGTGGGCAGGTCCCTGGCAAAAGACGTGTGTACGGAGACAATGAGCTCTGTGCACACGTCCCATGTGGCCTGTGTGTGTACCTGCGGGTGTGTGCATAGACAGTGATCTCTGCACACATCCGACATGGCATGTGTGTGAGAGAGATAGACACAGAGATGGCTATGGGCCTTTTAAACCTGAACGGGAGCCAAGTTCATTTCTCAGCGGAGCTTCCTAAGGAAGCACAAGCTGGGGCAGTTGGAAACCACATCCCTGTGGGTGCTGATTACAGCCTCCGAAGGAAAATGAGATTTTTATCTCGCAGGAATTCAGTTATAAAAATAAAATACAGCGTCTGGCTTGATTCAGCTAAATGTGCAAGCACCAGGGTGTTTTTAATTTTGCAGAGAAGTTGGACAAGAAGAATGACCTAAAACATTGCGTTTAAAGAAAGTCAGAGTCGAGGGGGGTGGCTACAGGAAGTGAGTGGGTGTGGAGGTGGCGGGGGTACAGAGGGAGGGAGGGGAAAGGAGAGAGAGAGAGAGACAGAAAGAGAGAGAGAGAAACCCACCCTTCTGGCAACTGAATGCAGCAGGATGATGTCATTGGAACAGTCGGTGGAGAGAGGAGAAAAACAACTGGGAGCTGTGCTAATCCTGTTTGCTGCCCTGAAGGGAATGGAAGGCGGCCAAGGCAGGGAGTTCTGGGAAACCATATAAGGGTGCCAAACAAGCTTTGCCGCCAACATTGGGAACTGACAGCTTTGTTCTCTGTAACTTGGCTGCCGGCCAGAGGCCTCATTTCAGCTCCGCGGCGTGATTACCCTGGATGGCAGCCAGCTCCGCTCTGAGAGCTCCTTTTCTTCTCTCCGAGCTTTTTTTCCCCTCCTCTTTCCCTTTGCCAAACATGCAGCCGTTACCATGGCAGTGGAAAGTAAAGTTAAAAAAAAAAAAAACAACAAAGTGGAGAGAGGCACGCCCTTCTCCAGATGTGCCACATGAGCAGATAGAAGCAGCAGTGAACCTGTACATGGGGCCCCAGGTCTATACAGACGCCCAACATGGGGAGGTGGCTTGGGGAGCCACAGAGCAGAGCTGGGGGACAGCCTGGCGGCTCTGGCGGCCAGGGGCTGGCTCCCAAGCCTTGTTTTCCTTCTCCCTCTCTCTTCCTGAGGCATTGTGGAGTGTGTAATGTGAAACGGAAAATGTCATGATTTCCACTGGGAACATGTCCACAGTTGGAGAAGGCTCCAGAAAGAAAGCCAGGTCCATAAGGCAGGAGAGGGAGGAGAAAGGGCGGAAGGAGTAGGGAAATGGACACGGTGGCCCCTGGTGGCCAGAGGAAGCCCAGGCTTTTGGGTGCTGGGGACTCTGCCAGCTGCCGCAGCACAGCTGCCTGAGCACTCCAGGCTGCGCAGGAGTTTTAGGTGCCAAAGGAAGTGGGTGGGTACATAGAGGCCCAGACACCGAGGGGCAGGGGCATTCCTCCTGCCCACTGGGAAATGCCCCCAGTGGTATCTCTTTACCAGGGGAGTCAGGGAAGAGTCAGTCTACTATTTTTAATCAGGTTCATTTTTCACCTGCTTGGAAAGTGGAACATCTCCTGGGAGGTGACACGTCGTGACAGGAGGCAAGTCTCCAAGGCAGATGATTGGCCAATGTCTGAGGCAAAGGTTACTACTCAGAAAGGGAGCTTCCCTCACCAGCTCCGCCCTGCCTGCCCTCCACCAGCAAAATCAGGCACTCTTCAACTCAGGGGTTCTGCAGAATTTTCAGAAGGGCCTCCTTGGATTCTACAGAGTGTTGCTGTGGGACAGACCCAGCTGTTTCTTGGCCCTTTACATTGGACAGTACAGCAGGACCAAGGCAGGGGATGCTGGCCTAGGACTTGTGGCCACCTTCCAAACACACTGGCTAGAGGCTCCCTCTCTATGGTTCCTGATCAGTTCTCTGTTGCAGCCTCATTTGACTTTTCTGACTGTGCATGATCACCGCCCAGGAAGGAAACAGCTCAAGGTCATGGAGGGGAAAATTGGCAAATGGGACACAGATCGCATAGGTCCCTCCCCCAGCCTTTCACATGGGCCTGCACCACTTTCTCGGGACACATTTTGAGCCAAGAGCTGCTTCCTTGTTGAATGAAAACAAACTGGGAGCCCAAGCAGAATGCAGCGATACTGACCTCTTGGAAGGATATGGCAAAACAGAGCAGTTACCCACACCCACCATTGCTAGACAGGGTTTGAGAGGGGTAGAAGGGAGGGCAGTGCCCACATATCGCTGCCTTTCCAGGACCCAGGACCCCCAGATGTCCTGGTGGTTCCTCCCTCCCCATTGCCCCCACCCCTGATGCCATTGTGGAGAGAAGAATTTCCCATGCAAATAAGTCCCATATGCTAGAGGGGCCAGAGGGCTGGCAGAACCCAGGGACAGTGGGAGAAGGAGGCCAGAAAGGGAACTGATCCAAAGACAGACTTCCGCTTCTTGAGAATGAGGAAAGGAAAGGGAGGCTTGGCTTTGTGGATGGCACCGGGAGGTTGTTGCTGTTCTCTTGCTTAGCCAGAGGCCACAAGAATTCACCCAGAGACACAGAAGAGAAGGGAGCCTGTGTCCACCTCAGTGCCTGGTCAAGGCCACAGGCAAAGTAAATGTTCACTGGCCACTCCGCTGGCCATACCCAGCCAGGCAGTCCATGCCCATGCCCAGGCCCGTCCATCAAGGCACTTGGGACACCCAGGGCGGTAGTGCGTGTGAGAGATCCTGACATCCTGCTCCCACATGCATGGTCTGGAAAACCGACCTGTGGCCTGTGTATCTGGGCCTGCCCTGCCCACTTCCTCCAGGATGGAAATGATTTTTGGAGAGCCAGCTGTCTCCCAGCAATGTTGGGGGAAGAAGGGCAGGTGGAGGGAGGAACAGACTGCTTCTGGGGAGGAGATGGGATGTGACTCCTCTTGCTGTGTGGTGGGTCACCCATCCCTGTGGATGTGAACTTGGGCCCCCTAAAAGCTCCTCCTTCCCCAGGATCTATGCAGGAGTTTGATGTAGCTTGAAGGGAACAGCAAAAAACCCATTACCCTCACTTACCCATTCATGTCGGTTTCCTATTAGGCTTGTCAGGCAGACAGAAAAGGAGAATCCTGAGGGATTTTTCTTTCCTGAGAAAGCAAGAGAAAGCAAAAAAAAAAAAAAAAAAACTCTCTGTGGTGTGGTGTGGGGGGAGGGGTGGGTAAACACATTTCTAGCAACAGAGTGCTCAAGTGGGGATCGCATTTGCAAACAGGTAACCTGCTCAAGTTCTCCTGTGATCTTCCATTGCTGGTGCTGGTTTTTCCCCTTCATTAAGAAGCCCAATTTAATTTCTTGCTTCACCTGCAAGGTAAAAATAATTACATACAGACATTAAGCCTGCACTAAAAATCAATGTACAGAGAGATTCCGCCTTTGCCGTTAGTCATCATAAGGCTTTGCAGCCACAAATAGAAAGCATTTAAATTCCTTCTCTTTAGAGTCTCACTGGGGCAGCCCAGCACCAGCTCTGTAGCTGGAGCGCAGCATCCCCATGTTAGCGAGATCCAAGGGTCAGCATCGAAGGTGAGGCTCCAAGACCTCAGAGGCCAGGGCTCTGGGGGGATTCCTGACTGGTGAGGGTGCCTGGATGATCACCATAATAGAAAATTTCTTTTTAAAGATTTATCTTATTTATTTGAAAGACAAAGTGACAGAGAAAGATGAAGAGACATAGCGAAGGAGATACTGTTCATCTGCTGGTTCATTCCCCAAATTGACGCAAGAGCCAGGGCTGGATCAGGCTGAAACCAGCAGCCTGGAACTACATCCTGGTCTTCAACATGGATGGCAGAGACCCAAGTACTTGGGTTTCTGCTGCTGCTCTCCTAGGGGCAATAGCAGGGAGCTGGATAGAAAGTAGAGCAGGGGGAACTGGAGCCAGTACTCATAAGGGATGAGTGGCTTGTCCTGCTGAGCCATAATGTCAGTCTCCATCATAGAACCCTTCTGACTTCAGATGTGAGGCCTCTAAACTGCTGCTACTGCTTTAATGGACGCAGACAGACTTCCTTACCTGAAGCTCAAGCCCAAACTAGAAAAGAACCATAACGAGACTCCTGGGAGGCACCAGGCTCGGACTCCACAACCCCCACCACCGTTTCCTACAGAGCTGTTCCTGGACTCCTCGGTCCCAGGGGGCAGTCTGTGTGGGAGGGATGAGCAGCTCCATCCAGATAGGCTTGTATGATTTGCAGCGTGACCCAGGTGATGGAAGATTCTGGCCATACCCAGATCATTATTTTGGTATCTACAAAATAATGTGGGTGCCAAGAAGCCGGCATCAACTGTTTCCAGCAGGAGTTATTTGAAAACATCATTGAGGGGACTGGTTTTGAGGAGTTTTAGAGACTCAGGGATTTTTCCAATGCCTAATTTCGTAAAGTAATGTGCTAAACTTTGCATCTTCCTAGGCCAGGCCATCACATGGTGGATCAGTTGACACACACATTCTGGGGGAGGAATCTCTAGGAAGTTGCATTTAATTTTAGTTTTGGCGGGGGGGGGGGGGACATCCTTTGACAAGTAGATTGGGACAGAGACAGAGATCCCATCTGCTGATTCATTGTAAAAATGTCTACAACAACCAGAACTAGGTCAGACCAAAGACTGGAGCCAGAAACTTAACCAGGCCTCTGCTTGAGCCATCACCTGCTGCCTCCTAGGGTCTGATTCGCAGGAAGCTTGAGTCCAGAGCTAGGGTCAAGTATTGAACCTAGATACTTCAATATGGATTGTGGGCATCCCACCTGAAAGCCTAACCCAGCCACTAGGTCAGACACCTGCCCCAGATTTTAAGTGTGCCTTTTACACACATATAGGGTTACTCAGTAGGTCCATGATATTTATCTTGAGAGCTGGTTCTGTTGGTGCAAAAACCTTCTTGCTACAAAACACCAATCAAAAGCTCCAAGCCAACCCCTCTGTCTGAAAGGCCTTATGCTCACTCACATGTGTGGAAGCCTCACAACAGCCTGGAAGGCCACAGGGTTGTTACTGCCATTCAATTCAGTTTGATTCAGACAACACCACTTCACTAGTAAGTGGCAGTGGTGGATCTAGAATCCACGCCCCTGCCCCCAGACTGCTCCCCCAGGGCCCTGAAGGACTACCTTCTGAGCTTAAATGAGGCAAAGACCTACAGGGGCCACTCACAGACTCAGCCCTAAAGATGTCAAAATAAATAAATAAATAAAAATAAAGATGTCTAAAAGGCAGGGAGCCTCTATGGCCTGCGGACTCCCTGCCCCTGCCCTCAAGCAGCTGCCATCCAATGGCTTCCTCAGCCATCCACCATTCCTGCAAGTGGACCAGAAAATGATCTATTCAGTCATGCTGCTTAGTCATGGTCCAAATCCGGAGCATTCAAGTCTGCTAACTGTGGCTTTTATTGCAGTGACATGTACGTCTACACCACTTCATGCACAATAACAGCGGAAAGGCTGGTTGAGTGCTTTGTTTTGTTTAAGATAATGAGAAAAGTCTCTAAGAGTCAGCCGATTATCCCTCTGGCTAATAGATTTTGAGCCATGTGATACTGAATATAACCAGGGAAAGGTAAACATGTATATTATCTCCATCTCCTTGTAACTGCATGCGATAACATAAAACTGCAGGAAGGCTACAGCTAAGAATGAAAGCAGCCCATCCTACCCCTGGCACGCCCTCCTGCCTGCCCTAGGAACAGCCTTCTGTTACATTAGGATGAGCAAGCTGTGACATACACACCCTGTCGTTGTATCTTGTCAGTGCCCCCAAGGATGGTTACTGCATGACAGGCGGAGGCAGCCTGGCTCATGATGCACAAGCCCTGCAGGGCTGCAGTGGGCTGGGTGGGGGCATCTCTGCGCTGCATCTAAGGCCAGGCATGCTTGCCTTCAGCTAGCTGGGACGAAGCGAGGGCTCTGTTTTAAGCCACACTTGAGGCTACTTATGGAAACTCAAGGATTTGCTAAATGAGATCAGGGACTCTGGATCTAACTGACAGTTCTGATGTCCAATCAAGGAAGCCATATTCCTGCAGCTCCTGGAGATGAAAAGCCTCGGGGAGAGGGGGAGGAGTGGGTGAGTCTGGAATCCATGTGATGCAATTTAGTGGAAAAGGGCAGGGATCAGCCAACCGCCTGGAGGAAGACATAGCAGTAACCTAGCTCCTGAGGACACAAATGCTTTACACCTTTCTGCATGCCTTCCAAGCCATGATCTCCTTCAAGGAAGGATGCATTCACACCGCACCCTCTTCCTAATGTTCAAACCCAAACCACCAGCAGCACCTAGCAGGCCATCCTGCATCCTCCAGGTTTTCAAATCAGACCAAGCTCTGACAGTTGGTTGTGGCAGAGACCTGAGGATCCTGACGGATGAATCCTCAGATCCCTGCACAGCTCTGATTCTTTCACCATCAGAGAGGAATGCGGTAGTACCAGGAGTAGGAGAAGAAAACAACACAACGCAAGCTAGAAAGAACAAGAGCGACTCGTAAAAGCTAGTGTAGTGTTTCCCAGGTACTGAGTCATGCTTTCCTAATGACCCAGGCCAGCGGCTTCGATTGACGACAAACAATGAAAAGCCAGCAATCGGTTCTTTCTGGCATCCTCACAGCCAAATAAATTTAAGAACTGGTCCATTTGTGTATCTTGATATCTACATGAGTCATTCGAATTCAGAAAAACCTTTAAAAAGACAATTAGTCATTAAGACCCACAAGCACAAAGTTAGAAAAGCCATGGCAGACAGTCATTTTTCACTGTGAAGAGAGAAGCATTCTTTTCATGCCACTCAAGCAGGTGGTGGCTATGCATGTTGAGGGTGTTGGGCAGGAAAAGACTTGGATGTGGCGTGCAGTCACCAGGCCCCAGGGGGAGGGCAGAAGGCTGGCACTCCCTGCCACAGCTCCTTTACTTCACTCTCTTTGCCATCCTGGCTTGTCTCTACTTGCTTTGTTCCTGATTGTTTCTGATTCCTGACCTCCCAGGCTCTTCTCTCTCATACCTCTTGGTGCTCTTGGATACTTGGCAGGGCATGGTTGACACAGACACTGTGCAAGGAAGCTCGAGAGCACCGAAAACGAACTCCCTGTGGGACCTGACTCTTCCTTGTGCCCACCAGGTCTGTCTCTGCTGGCAGTGGACTACAGGTGTTCAACTGCACCCTCCTCCAGGTGTGGAGACAGCCAGGAGTGGAGGCAGCCAGGAGTGCAGACTATGTGCCGGCTCCCCCGCTGAGCTCATAGATTCATGGGCGGAGACGCAGAACAAATAAGTAACCACAGGCATAAACCAGGAACTAGGAAATAGCTTGTGGTGCTCACTGCTCCACAGAGAACCAGAACAGGATGAAAGCAAGTACCTGGGCAGTGAGTGAAGGCCTCTCTGCAGAGGTGACCTTCAAGCTTGGCTGGAAGAAAGAGCCAGCTCTGCAAGCCAGAACAGCATTCCAGGAGCTGGGAGCAGGCTGGCTGGAGGCCACAGGACAGGAATGCGCTTAGTGTGTGTGGGAGCGAGCCAGAGGGCAGGAGAGGGCAGGGAGGGGGAGAGGGGTTGGGAAGCAAGCAGGACAAGAGCCTGGAGGACTCTGTGCCTGTTGGAAGGGACTTCAGAAACGGCTCCAAACAGGACAGGGAACAATTAGAGAGTTCAAAGAAGGGCATTAACAGGTTTGGTGTACAGTGTTCAGATATCCTTTGCTTTTGTTTTTAAAGATTCATTCATTTATTTGAAAGGCAGAATTAAAGAGAGAGAGGTGGAGGAGAGAAAGAGGTCTGCTGGTTCACCCTCCCTCCACATGGTCGCAACAGCCGGGCCCAAGCCTGTTAGGAACCAGGAATTCCCTCCAAGCTTCCCCCTTGTGGGTGGGTCAAGGCCCAGGTATTTGGACATCTTCTGCTACTTTCCCCAAGTGCATCAGTAGGGAGCTGGATCGGAAGTGGAGCAGCTGGGACTTGAACTAGTGCTGTGATATGGGATGCCAGCATCACAGGCAGTGACCAAACACGCTGCACCGCGAGAGTTTGATCACTGCATGGAGAAGAGGTCAGACAGAGTCCCAGGGCAGGCAGGCAGACTGGTGGGGGTGGGCAGAGAGGAGGGTACACTTCCAACCCCTGAGGGAGAAAACCCTGGCAGTATCTTCCTCAGAACCACTGCTACTGCGGGGGTTGCTGTCACTGCTTTGGGTGCACGATTCTCAGTCACAGCCCGGATAGTGTTTCTCTCCTCCTGCAAGTTCTCCTGCTCCAGTACTTGATCACTGGAAGAATACAGAGCTTGACCTGGGTTCATGTCCTTTCTTACCCAAGTCAGCTCCATCAAATGTAAAACAAGGACAGAGCTGTGAGTGAACTAACCTGCTAAGGCCCCACCACAGAGCCAGATCCACAGTGGGCCATCAGGGTGGCCTGTGCTGTTAGTACAGGGTGGTCAATCAGGAAAAATAAAAGGTATTCATCAGCAGCTACGACTGTGTGCCTCCCCCATGGAAGCACTGGTGAAGGTCCTCAAATAGGTCAATGAGCAAAAGAAACCCAAGTCACTGTCCCGTGGAGTTTATGCTCTAGGAAGGGAGCCGGGCAAAGCAGGAAATATATATTTTTTAATTGAGTTTGTTCCAAAGTGATGTATATTTTAAAAACAGCAGAGTAACGAGATGGAAAGTGACGAAAAACAGAGAAAGTATATCTCAGCGTGGCCCGAGTGGGCTCCTTGGTGGAGGTGACAGGCAAGCAAAGATTTTTAATGAGCCACATGGACCACAGGGACAAATCCCATGCAGGACACAGCCAGTGCAAATGCCAGCAGAGGGAAGAGCAGGCATGTGGGTGTGGACATAGAACAATCATGGGTGCTGGAGGTGACCAAGTCCAGGCTGCCACGGGCTTGGAACTATTGTAGGGAAACCCATGTTTCCCTCATGGGTTCAGGCAGGTCCCTTTGGTGTCTTGGGGTAAGCCAAGGCTGTTGGATACAGGGAACCCCTGCATTCAGGGAGAGTGATGGGGGCCAGGCTAACTAGAGAGCCAGTAACAGCAGTGTGAATAGAAGTGGCACAGCCACCTTGTCCAGTTTATCTACCACTGATTTCTGGCATAGACCCAACCAGTCAGGATAACCTTTGGGTCCTATTTGTCTATTCACAGCCATGTGCTGGGCCAGAAAAGAAAGACCTTGTCCGGGGCTTCCCCAGTTAACCCCAGCTGGAGCCACATGGTTATCTCCTGACTTTCCCATTCCTAAACCCTCCCTAACCAGTACCACATGCAGACCGGCTTCCTGGCTTCTGACCTGGGGTTCCATCCCCTGGTTTCCGTTCTCCTCTAGCTCCCTCTGCACAGAGGGACTGTACATGCGGTCAGGGTACTCCTGCCTCCTGGACACTCTCGTAGTGGGCAGACCTCACCCCTCTGGCCTGGTCTCGCTGGTGGGTAGACCTGTTTGAACACGCAGCAGCAGACCAGGTTCACATGCTGACTTGGAAGCAGGGCGTGGGGCGGGAGAGTGGGGGAGGAATGGGGGAGGCCATAGGCCGGCCAGGATCCTTACCCTGTGGATTTCTGGGGGATGGGATTCTAGAATTATATTTAGCATGATCCTAATAACACGTGCTGCTATTCACTGAGTGTCCACCCCAGGTCAGGCACTGGGCTGAAATTTTGTCTCCTCTGAGCTCACGATGAGAAGATGTGATCATGACGCAAGAGGAAAGTGATTTTCAGACAGCTTGTAAAGGGCCTTCTTCGCAGCATATCAGTTATGTCAGCATCCCCTTTGCGTACTAGTTCAAGTCCTGGATACTCATTTCCAATCCAGTTCCCTGCTAATGGGCCTGGAAAGACAGTGGAGGATGGCCTTGGGACCCTGCACCTGCATTGGAGACCCAGAAGAAGTTCCTGGCTCCTGGCTTTGGATCAGTTCCAGCCATTGTGGCCTTTTGGGGAGTGAACCAGCAGATGAAAGATATTTTTCTCTCTCTCTCTGCATATCTGCCTTTCCAATAAAAATAATAAATCTTTAAAATAAGTAAATTAATTAAGTACGTAATAAAAGAAGAGAAACCAAATTCAAGATAGCACAGCTAGCGGCCCAGGGAGACACCATGCAAGGGCCTCCATCTTGCAGTTATCTCTGGCAGCATGGACACCTGGAACTCTTTCTGCAAACTTCCACTGCCTCTTCCAAGAGAGGGATGCTTGCCCTCAGGTCTGGCCTGGGTGTTTGTTTGTCCTCAGTCTATGCTTTTGTTGGTGAGTTTTGCATCTTTCTTGGGCAAATCTGGCTTGTCTGCCTCCCTCAGGCTCACGGCTCCTAGCGGGGAACTGTGCCTTTCCTGTTTCCGGCTCCCAGCTCTGGGCCCAGTACCCAGGGAACATTCGATGATGTTATTGACTGGCTGACTCAGGCCTGTCTGCCCACACAAACCATTTGGAGCAGCTTTGACTAAACTACGGAGGAGGAGTACAAACCAATGAGGCACTCTGGTCAATTTTCTCCTCTCTCCTCCCCAGCCCTCTCCAAAAGCCGCTGGGAGACTATTCAGTCTCCTGACCCAGGCCTCCCGCCTTTGTTGGGGCATCAAGAGCTGCACCTCCACTGTGAGCACTGGTCCACTCCCCCTCTGCGGATGTCCACGTCCTCAGAGCAAAGCCACATTGTAAGCTCTCAGAGGGACCTCAGTATCTAAAGTGAGGTGTCTGTAGTCTGTGATTGCCCCTTCGTGCCACCTTGTCCTGAGGGCCATACCTGTACCCTTGTTTCCTGCCAGGGAGAAAGGAGTGGGCATGGCCTGTGCTCTATGTCCCTGTTCTGTTGTCCTGAGAAGTGACCACAGGGAAAGGTGATTCTTGAAGTGAAAAAAAGACAAACTATATATATATATATATATATATATATATATATATATGTATATACACACACACACACACACACACACTACACATGCACAACGCCTGTGATCACTTGAAAATTTTTTTCCTTAGTCCTTACACAGATATCTAAGCAAGCCATGGACTTTGTTAGCAAAGACTACAAAAAAAAACAAAAAAACAAAAACCAGGGGACATTCACCAACTTTCTAAGTCCCCATACTCCTCTCCCACTTTTTTTTTTAGGGATCAGCCCTTCAAGGAAAGTGAATAACAATGCATACATGTGTCTGCTTGCACATACGTTAAATATTTCTGTTACAAACTGATAGCAGTTGTCAGTTCTCGAGGAGGGAACGGCAATGGGAGAGAGACTTCGTGGTGAATGTGGAAGGATATTTCCAATTGTGATATACTATGAATAAACTGCCTGCTAAAGAAGTAAAAGTCTATCATTGGGGGTGGGGAGAATGGGGAAATGATGCAACAGAGGATGAAATAATTTAAGCGCTAGATCAACAAATGATGCCCCTCCAAAATGGGTTGCTGCCATCACTGCCCCAATCCTGCTTACAAGCGAATGCTGGTGGCATTTACAAATAACTTTGCTCTGGGACCAACTCCTTAAGAGCTATGGTACACAGACCCCAGCATAAGGCAGGTCAATCTTACAGCAACGAAAAACAGAGGCGAGTGGGTTTACCTCCAACTTCTGTTGAATCCCCAACCCCATCCCACCCTCCACAGACTTCTGAGAGAACAGAGCAAGAGGTGCACCCGCAAGGCAGAGAAGTCCTCCTTCAGTCAGCAACGCCTTCAAGACAGTTCCCACCCTTGACTCTGCTCTGCACCTCTCCGACCCCACCGCTCCACCTCCCCTTTGTTTTGGCATTAGTATAGAAGGCAGGACTCACAGATCATACAGTAGCATCATTTTCTTCAAGAAAGTTCTATCTTCTTTTTAATTTCTTTAGTGACACATTAGTCATTCAGTAGCATGTTATTTGACTTCATAGTGTTGTTAATTTTTTTCCTTCCTATTGTTGATTTTGCTTTGTGGCTTCTCATTCAAGAGGACGTATAGTAACTGTGTAATGGAGACCATCATATCTGGCAGCATATTATTTAACTTCATGGCATTGTAAATTTTCTTCCTGTTATTGATTTTATATTGTGGCTTTTCATTTAAAGGGCTATATAGTAACTGTGTAATGGAGACTGTCATATCCATATAATGCAGTATGCATCTCTACTTCCAGACAAAGATGGACTCCCAATGAAACTATTTATTATATCTTGACAATAGGATGCTGGACTCTCTCTGCCATTGTCCATGCCCACAATGATGGACATATGACTGTGTATGAAGAACTATGCTATAGTAATGATATAGGGGAACTCAATGAGGGGAGAGGGAATTGGGGAGGGGATAAGGGAAACCCCAGGGCTTATGCAACCCTCTCATAAAATGATAATAATAAAAAGGAGTATAAAAAAAAAGAAGGCAGGAAGCAAGTTTAACACGGAGGGAGGGAAAAAAACGTAAACAAAAGGCAGAGAAGAAAGTCAAAAACGTTCAAGTCAATGAAAGGGGCTGGAAGCACTGGATCTCACCTCTTCTGGCCCCATTGCACCTGTCTGACCCCACCTGAAGTCGGGTAGCTTGTAAAAGCCCCAAGGCTAATTCCTCAGCCTGTGAAGAACCTCCTGGAAGCAAAGGTCAGCTGACCAGCTCGCTCCACACCCTCTCATCAGGTGGAAGCCTCTCCCAGGCAGCTCCTTCCAGCCCGAGCCAAGAGGGTGATTTGGGATGAGAAACAAGAACTCTTGGGGGGAGTAAGTCAACCCCCAGAAAGAAAGTTTCCTGTCCTTTCTTCCAGAAACTGTCAGCTTCAAGGTGATATCACTTGTGGGCTGCTTTCATTTACTGGTGGGAAAAAGAAAAGAGAGAGAGAGAGAGAGAGGAGAGAGAAACAAGCACAGATGTGAATTCTGGGTAATGCTTAGAGCTCCCCCCCCCCCAGCCTGTTGCCACAGCAACACACTCCGGTGATGGACCACTTTGAGAAGGGGTGCAGGGAATCGCAGAAGGCATCACACACACACACACACACACACACACACACACAGCTATATGAGTTTGGGCTTAGGAAGCATTTCTTTGTACAGATGGGTTTATCACCCCTGCCCCTGACTGTCCCCTGCATCTTTGTAAACACAGAACATGTGTAGAACTCTCATATACTGTGAAACAGAAGATGTTTTCCTCACTTCCTTTCCCATGCTTAATCCTTTCCTCCTTCAGCCTCTCTAGACCTGTCCAACCCCAAGTTGCCTCCAAGCATGTTTTCTTATGTGTCTGGATTCAATATTGCACCATTTATCCTGGTACCTCTAATATAAACCTGACTGTATTTCCTGGGTCTAGCACATTTACATGTTTGTGTGAGTCCTCCAAAGGCTCCTCTTTGATTTTTTGCCTTCATCCTACGGGGGCGACTGCTCTAAGGTTAGGCAAGCCATGAGAAGACAGCCAGCAAGTGATGTTTCTGTCCTAAGAGCCTGGCCAAGTTCATGGGAAGTGGAAAAGTTAAGGATGGAGTAAGGACAGGAGTTAATACCATCATTGTCACAGATCTTGGACATGAAGAGGCCTAAGTGAGATCCTGGTCAGCCAATCAGCCAGTTGCTTCCTGGATGCCTCTAGGGAGAGTTACCTTCCCACTTAAAGATGCAGCCTATTCTAGAACTTAATAATTAATTATAAAAAAATTTTCTCTTGGGAGCCATCATATCCTGCCATCATCTACTGAGAGATTCATTGGATCTGCACATGAATTCAATGGAGGACAGTTATCACCATGACTACAGCACAGGTGACAAAAGTGAGCTTCCGGAGAATGTGCCCAGAGACACTCCCTTAGCAAGGAGCCAGGCAGAGACCCCCACAGATGTGCCCCTCCATGTTGCCCCTTGCTGCCTCCTAGAGCAAGGACAACCATGACGAAGCCAGCTGGAGCCAGCTGGAAGGCATGGAGAGGTGGAAGGTACTAACCTCCACTTGCCGGTAGCAAACCTCAGAGCTTCAGCAGGATTTGCATGTGAGCTTGGTGCCACAGAGCAAACTATTGCCACAGCAATCCTGTGTCTCCTGTCCAGTTCCTTCTCATGACACAGAGGAACATGGATAGACAAAGAGAAGGTTGGCAGGTTCCAAAGACCATTCACCCTATCCCTGGTTTACAGTCAGATCTGAGAAGCTGGGTTTAAATAGACTGTGTTTGGAGGTTATTTCTGAGTTACTGCAGGCACTGGCATATACAGCAGCATCCAATGTGCTACTAGCTACCATTTATTGAGTGTTTGTATATGTCAGACACTATCTTAGATGTTTTATGGCAATGATTTTATCTAACTGGCTCAAAAAGTGATTAGCCCAAAGTCTCACAATAAGTGAGTCAATGGCAAGTCAAGGCTTTGGTCTCGGTCACAATAGTCTCTATGACACTGCCTGCTGAGTCACTCTTCACTCTACAAACACCATTGAGAACCTCCTGTGTGTCAGACACAGCTCCAGGTGCTACGGATGCAATGGTAAACAAAGATCTTGGAGCTCATGGAGGGCAAGGGAAGAGTACTATGCAAAACAAACAGAACCAGAGCAGGAAAAGAGAGAGTAGCAATTCTGGGGACCAGGCAGGGGATACAGAGGCTGCAGGCAGTGAGAGAGGTCAGAATGGACCAACTGGGCAAGTGAGAGCTGAGATTACCTTTGAAGGTAATGGATAGCCAGAGCCCTGTTGAGGGAAGAATGTTTCAGACAGGAAGAACGCGTGAAAGCAAAGGCTCCGAGGTAGAGCGTGTCTAGGTAACTGGAAGACCAGCAAGGGTAGAAGAGTCTGAGTTTGGAGGAGTGGTGAAGGTTGGTCTAACAAGTTGGGCTCTTCCCTGGGTGAGCCAGAAACCTCTACATGGTCCTGAGCAAGTTGAGCACTGCCCATTTTACCTCTGGCTGAACCATAGAGGACAGAAGCAAAGACACCACTGGAGGTCACTTCCACCATCCATGGGAGATGATTTGGCTCAGGGTGACAGCCGTGGAGGTACTAAAAAGTGGCCAGATACTGGACAAATGTTGAGGGAATAGGAGAGATGTCCTGTTAGATTAGATGTGGGGCATAAGAAAGGATTCAAAGATGATGCCAAGATCTGGGTCTAAACCACTGGAGGATAACCATAACCTCCCATTGAGATGGGCAGGTGGCAGGAGGAGCAGGTTGGAGGGAAGGAGCCCTGTGAGGTTTGAAGATCTCCGTGGACACGATGAGTTTGAGATGTCAGCCAGCTCCACAGAGATGTCTAGGATGTCCTTGGATGCATTTTGCAAATGCGAGATGTTTTAGAACATCTATGCGTAAGTATAGCTTTTACGATTTCAGGTATAAACCTTCTTTATCTGGGAAACAACAACAGACACTAAGCTTCTTGTTTTCCCATCAGACACTTTATGCATCAACTGCCATGGTATTTGGCCCCATAGAAATTTCTGGCTGGAGGGAGTCAAGTCTTCCAGAAGTAGGAGAAAGTTGATCTTGAATTAGTCTTTTTTGTTCCAGATTATCAAAGTCTGACTCATTAAGTGCAAGAAAACTTTATGTCTGTGGAATAAAATGAATCTGAAATAAATATCTTGATGGAGAATTTAAATCTCATATATAGATCTGGACATAAAAAGCTCGATTAACTTCACATTAAGATACCAAAACCCTTGGGACTTAATAACCGAAAGTTAACTAGAGGGCCAACAAGTAGATTATGGGTTATTATTTCCCTAGATTCAAAAAGAACTGGCAGCATAATTGTTCTCCTACCAGCTCACATCAAGTTTGCTTTAAAGTGTCACCAACTTCCTTGGCTAATTATCACAAGTCTTGGATGGGGCTGCCATCCAAGATGGGAGCTTTGGTTTTAAATAAGTCACCTCCTGCAGTCCTTTCTCACCACACTGGAGCTGTCCTGTGTGCCTTCCTGATATCCTTACTTTTGATGTATGGAAATGAACCTCATCAATTCAGATCTTGGGCAACCAGCAGCCAGGACTGTGAGGTGTCAAACAGAAAATAATCACAGAGCCTTGGGGAATCAGCTGCGCCATCTCAGCCTGAGCCAAGTTCACAAAGTTCCTCTGCAACGCCAAGTTCATCTCTTGGCCAGGCAGAACTGAGACTCGAGTGTGACAAACAAGACTTTAAGTCTTGTTGGAGAAAATGAGGAGCCTTGCCAGGGGACCCACGCAGACATCCTGACGCTCTCATCTGTGCTCTCTCTTATACCAGCTCTTGATTTTGTTTATAAAACTTCTCTAATCCTTATCACCGACAGCTTTATGATTAAGTGCTGGGGTCTGCGGGCACTGGATTAAACAAAGGCCTCATGGGCACTGGCAATCTTTTTTTGGATGAAGAGGGCAAGGAAACATCCCCTATGACTTAATCCTGGCTCATTCATGCACCACATCATAGCTGGAGCTCCAACTGTAACTTTCAATAAATATCAATGGGCACGCACAATAGACTGCAAAAATAATGATCTCTGCCTATCTACTTCTTCGCCAGACTCGAAGTCCCCAATAAAAACAAAACAAAACAAAACAAAAAAACCACTGGACCCTTTCAACTTCATGGGCACCGTGGGAATCCTTCAGCCTGGTGCAGAGTGGTAGGCTCAATAAACACTAAGAGATGAGGAAGAAACTGAGGCACCATCTTGTCCTCACAGTCACTAGGATTCCAAGCGTGGAAATCAGCTCAGAATTTCTACCTTCAGACTAGTGCTTTTGCCAAAGGGAAGATGAAAGCTTGTGCCCCCAGCTCTGCAGGATCCCCAAAGAATTTTTTTTTCCTAAGCTGATTTCTAAGAAGGGGCCAAGGAGGGAAACATGTTTTTTTCCTCTGGATGCCGGCTTTTATGCTGCCCGGTGAACACAGCTCCTCCTTCCTCTCCCCAGAACATCACAGCCATGTCTGGAGGATAAATGTCAGTGAGGAGGCGAGGCTGCTGCCTTGGCCGACTGCTCCCCACTCAGTCTGCTTTGAACATATCTCTAATTTTGTTTTCGTAGCTTGTTAACCTTTTCCTTCCCAAAACAATGCTGGTGTTTGTTTTGGCTCATCTCAGATACTGAGGACCGGTCTGAGTTGGATGCACAAAAGCATTTTTCTTTAATCTCATTAGGAGGACTCCGTCTTGAATTCTTCCTAGCGCTCACTCGCTGTGCAGTGATTTCCTCTTAGAATGGTTCTCTTTGTGAAGCTAGAAGAAGCTAGGGTGTTTGGTTTTGTAGGGAAAGCAAGCAAGGCACCAAAAACAGAGCAAAGCCAAGTGACACTGTGGTGTGTTGACAGGTCCTGAGAGAAAATGGACCCAACCTGAAATTCAGGATTCAAGCTGGGATGCAGTGATGTCTGAGTCCTAGCTGGAATGAGCGGCTGTCATGCTGAAGTTGTCTGCTTGCTCTTGCTGCTGATTCACCTGCTTTTTATGAAATGTGTGGATAAAGGAGTCAGTGCTTTGGCAGCTGGCATTGTTCATATATTTAGGTAGTGTTTCATTTCAACCTCCTTCCCACCTCCCTGCCACTGAATGTTGCGCCTCTAGCTGCCTGTTTAATCACCTGGCTTGATTTTCACAAACACATGGCCTTTCCAACTTTTCCTAAGCCTTATGGACAGAGTCTCACTAATTTTTGATTCTTAGGTGTTTATTTTCATTTTCAGTATTGAAGGGCTTTTTTAAAGCTTTTTTAAAAGAAAAAAAAAGGCTCTTAGTTAATGTCCCTATCCTTTTTTACTAAACCATTCCTGTTCCCTTTCCAAATTGTTTCAGATTTGTACCTGCATGTAACTGAAATGGAGGGAATAGGATGCTTGAAAATGAATGATGGAGCTGACGGAAATTAACCAACTCTGCCAACAATGAAACCATCCGCCGGAGCCAGAGCCAGCCGTTAGGGAAGGAACATTGTCCCTTTTGCATTCTGTATGACTATTGTACATTGTGTTGCCCACCAGCTGCTGTACGGAATGGAAAAACAGGCCCTCACTATTCCGAGGCACATATTTTGCTTCTTGTGCTAAATAGAGAAATGGCAAGGCAGGTGCTCGGATGGGCAGCCCCGGCAGGGGTTGGAGCAGGTGCTCCTGGCAGCCCTTCTGGGCATAAAGCCTCAGCTTCTTCTCTGAGCAGCAAGTTGCTGCCCCTCATCTATAGAATGGCGGCAGGAATAGCACATACCCCTTGCAATATCTGATCACATATTTTCCTCTCACCTTATGCACCAATTTAGACACAGATGGAACACAGAAAAACGTAAAAAAAAAAAACCTGGTCCCTGCTCTTCCGCAGCTGAGAATCCTGTGAGACTGACCACCATAAAAGGCAAGACTAGCTCATCCTTCACAGCGTCTTCCCTGCACTCTCCCACTCCCTCTTTTATTATATTTTCATGGAAAAAAAAAAACACGTGAGGGTAAGGGAGGGGTCTGGGAGGCTCCACGCCCTGGTCCCCTGGCAGCCTATCAATTACCATTAATCTCAGAGGCTCCCAGCTTCCATGCCCATTGGCTGAAAAAGAGTGACTCCTCCTGACTCAAGCAGCCATGCTGGCAGTGAGCTGATTTCCACGAGCACCTCCACCTACCTGTGACATGTTTCACAGCTCAGAGCCCAGATGGTTTATAAGGGAAACAGGGCCTTTTTCAAGTGACTGAAAGGCTCATGTGTACGTGTAATAATTCTTCTTTTTTCTTTTTTCTTTTACTTTCAGATACAGAACCATCATGAACTTCCTCTAGGAGAAAAAGGACAAGAGAGCTACTTTGGTCAAAGATTGCTGTTACTATCCTCCCATGGGGTGTTGGGGGAGGGTGATGGCAGAGCTGCCTTTTTCTATTCTCAGCCTCCACAAGGTGATCTATAAGCAGCAAGACCCTCTTTTTATTCATTTGTTACCTTCCCAGCAATGACCAATGGCAGTCGCTCGCTACTAACTGTCTTGCTTTTACGCAGGAGAGAAATGAATTCATGGGTAGAAAATTTTATTGAGAGAAGATTTATTTCTGGAGTCCCTTCACAGCAGGTGCCTATGGCAAGAGGAGAGTGGTTATGCAAAGAGAGGAGGACAATGATGTAGCTTTGGAGCATCAAGTGCTGGGCCATGGATTGATCAGTTTCATGGAAGTCAGGTTGTCATGGATTCCATGGGGAGCAGGTGGTGAATCAATGGAGGTAGTGACAGATGATTCATTCAAGTCATTTAGCAAATTGTCTCTGAGATCACGTGCACACAGAAGCAAAAATAAACTTTTTGGGAGATTCCAAATAAGGCAGCTTGGGTCTTGGAAAGAGGTCCCAGTGTGGGAGGCTCAGCCCCTCCCAGATGGCTCTTCAGATGCTTTGTTGGAAGGCATGGCTTTCTCCTGCTTGCCTGCTGACTCATGTTTGCTGAGACCTGATTACACAGGATTTACCTGAGGCGAAATGACGACAGAGGCAAGCTCCTTGGAGCCATGTCTTCCTGAAGCTTCTTTGTTCTCTGCTAGGCCTGGTCACACTGCAAACCTGCCCAGACCCATCTGTCCAGGACTCAGCCTGTAAAGCAGAAGGCGAGGGGAGCAAGCAGTAAGAGAGGAGGCCGGTGCCAAGGCCCCATTCCCGCAGAGGCCCCTGTCCCCTCCGCGGCCTGGAACTGCAAGCCCCACACCCTGGTGGGAGCAATTTAGAGATGTCTGCCAGTTTTCAGCACAGATGCTCCTTTCTGCCTTCGACCCTGAGGCTCAGACAAGGACAAATGTCTAGACTGATAGCTAAGGGATCAACATTTCTGGCCCCTCTTGTTCCCGAAGAAAAATCTGACTGACAGTTGCTCACAGCAAAGAAACTGGAACCAGAGCCCATTCTGACTCACTGTAAGTCCTTCAGATGATCCCTAGGCCAACAGCGTACTATGAGGATAGGGAGTGAAAGCATTCTAAACCAACCACTTTGATTAGGCAACACAGCCTTCCAAGACACATATACCTAGTAGAGCTTTTTTCCTTGTTCTCTAATGACAGGTTGTAGAAATTTCAGAGATACAGGTTTCATTCCTGGGTAACTTGCTGGAGTTCTGTTGGAAAGGCTTTTAACTCATTCAGGTCTTGGTTTCTTCTCCCTGAACTATTTCGAATAATGGTAGTAGAAGCAGTACTAATGATAATGATGGCAAAGCTACTTTACTTGAACTATCATGGTTATGCGAGGGTCTAAAATCATTGCAGAAGTACCAAGTCCTTAAAGTATCATGTGGGGTTATCCATAAATAAGTTCTCTTAAAAGTCAACAGCCAAACACTGCAAGGACTCTTCAAAGGCCTCATGGAAAAGTAGATTTAAAAGGTAAATTTATTTGGGTTCAATTTTTTTTGACACCTGCACATAACTTATTCATTAATATGCATTACCATGGGGTTTTTGAATTATCATTGTTTTTCTCTTTCCTTTCAACACCAGAAAGTGCTCGCTAACCTTTCCACTCTGGATCACACGCTGCTCACATGTTTACCACCTGCTGTGTGATAAAGCCTGCACCGTGCCCAGGGCAGAATTATCAAGTTAAATCAGAGAAATTCAAGTTGAATCCTGACTCTGACATTCATCTTTGACAAGAGATAATCCAGTTTACTTTCCACCTCTCTTAGCTTCAGTTATTCACCTATAACATGGATCCAACAATTCATAGATGGTGGGAGTCTGGCCTTACAGAGGGTAGATGCTAACTTATTATAATCATGTTGCCATCACCACATAAAATTTTTGATAGGTATTTTATGTGATGTGAACCTGCTCAGATCTGCTCTTGGATTCCCCAGCTTTGCATTCAAGGCCCTTGGTACTCTGACCTGTCCTGTCTTCCAACTTCAGTTGCTCTCCACACTTGATGAAACCCTAGTGGCCCCTTGTTTCCCACATGAGCCCAGTGCTCCAGCTCATCTTCTTCTCTGTTTGGGCTGCCTTCCCTTTCCACCCCTGTATTTCTAGCTTTTTTTTTTTTTAAAGATTATTTTTACTAGGAAGGTAAATTTCATAGAGAGAAGAAGAGAGAGAGAGAAAGAATTTTCACATACTGGTTCACTCCCCAAATGGCCACAATGACCACAACTGAGCCAATCTGAAGCCAGGATCCAGGAGCTTCTTCTGGATCTCCTACATGGATGCAAGGTCCCAAGGCTTTGGGCCACTCTCCACTGCTTTCCCAGGACACAAGCAGGGAGCTGAATGGGAAGTGGAACATTTGGAACACGAACCGACGCCCATATGGGATGCTGGTACTTGGAGGTGGAGGATTAATCTGTTGAACCATGATGGCCCCATGATGGCCCCAAATTTCTAGCTTTTGTCTCTGCTGGACTCTAGACCATTAATCCTTTCCCATGGCCCAGCCCTGCCACTCCCGGGAGCTGATGCATTTACTCCTCTTCCTGAAGGTCTTCCCCTAGCAGCTCAGGAAAACATATCCTTTGTTCTCAGCTTTCAAATTTCCGTTATGCTACATTTCACCTTCTGTCCCCCAAGATCAAGGACAGGTCTCCTCTCTTCTCTAAAAGCAAAACTAGCTGAATGAATGGATAAGTATGTTTTCTTCGAATAGTTGATCGATGTTTGTAGTTACCCCCATAGTTCAATTCTAAGCTTTAAAAGGCAGGGGCTCCATCTTGCCTCCAACAGTAATTTCATTAACCACCACATGGGAGGATCCAGTCTGATATGGAGCTGGAAACAACACATCAGGAAGAGAGATAGAGCCTGGGAGGCACATCCTTGACCTGCTAGAATGCACAGCGCAGTTGGAAAGACAATAAATGTACACAATAGGATGCATGGAGAAAATAACCCTAACTATCTGTTAATAGGGAAAGGAATGGAAAAGAAAAAGCATGGGACTTACATGACATGTTCCTACTAGCAGTAAAAGCAACAAACAATTGGTATACTCAATCAGCATTACTACATTTCAAGAATACTACTGTGTGTTGAGTAAAAGCAGCCAGACACAGAAAAAGCTATGGACCATTCGATTCTGTTCCAACAAGGGCACTTCAAAAAGTTTGTGACAAATGAAATTGAAATTCAAGATGTCTATAGTTGGGGTCTGTCCTGTCTCCCGGTTCCAACAAATGAAATTATTTTATCACAAAAAAATGAAGTCCATACATTTATCATAATGCACATTTTCTGTGTACTTTTTGAAAATACCCTCGAATCTGTGAATTAAAAAAAATATTTTCTGCACCAAAACAAAATTATTTTTTAAATTTCCATTTTCCAAAGTCTTTTTAAAATACTCACATATGACAGTCCAGAAGAAGAAAAGCTAAACTCAGGAAACAGAAGTCAGATCACTGGCTGCCTTGCTTGTCTGGGTTGTATTAGTGGCAAGAGGGGACTAAGGAAGAAAGCTAAGACGTAGGCAGGAATTTACTGAAATAATGGCAATGTCTTATCCCAATTGAGATGTTGCTTTATAGATCCACAGTTGCCATCAAATTATATACATCAATTTTGTGCATCTGGTTGCCTTTAAGTCATATACCTATCAAGTTGATTTCAAAATGACTAGAGAATTAAGTGGTTGGTACTTTACAATGTCAACAACAGGGCCCGGTGCAGTAGCCTAGTGGCTAAAGTCCTCGCCTTGCATGTACTGGGATCTCATATGGGCACCGGTTCTGATCTTGGCAGCCCTGTTTCCCATCCAGTTCCCTGCTTGTGGCATGGGGAAGCAGTCGAGGATGGCCCAAAGCCTTGGGACTTTGCACCCAAGTAGGAGACCCTTCACCTCCAGTGTCAGCATCCCGTATGGGCACTGGTTCGTGTTCCAGCTGCTTCACTTCCAATCCAGCTCCCTGCTTGTGGCCTAGAAAAGCAGCAGAGAATGACCCAAGTCCTTGGGATCCTGCTCCTACATGGTGACCTGGAAGAAGCTCCTGGCTCCTGATTTTAGATAGGTTCAGCTCTGACCATTGCAGCCACTTGGGGACTGAACCAGCGGAAGATCTGTGTGTGGCACAGTGTGTGAAATCCCAAATGGAGATGGCTTGTGTTTCAGTCACTCTGTTCCAATTGCAGTTACCAGCTAGTGCATTTGGGAAAAGCATTGGAAGATGGTCTAAATGTTTGGGACCCTGTCACCCACACTGGGAACCCAGATGAAGCTCCTGGATCCTCGCTTCACCTTGGCCCAGCTCTGACTACCGTGGCCATCTGGGAAGTAAGGCAGCAGATGGAAGCTCTCTCTCTCCTTGTCTCTTCTCATATGTAACTCTGACTTTCAAAACAAATAGATAAATCTTAAAAAAAATGACTGAGTGACATCAACAGCAGTTGTATTGAGAGCTTCATGGAAGAAGTCTTTGATTTCCACGTGGTAATCTTCAGAGTAAGACTTCTAGGGGGCAGGGGTTTTTCATAGTGGTTAAGATACTGTTTGAGATATCCCATCCCATATCAGATGCCTGGGTTTTGAGTCCCAGCTCCACTCCTGACTCCAACTTCCTGCTGATGTGTAACCCGAGAGGCAGCAGATGATGGCCTAAGTATTTGATCCCAGGAACTCATATGGGAGACCTAGATTGGGTTCCTGACTCCTAGGTTTGGCCTGGTCTTGCCCCAGCTGTTGTGGACAATCGGAAAGTGAAGCAGCAGATGAGAGATCTGTCTGCCTATGTCTCTCTCTCTGTTCACTCTTTCAAATAAAAATATATAAATAATTTTTTAAATGCAGTAATTTTAGAAGACTGTTGAGGACAATAAAGGGGAGGAAGAGTGTGGGCCAGGTCGGGCACCTCATTCTCCTTTTCGACTTCCCACAGCTCTTACAGATCTAGGACTCGGAATGTACTCAGCAAATAGTTTTTAAGTCAATAAATGATCTCAAAAGAACGAGTCGTTTTGTTATCTGCTCAGGAAGCGTAGACACATGCCAAACCAAAGCCGCGTTCATGCACACATGTTTATAGGCACTTCGGGTCTCTGCCTTTTCCCCAAGCTGTTCCCTCAGTTCCTTCCCTGGCCTTCCTCATTCCTCAAGATCCAGCTTTGTTCCTTACAGCTTGCCAGACTGCACCCTCCCTGACCCTTCAGGCAAGACCCCCAGAGTGGCCAATCGCTTCTTCATGCCTGGCACTCTGCTTTTGCTCCAGGGTTAACAAGTTCCAACTGGGTCTGTGAGCAACCCCCACTAGGTGTTGGCAAGCAACTAGTTACTTTCCTAGCCAGTCTTCAACAAATGCATGCAAGAAACTACACTGTGTATTGGGTGCCGGCTATGAGCCAGTCTGGTTTCATCTTCACCCCAGTCTCTTTTCCTGGGGACTTTGTGCCATTGTAACTGGGGCCAAGGCACTGTTCTAGTGGTGGCCTGCTAGAAACTCTGTGTAGAAGGCTTCCCTCAGAGTCCTTTTTTGTGTGTACCCAGAGGGCTGTGCATGGTCTGTTAGGCCTACCTGCAGGTAGCATAAAGCCAGTCCACACACCAAATCCTCCGGCCTGTTCGCTCTTGCCTACCCGGTGGTAGGAGACTAGAAAAGGGGAGATTGTTTCCAGAATGCTAAGACCTGTAATGGCAGAAGAATCCAAAAATGATCATCCTGTCCTACAGATGCGGAGACTCAGTTTTAAAAGAATAACAGTCTTAGCGTGGAGGCCTGAAAAAAAAAAATGAACAGAGAAGCAGAAGAAAAGCTTTTGTCTTTCTCTAAACACAGGGGGTGGTGAGGCAAAAATAAATCAATCAAAGTCACCAGGAACAGAACCCATCAGTAAGGAAAGACACGCTATTTTCAGGTTGTTAAAAGGATACTAGTAGCGGTAGGGGGAAGGGGAGGAGCCGCACAGAGCAACTGTACTTGATAGAGGCTTTTGAAAGCAGATAAAGGTGTGTTTTGCTACCTTATGGCCTTGAGCCTTTTCACTCTGCTTTGTCCAGCTGGGTTGGGAGATTGAGGTCTGGGAGTGTGATTGTGTGTTTGTTCCAACTGATACTGGAGTTGTTTGCTTTGAACAATGTGACTTTGTTCCTTTGTTGAATGTGGCCAGTAGCATAGCTGTTGCTTAGGAGAGGAACAAACACATCAGGAACTTGCTAAAAGTAAAACGATGTTTTTGTTCGTTGCCTGTTGGCCAAAATACTGTAGCATTGGCCAAGGCAGCCTCCGTGTGGCTGTCAGGACAGTGTCAGCGACTGCAATGGTGCCAGTGGGCTCCCTTCCTGTTGCTCTCCCAGGGCACACACATAAGCACTGGGCTGTTCCAGGAACCAGCTGAGAGCAATTTATCAGGGGTCAGGAACAGCAGCTTATTACTTAAAAATCACTTGCCGCGTGCTTCTCCCGTTCGCTGCATTCTGAAGGGCAAGATGTCCCATATTGCCCTGTGTCCTACCCCGGCTGACAGCCCTGGCTGATAGGAGCCACAGCCACAGTTAGTACTCCTACCATGTGTTAGGCACTGTGGGAGACACTTTTCCGAGTCCTGTCTGTCTACCACCTGGCTAAAGCATCACTGTAACACCGTGTCTTGGTACCAGTGTGTCCTAGAAAAAGCTCAGGAAAAACCAATGTGTGCCTGTCTTCCGGGCTCCACGTTCATGAACAGCATGGTGGTAGCTTCAGGTTGGCCATGGTAGAAGTATTTATACAACCAGAATGGGCAATGGCTATGACATCAGCAGTTTCTCTTAGTTTGTTGCATCAGTAAGCTTTTGAAGAACTGGTTGTTCATTGGCACACCACTCAATAAAGAATGTTCTTATTTATTTACTTTTACTTATTTATTATTTTTATTGGAAAAGAACATATACAGAGAGAAGGAGAGACAGAGAGGAAGATCTCCCATAAGCTGGTTCACTCCCCAAGTAGCCGCAACAGCCAGATCTGAGCTGATCTGAAGCCAGGAGCCAGGAGTTTCTTCTGGGTCTCCTACATGGGTGCAGGGTCCCAAGGCTTTGGGCCATCCTCGACTGCTTTCCCAGGCCACGAGCAGGTTACTGGAAGGGAAGTGGAGCAGCCAGAACATGAACCAACAGCCATGTGAGATCCTGGCACACACAAGACGAGGACTTTAGCCACTAAGTTATCACACTGGGCCCCTAGAGAATATTCTTATCCCCACTTCGCAGGTAAGCTCTTGAGACCTTGACATAACTTGTCCAAGGGTCACACACATTTCATACTCTTGTCTTCCTGAAATGGGAGTCTTGAAAGAAGCCCAAGAAGGACCAAGGGCTGCTCTGAGGGAGCCGGAGGGGGCAGGGACATAAAGCTCTTGGGATCCCAGGTGAGCCAGCCCTTCCCTCAAGCACCCCTGAACTGTGCTTGGGTGGTCCCAGGAGAAGGAAGCAGCCTTATTCCAGCCACTGCCCTCAGGACACTGCCTTGGGACCAGCTTCCCTGCCCATTGGATTCTTTCCCTTTTGGCCAAGGAAACTGCTGCTCCACCTCAATACCTTCAAAAGCACTCTGGCCATTTCTGGGATCAGTGATGCCTCAGAAGAATTCAAGTTCGGGGTTCCTACTTTGGAATTAACTCTTCCAGGTGCCATCCCTCTGGACCACAAACCTCAAACCCATGACTGCCTGGAGCAAGGCTGGAGCAAATAGCAAGTCAGAAAACTGTGCCAGAGGTGTTATGGCAAACCAGCCAGTCTTTCATTCCTGTAACAAAATACCAGAGGCAGATAACGTTGCATAGAGAAGTTCATGTTAGCCCCTGGTTGTGCAGGACCTGGGTGGAGGGGCCTCATCTGTCAACAGATGTTGCTGACAGGTCTCCGAGGTAGGAGCACATCCCATGGTCACAGAGGGAGAGGGTGACCATGTTGCTAATCTCTCTCCCTCTACACATAAAACCTCCAGGATTCAACCGTGGGGACTCTACTCTGGTGACCATACCTCATTCTGTTCACCTCCAAGAGAGTCCTGCATTAGTTTGCTGACTTTCTTTCTTTCTTTCTACCTTTCTTTCTTTCTTTCTTTCTTCCTTTCTTCCTTTAACTGTTGAAGGACAGGGGGTGGCTGTGGAGGCTGCCTGAGAAGGGTCTGTTACTTTACTACCACAGATGCTTTAGGTCATCTCAGTAGCCTCTGTGGGCATCCACCTCTTCTATGTATGACATCTGCTTTTGACTCACACCTGGATTCTAGAAAACTCATAAAGAAAACCGAGTTCTGAGCAACACAAGCAGACACTATCTTTCAAATGAAGCCTATGAAAACACAAAGTGAAGTAGAAACATTGTTTAGTATCAGTTTGCCTTTACTTATGTAAATCAGAATGGTCCTGAGTACTGCTATAAATTATCTCTTCTCATGCATCAATAAATTGCAGGATGGTGGAGATGGGGTAGCGATGTTGTTGGTTTTTTTCCTCTCCCTCTTAACTTTCCTCTGGTTCTGTGGAATTGCTGCCTAGTGAAATAGTAAATGATGTATGAAATGAAATAGTGTTTTCCCCCAGCCAGCCAATAGCTTTGCCATCCTGACTCCTGTATTTATTACTTGAAATTGTGTTTGGATTATAGTCAGAAAAAACGTGGAATATGGGGTAGAAAGGAGAAAAGCTAGAAAGATTTGTGTAACAAGAGAATAGGCGGAATCTATATATAGTAACATCAAAATGGTAGAGTGCGGACTTTGCCCTGGTGCTCTCAGAGAGACGGAGAAGCCCTCTCCACAGCCTCTCTGCGCATCCTCCTGTGGGATTGTTCAAGCAGGCTCATCAGATGGCTATGGGATTTGGAAAACCATGTAGAGTCATCCGGTCATGGTGATTGTCCAATAATATATCAAAAACGGGTAATTATTAGTGGAGATAGGAGAAACATGCTTCCTTTTCTGTGGATATTTTCCCATCAGTTACTTGCCCACAACCATTCTTGCCCCATTCGGTATGTGTGATCTTCTTGCAGTTGCTGCCTGCTATGGATCAAATATTTGTTTCCTTCCCCATCCCCCCCAAGAATATATTGAAATCCTTACCCCCAAGGTGAAGGTATTGTGAGGTAGGATCACTGGGAGGTGATGAGGCCATGATTGTGGAACCTTCATAAGTGGGTTAATTGTCATTGGAAAAAAGACACCTCAGGACTTATTTGGCCCTTCCACCTTGTGAGGACATAGCAAAAAGACATCTGTGATCTAGAGTGGGTCCTCACCAGGTACTGAACCTACTAGAAGCTTGATCTTGGATTATTCAAGACACCCAGGTTATGGTATTCTGTCATAGCAACCCAAACAGACTAATGCGTGCCCCAGGATCACGTAATTAGCTTCATGTTATAACCTATTCTCTATCTCTACACAAGACTTAAACCTTTTTTAGGTAGGCACTTAATTCCATCTCTTATTCCCTAATTATTAATGGAAAGATTTTTGAATCTACAGAACAATTTAAAATCCTTGCTTTGCTACTAACTCATTACGTAACCTGAAAAAGCTTGCCTCCTCATGCATGCACTTGTATGTGTGAAAACACATTGTAACATATGTTTGTGAAAGTTCTTTATTTTCAAGATTTATTTATTTTTATTGCAAGGTTAGATATACATATAGAGAGGAGGAGATACATAGAGAAATATCTTCCGTCCGATGACTCACTCCACAAGTGACCACAACAGCCGGTGCTGCACCAATCCGAAGCCAGGAGCTCTTCCAGGTCTCTCATGCAGGTGCAGGGTCCCAAGGCTGCTTTCCCCATGCCGCAAGTAGGGAGCTGGATGGGAAGCAGAGTTGCCAGGATTAGAACCAGCACCCATATGAGATTCTGGCACATTCAAGCCAAGGGCTTTAGCCTTTAGGCCATGACACCGGGCCCAAAATTCTTTATTTTTTTAAATTATCTATTTATTTTGGAAAGGCACATTTACAAAGAAAAGAAGAAACAGAGCGAGAAAGATCATCCATCTACTTCTTCACACTCCAAATGGCTGCAACAACTGGAGCTGAGCTGATCCAAAGCTAGTAGTCAGGAGCTTCTTCCGGGTCTCTCACATGGGTGCAGGGTCCCAAGGACTTTGGGATATTCTCCATTGCCCTCACAGGTTATAAACAGGGAGCCGCACGGGAAGTGGAATAACTGGGACTTGAACAGGTACCCACATGGGATACTAGTGTTTAAAGGTAAAGGATTAGCCTGTTGAGCCACTGTGCTGCCCTCCTTCCCAAAGTTATTTATTTTTTGATGCTACTTCAAGTATACATTCTCTTCACTTGACACCCCAGACAGAACTTGACTCCATCAAGTCAAGAACATTTGCATTTATCTTTTAACAGTTATAGAATCAAGCACCATGTTTTGTTGATGGGCAAATATTTTTACTTTTTTTTTTTTTCCTATCAGGCAGGATTTCAGCCAGTGCATTCTTAGAAGCCAACAATTATTAGCGTTACTAAGAGCAACACAAGATATGTTCCCAAGTTCAATAAGCAAAAGCAATCGATCTAAATGACAAGCTCCATGTACCAAAAGAGGCCACACATTCATCTTTTTGTGTGATCAATTTTGGCCAGATGTGATACCACTTTTCTTGTAAAACAAGCAGCGATTTTGTGTTCTCTATAATGGATGTATTCTATTTCTACATTTTGACTCCACATGAGCTTTACCTGGGTTTGCTAATAATAACTTCACTTATTGAAGTTGTGGGCTAAGCCTACTATGCTGTGGTGGGCTGACAAACAAGGAAAGCAATAAGCCTTGCTTTGTGGTGTTTACTAATTTTATGGTGGGAATAATCTTGCTGCAGCCAATTTTAAACTTGCCAACGTGATGCCACGAACACAACTGACCCTCACTATCCAGCAGGAGCTGAGCCTTCCAGACCCCGTACTGCATCTGCTGCTTCACCTGTATTGGCAGTCATTTTCACAAGCCTAAAAGGAAGATAGTGTTGGCTCCTATCCTACCCACGAAGAAACAGGCTTGAACAATGCTCATACTTTGTCCAAAATCACATAGCTAGTAGGAGGTGAACTGGGGATTGAAACCTATCATTTTTCCAGGCCTAAATGGAAGAATGTGGTAGCCCACCAATCAGAAGTTCTGATAGGACTGGGTGAGTAAGACAAAGAGCGAGGACTGCCCATGGAATTCAATTGTGAACTTTCCCACAACCCTTGCGATTAGAGACTGTTGGGTTGATTGGGCAGTTATTACCCTGTTGAGATTGGGCATGTTTCCCAATCTGGGATATGACCAAGCTGGTCATATGGAGTCCAGAGGCACCGCAGAGGATCAGGGTGTGGGCGGAGGCCTCATACACAGAAGGACTCTGGAGGGACACAATTGCTCCTGCCCTTCCAACAGCTATTGACTGGCCCAGTTCTTCAGCCTTCAGTGATCCTGTGTGTGAGCAGAGTGTTTCCAACACATCCCAGAGAGCTTTCCAAATAAACCCTACAGGTTAGGAGTGTTCTCTCCAGAAGCTGCTCCCGATCTTTAAAACAGGGCACCATAGTGTTTGTCTCTCTGTAACCCCAGAGGACTCATAAGTAATGCCCCTGAAGGCTGTTAAATGACAAGATGACAAGAGGTGCACAAACATACCATGGTGTCGTTTTCCTCCTGAGACTGCACTTTCTAGATGCAGCACCTTTTTCTAAGCCCCAGATGGGACCAAGGCAAAACCAAAAATTACTTTCTGCACTTACTGCAGTTTTAAAGGGGTCCTGCTTTATGAAGTCATTAGAGTACCAAAAGTCATAAAACGTTATGTTTTGGTAGCACCTTTCTTCTGAGACACTCAAAGCACTTTACGGACACAAGGAAAGTTGTCAACAGACAGACAATTTATAGGGAAAAATTGACTCATGCCTTAAGAAGTTGCCCTGTGGGAGATAATGGTTCTGTTATTCTCACAAATTGACTGGCAAACACAATATCTCTTTCTGGTCTAAGCCAAGAATAGATAGACCAAGTAGGAGGAGGACAAGGAGACTTGAGAGGGGAAGGAAATCAACAGGGTTTCTGTCCCAGCCATTTACCTGGGATAATCTTGACCCCAAGTGACCCCAAGACAACAGGTTATTCAGCAACCTGGATGAGTAGTGTGAAGGCACCCCAGCTTGCATCCCAGACCTTCCTGTGAGCATCCAGATGGAGCCTGCGTGGTCATCGCAGCAGGTGCTCAGCAGGGAGCTAACTCTGGCCGTCATTTCCAGACAACCTGTGCTCTAGGAAATATGGCCCCACCCTGCTGCTCAGTCACTTCCCATGCTCAGCTTCCAACACCTTCTGGATTTACTTCTCAGTTCTTATCTCAGATCTAAAACTGAGGATGCTCAGCTACAGCTGTTAACACTACTGACTTTGAGTAAGAAGAAATCAGCAGACCGTGGCCTTCACCGGGTCATCACTGCGGGTGGGAGTGAGACTAGTGGGAAGGGAAGGAGGATAAAACTATTGATTGACTTGGTAGAAAATGAACCAGATTTGTTACATGAGATATCAAAAACCTGGTGGTGTGGGGCCAATGCTGTGGGCAGGCTAAGCCTCTGCCTGCAATTCCAGCATCCCATTTTGATGCCAGTTTGAGTTCTAGCTGCTCCACTTCCAGTTCAATTCTCTGCTAATGCAGCTGGCAAAGCAGTGGAACATGGCCCAAGTACTTGGACCTTTGCACCTGCAGGGGAGGCTGGGGCTCCTGGCTGCAGTCTGACCCAGTCCCAGGATTTGGTGGCATGGTGTGAACCAGCAGATGGACAACCTCTTTCTCTGGCCTTGGCTCTGTAACTCTGCCTTTTGAAAAAAAAAAAACTGATGACAGAGATGTTTTTAGATAAATGAAGGCTCAGAGAGGCAAGGCAACTTGTCAGAGGCCACACAGCTCTAAAGGAATAGAACCACAATTAAAATTTGGGTTACTAATGGTGGTCTACCTCAGTGAGAAGAAGAGGAGCTGAGTGCAGGTTGCGGAAGCTGGTAGTGACAGCCAGAAGGACCATGTTCAGAAGGAGGAGGCTGGCTGGCTGGAAGGTCACGTGGAAATCATACAGCCCTTGCCAGAGGAGCGGCAAAGCTGGCTAGGACAGGACACTGGAGGGAAAGGTCTCTGGGAAGGACTGCTCCTCAGGTGCTCAAGGAGAACATGTCCAGGATGACCCGGGTGTGCTCCTTCATCCTTGTTGATAAGGAGAGGAGGCTCCTTTGCCATTGACCTAGGGCAGTAGAAACCAGCAGAGACTTCCTTTGGCTCGGTCCAGAGCCATCAGCATTATCCCAAGGGCTTGCCGAGATGTAGGGTTAGCAGGATCACCCTATGTGGGGGCTGAAAGGACAGGAGCAATAGCACCCTCTCATGGGTTGTACAGTTGTCAAGACAATTGTATGTTTGTTCTCAGGGAAAAGAAGAAAGCTATCTAAAATGAGGAAATGAAAGCCATATTTATTCGTTGATCTAAGGGAATGTTTTCTTTTTGTTCTGTGTCTTCTTCAAAATTGGTAGTGGGACAGCCAGAGCTATCACTCATTCCACCAAACCACACATTCTTCTAGGCTTGCAGGTGTCTGTTCTTAAACAGGATACATATTCTAGTTGTGGGGAGAAAGTCATTTGAAGACAAAGCTATAAATGAACAGTGGAGAACAGTGGGAGCCCAAAACCACTCTAGAAAAGCTCAAGTCTTAGCAGTTTCAGGAACAGGAAGTTTTGACATAGTTAAGTGCATGTGTGCATCCAGGGTATGGAGAGGTTTGGAAAATCTGAACACTTACATGAGAAAATGTCACTTAAAGGCCAGCCTCGTGGCATAATGCATTAAGCCTCTGCTTGCAATACCACCATCCCATATTGCAATGCTGGTCTGAGTCTCAATTTCTCCACTTCTTTTTTTTCAGATTTATTTTTATTATTTGAAAGAATTACAAAGAAAGAAAAGGAGGGACAGAGTTACAGAGAAGAGGGGGAGATTTTACAGAGAGGGAAACGGGGAAAGATCTCTCATTCCCAGTTCATTCTGAAGACAGCTGGAATAGCCAGCACTACACCAACTCAAAGTCAGGAGCCAGGAGCTACTTCTAAGTCTCCCACAGGGGTGGCAGGCGCCCAAGCACTTGGGCCATCTTCCACTGCTTTTCACAGGTCGTTAGCCAGAAGCTGAATTGGAAGTGGGTCAACTGGGACTCAAATACTTGCCCATATGCATTGAAAGCATCACCAGTGGTGACTTTTCCCATTATGTCACAACAGTTTCCGATTTCTCCACTTGTGATCCAACTTGCTGCTAATGTTCCTGGCCCAAGTATTTGTGTCCCTGGCGCCCACATTGAAGACCAAGATGGAGTTCCTGGCTCCTGGTTTCAGTCCATCCCAGCTTTGGTCATTGCAAACATTTGCAGCGGTGAACCAGCAGGTGGAAGATCTCTTGCTCGCCATCTCTCTCTTAGCTCTGCCTTTCAAATGAATAGATAAATCTTTTTAAAGAAAGAGGGAATATGTCACTTTAAGTACATGAGAAAGATACAGTAAGGAACAAACAGTGCTTGATTTCTTTGACAGCAAGTCTAGACCTGCCCTCCCCACAAAGATAGGGAGAAAGATAAGCGAAGACAAGGAAATGAGGGAGCCTGGAAAGGAAGCCAGGAGGGACACTGGCTGTAGTTGATGTCTGTAAGTGTGTAGATGTTACTTTCCTCACGCAATGTTGATGTTGCCTGGGCAAGCCTGGGGCAGCACTGACAATGTGTCATCAACCCAGGCTTCCCCAGGAAGGACAATGCCCAGATGCAGGACAGCTGCTTCCAGGGAGGACTGCCCTGGCCCAGCCTCACAACCTGTCCTGCATCCCCACTGGGACCTTGCCTCCTCCAAGGTGGCCTAATTTTCTGACCCACAGCTTATTTCACAAGCATGTGACCGCAGGGGTTTGGGACAGAAGGAAGGAGACTATGAGGAAAATGGAGAAGCAAGGTGGGTAGTGTCAGAGGGTCTCCTCACCTTTTACCTTCTGCAGCTCTGCACTCCGTGTGTGTGTGTGTGTGTGTGTGTGTGTGTGTGTAGGGGAAACACAGGATGTGTGAATGTGCCTGTGTGCATGTGCGTGTGCGCATGCGAGCAACCAAAGTGGTGAGGCTAGAGGCTTTCATTCCGGAAATGGGGAGTTCCTGTTTATAAACCTTCGCTCACTGTTTATCTGTGTGTGGGGGGCGGGATGAACCACAAAACATGAGCCACTGCTTCAAGCCCTCCATTTTCACATCCTTCACACCACTTACACTTTCTCTCTCTTCCTGAAGCCATTGGGTACCAAATAATTTCTCTCTACCCTAGGGGTGAAGGCCCAGAGAAGTGCCTCTCTCCACGGGACTGGGGTTTCCGGGATGGGGAGTCAGATTTCTCCCACGTGTGAGTGCTGGCCTAAGGGACTCACCCCAGGAAAAGTCATCAGGTATGCAGAATTTATTGGTGTCCCTGATGACTGAATGATCTCAGTGTCTGCCTGCGCCCCTTCTCTGGCCCTTGGCTATCTGCCAGTTGTTATGTGTGATACTTTGAAGCAGGGGCTGGTAGTTGCATGCCAACCACTTATTGTAGGTGACCATGACTTAAGCAGGCCTCTTTCTGCACACCTTTGGAGCCCAGAAGACATAGAGCAGAAACATATGTCTCCTGATACTCTCCTGCCAAGCAAGAAGGCACAGCAGGAGTTTATGTGATGAGAAAAGCAACACTCCAAACGACACTGCCTAAAGTCAACTTGTGCCCTTGTGCCGCAAAATCACATAAATGTTGCTTGAAGACTGTCTGGGGACAAGGTCTCAGGCCTGCCTCAGCAAACTTTGACCTATTTTACTAAAAAATTCTGAGTCAGGATGCTCTTTATTATTATTATTGTTGTTGTTATTATTATTAAAGAGTCATTAATTTATTTCAAAAGTGGAGTTACAGGGCCCAGCGGCATGGCCTAGTGGCTAAAGTCCTTGCCTTGAATGCCCCGGTCCCATATGGGCGCCGGTTCTAATCCCGGCAGCTCCACTTCCCATCCAGCTCCCTGCTTGTGGTCTGGGAAAGCAGTCGAGGACGGCCCAAATCCTTGGGACCCTGCACCGCGTGGGAGACCTGGAGGAAGAGGTTCCAGGTTCCTGGCTTCGGATCGGCGCACACCGGCCATTGTGGCTCACTTGGGGAGTGAATCGTCGGACGGAAGATCTTCCTCTCTGTCTCTCCTCCTCCTCTATATATATCTGACTTTGTAATAAAAATAAATAAATCTTTAAAAACAAAAGTGGAGTTACAGAGAGAGAGGGAGAAACAGAGAGATGTTTCATACACTGGTTTATTACTCAAATGGCTGCAACAGCCAGGTATGGACCAGGCCAAAGCCAGGAGCTTGGAGCTCCAGTCAGGCCTCCCACCTGGGTGGCAGGGATCCAAGAGCTTGGACCATCCTCTGCTTCCTTCCCAGGTACGTTAACTGGGAGCTGGATCAGAAGTGGAGCAGCCAAGACTTGAATAAGTGCTTTCAGCCTGGAAAAACAGTGGAATTTGGCCCAAAACCATCTTCTTCCAGGTCTTCCTTGTGGGTATAAGGTGGAAGACCTGAAAGAAGCTCCTGGCTCCTGGCTTTCAGATTGACTCAGCTCTGGCTGTTGCAGCCATTTGGAGAGTGAACCAGCAGATAGAAGACCTTTCTCTTTTCTCTCTCCATAATATCTGTCTTTCAAATAAAAATAAATAGTTAAAAAAGAAAGAAAGAGAGAGAAACAGAAGAAAGGAAGAAAGAAGCTTTCAAGGGCTGCAGCTTGATTTTCTAACCCACAGGGCAGGGAGAGAGGAGGGGCAGTGGAGCAGCTAAAGCTGACTGGGCACATGCCCAGACCAGCCAGCTTGCTGCCAGTGGCTCAGACTTCCATGCCCAGAGAACTCATGAACTTCCTTCACTCTGTGCATGTCCTGCCAGCTCAGGAAGACCCTTAGCAGTGTAGTCAGATACTGTATTATGCATGCGCAGCTTTTCCATCAGAACTTCCTTTCCATAGTTAAAAAAAAAAATTAGGGAGCATTAGTTATGTTTTGGATTGACTTCATAGAGATCCAGAGCATAATTTCAATAAAAACTATCATCTTGACTAGCCAGGCTATTCTTATTTGAATTTTGACCCTAGGAATTTTCCAGCCTGCCAGCCAAACCAACACTCGGGCAGTTTTACAGTTTGCAGGAGCTGAAATCCTAGTAGTCTTCTCCCGTATCCTGGGAGGGGTTTGGAATTCCATGCTCAGATGCGACAGTTTCCTTGCGTGAGTGGTCCCTTCTCTCTCCCTGTGCCTCTCAGAGCGGTAGGATGCCCTTGCATGGGGCTGGAGACTGGTGCTTGAGTCCACATGTCTTTGGGGGTGCTGCTTGCTTCTTGTTCCTTTTACAGTTGCCTGAGGTCACAGAGCTCTGAGCACACTCCCTTCCCATCTCCCACCTTCACCGTCCGTGAGACCTTTTTGGGCAGAAGGTAATCAGCTGGGGATACAACCAGAGTGACTTGCTCACCATCATCACCTCAGATCTCTTCTTGACACCATGGCTGAAACCAGGCACAAACAGCACTGAAACACAGCCCACCGACGGATCGAATGGAAAATCCCAAATTCTGCAACTTCTGTGACCACCCAACCATTGGGCCTCCTTTGAACAAAGCTCCTAACTATGTGAGTGTATAAATCACAGCCATATATATGTGAGACCTATTAGGATGATGACACAAACACACCGAACAACCACACAACCACAAGCCCTCAGAGGTCTCCCGGCTCACCTGTGTCTCAAGCAGCCACTGAGCTCCTGTCGCCTCTCCAAGTTTGTTCTGTGCATGCGTAATTGTAACTGCTGCGTGGTTGGGTATTTTCCTGACAGCAGAGAACTTCCACTTTGACGAGGTGTGAATGAAAACGGCATTTTCTCCTTTCGCTTTGACACATGCGGTAACTGGAAGAACCCTCCACAGAACAGATTCTGGCACCACGTGTTACAGGTCCTGGTTGTGTTTCCCTGTGAATTTGCTTCTGCAGACAAATGCCACAAGGTATATTTATATTTTGATGTGACCTCAGGCCTTGGTCCTCCATGTGGCAGTGCCACCCACATGAGTCAGCATGGGGAGAGAAGGAATATTCCTAGAAGCCATTTGACATCAGAACAACCAGCAATAACTTCATGTATTTTGAAGACATTGAAAATTGCGTAGATCTTTCACCAGATCAAAATCAGATATCTCCCCAACCTAATTTTCCTTCAGGCAGATCCTGAAAATGTCCAGTCTTCAATGCTGCAAGAAATGAACAAAACATGTGGAGGTGATGTTGGAGTGGAGATAAAAGTCTCCATTGACATATCTTATTTCTGCAGATTCTATGTAACACAGACTCTCGGGAATGAATTTTGTTTGGTGTCTCCAGGACCATGACAAGAATACTGCCAGGGACAGCCCTGGAGCCTCAACCTCATTCACCCTACAGTGAGTCCAGCCCTATGCATGGTATTTGGCCATTCCTGATAAATAGAATATGAGGGAAATAAAGCACTATAACCACAAGGAGACAGTTAGAGAGAAGTACCCAAGCCAGAGAGCTCAGACCACGTTAGGAAAGGTGCATTTGGCTAAACAATTACAGACTAGATGAAGCCATCTGGAAGGCAGGCCAAGGGCAGGTCAAGGAGGACTTGTGTAGCAAGAGGCTCTGGGGATTTGCATACCCCAGGCCTGAAGCGGGGACTGTCCCCTCAGTGCCCTGCTCTGAAGAGAATTTGGGTTGTGTGGACAGGCAACAGTGGAATCAGCTAGGAGGTGTCAGCAGCCAGCGCTACGTTCTGCAACGCGTTTGGACAGATACATGCACAGACTCACCAATAAGAGGCAGTGCCCTGGTGCTCTCCCTGCCCTGACCCTTTCACCCTTGGACTTGATGTCAGCCTCTTTTTTTTCTGAAACCTGGCAGCTCTGCTGAGGCTTCAGCCCAGCTTTGCCTGTGGGTCACTTCCTCCAGAACTGTGCCACATGACCCTCCTCCGGCCTTCAGGTTTTGCTACTCCCAGGAACACTCTCATGTAGTACCTTCTGTCTGCTGGATGTGGCCCCTGCCACTTTGGACCAGGATACAAGAGGAGGCTGGAGTTTTCTGCACGCAGGGCTAGAGAGAGAGCCTCCTTCCTACGGGAACAGGACGGAGGCACCCAGTGGTCCTGGGAGACAAAGAGGAGGGCCATGTGGAAATCAATGCCGCAGGACATGGCTGCCTTCAGTGGACCTCTCATATTTGCCTCTGGTGTTCTTAAGCCTTGCTCATAGAGAGAACAGGGGTCCCCAGAACTACCCTCTCCCCTTAGTACCAGAGAGGGCAGGCCCATATCTACTGTTTCATTTGCTAGATGCAACAGTTAGAGCTGGGCCATGGCCAAAGCTGGGAGCTGAGAACTCAGTCCGGGTCTCCCGGGTCTGTACATGCAGCCCAGGGCCCACTGGCTCCTGTCTCTTCCTCAAGTACATCAGCTGGGCCCTGTCTCGAGAGCCTTGTTTTTAGCATTCTTGTTGTTAGAAGATGCTTGCTATAGATCATTATGCAGTGTACTCCAAATGCTACCCCCTCAGAGAGGGCTCCCCTGGGGATCCCACCTGATACCAGCTCCCATTCCTCACAGTCTCCTCAATGTGCTCCTATCTCTACACATACTGAACACTCCTGATCTTACATTCCCTGGTTATTCAGTGGCTCATGGTCTAGCTCAGTGGTGTAGGCTCCATGAGAGCATGGGCATGGGGGAGGGTGATGATGGGAGCTGCCTGCCAAGTGCATGTGTGGCACTGGGCAGGAAGCCCTGACTCAGCAGGAAGAAAGCACTTCCCATCAGCAAAGCTCTGGGGACACAAGGGAGGCAGGGTGAAGTACACACCCAGAGTCTATACCAACCCTGCCAGTAGGACAGGGACTGCCCCCAGAGGTAGATGACTTCAGTAACTCTGGGAGACCTCCCAGCCACAAATAGCTCCGCCACTCACTAGCTGTCACCAGGCCTTAAGTTTCATCATTAGTAATTTTTCTTTTCAGGAAAAAGGGAGAGAATTAAAATCCATACTCACTATACACCAAGTATAATTCAGGGTGACCAACCTTCTCAGTTTGCCTGGACTCAGGGATGTTCTGGAGCTTTCCAAGACAGTCTTGGATGGCTTGCATGGTGTGTTGCTGTACCTGGTTTCTTAGTTTAGTTCTCCTGCCAGCCTATGCACGTCTCAAATCCAGACTTGCAGTCACATGGCCATTGTAGTAGGATTGGAACTTGAGCTTCCTGGCTCCTGGCAGAAGGACCAGGTTATCCTCACCATCTCATACCACTGCCTGGGGTCTCCCACCTCTCTTTGGAAGCAGCAGCCTTGGGATATCCTGGTACAGCACTTTTTCCATAGTACATGCACTCTGGAGTGTTATGATTATGACAGGGATTGGATAGGGTGGGAGCAAGAGATGGCGGCAACAGAAGGGACAGACACTGCTAAGAACAAAAGCCGCTCTCTAAAGCCAAGCGTGGTGTTTGAGTGTTAGAACATCTTGGTTAACTCTAGTGTATGCCCAGTGTCAGACAGTGCTCCTAACTTAGACACCCAGTGAGCTTCCTTAACAGAGCGGTGTGGCAAAGGTTCATGTCCAGGCTTGGATTTGGGCATCCTTTGGTTCAGAAACATGACTTTGTAATCCACCATTCAGATGTGGACGCTTACAAGAAGGAAACGGGCAACTGGGCACGACCGCAAGAGGCTAGTCATAGGCCACGGGTGTCCTGCTCAGGCTCCCTGCAGGCCACATTGGCTTCTCCCCTAGCTGGGAGGAACTGTCCTCAACCCCTCACCATTGCCATTGATGTCCCCTGCCTCCCGCTGCTCCTTGCTCAAGTCTCTGGGTTTGGCACACCCTGTTCCCCTCAGTGTCGTTTGCATCTGACGTCAGCACAAGCAAACTTATTTCCACTGCTCTTTCCTGACCACCACATGTTTCCTGAGCACTACCCTTTAGAAAGTGGTCCGAGCACTTTGAAGCGAGACTTCGCCCACCCACCAGCAGGTGAGGCCGTCTCAACCGAGCCACGTTGCACTCAGAACCAACCACAGGTTTTGGGAAAAAACTTCTGCAGCAGGGTGCTGCTTACTGGGATCTACCAAAAAGCTGGCTCCCACGCCCTCAGGAGCAGAGCACCCAAGAGCTACTGAAGGCCCTGTTGCTAAGATCAAAGGAAGAGCTTGCTGAGGTTGTCTGTCTGCAGCTACCCAGCAATCCTGCAGGCTGCCCCACTAAGCAGGCGGTGAGCAGCGTGCAGAGACGCTCACAGACCTGGTGCAAAGAGGGCACGTTAGCAGCTCATTGCCTCCTGTCCCTCAGCACACCACCCCTGCACCCCTGTGCACAGCACACAGTACATATGCACAAAATCTCAGATACTTACCAAGACGTCATCTCTGGGGACCATGCCAGGTGTAATGGGGCCACAGCTAACTTGATCATAGCCATCTTCAAGTTTCAGTTTCATATCAGAAACACAGGGGAGGGTCCCAAGAGGTAAGATAGCCTGTCCAAATTGGCAGCAATAAAAGGGGTAGACACTGCTCTCCACACCATAATGTCCATGGCTCAGCCGGCCCTTCTAAGATTTATGACTTATCTGAAATCTCAAGGCCTTGGCCCAGAGGCTCTGACCTGTCACCTGAGTGTTGTGGCAGGGCCTGCCCCTCACACGCCCTCCTTTTTCTCAGTGTGAGTCATCGCCTCCTCACTTCACACTCCATTCCTTTCCCACTGTGGTCTTAGTGGCTCCCGATGCACCTGCCCTCCCCGTGGCTTTGCCAGCAATGGGATCCTCTTCACCATCTTTCCAAGGGCTCTGTGCTGCCATGCATTACAGGCACCTGTATTCTGCATTTCTGAGCTATGTGTCTGTTGATCTATAAACCCAGTACAGTACCACTGACCTGTCCTCTGGGTTGTTTGCATTTCAGTGTCTCTATCATGGCATAAAAATCTTGGAAATGCATGCAAACAGGATGTGTGTATGTATGTTTATATGCGTGTGTGTACCTGCACATGCACGAGTGTACTGCCAAGTCTTAGAGAATTTGAAAATGGATGTTCCTGTGATGAAGCAGCATAAAGTGGCTCCTCTGCACATGCTCCATGCATCTGCAGAGCCTGGTGGACACATTGATGGGGTCAGGAAGGACATGGCAGAAGTCTGAGGGTGAAGATATCTGCTGAAGAGGCCTGCTGGAGCCCTCCCCCTCTTCTACAGAGGGCCTTGACACATGTCTGTAAGGGTTTATTAGTTGTCAGCCCCCACACCAACCAGTGCAGGGCACACTGTCCCTTCCCCAGCTGGATTCTGCACACCGGGGAGGGACCTGGAAGCCAGCTGCTTTTAATTAGAGGCATTCCTTTCCTGTTCTCCACTGGCAGCCCGTTTCCCAGTTTCCTGCACCCTCTGCTGATAACCCAAAGTATTTTTTTTTAAGTATCCAAAAAGCCATCATGACGTGAGCTGCATGGTGGCTTCCCAAGCAGGTGGAGCTTGTTACAAGGGAGGCTCACTCAGCCGGGCATGGCTGGCAGGAACCTGGTGTCAACCATCAGCTTCCCTTGCCACAGTCTCTGCTTGACCATGTGCAGCACCCACTGTGTGCCAGTCCCGCAAATGGCCCACCCCCCTGATGTCAAGGAGGCTTCCATGGTCAGGGCAGTGACGAGGGCACCCCAGGCACACAGCAGCACGGAGGAAGAGAAAGTAGCTAGGGCACACAGGGCCCATTGGACTGCACCAGCCAGTGTCTTGGAAGATCAGTGCCCCATTGGCCCCTGATCCCTGCTAAACTCCCTTCCTGCACATGGCTCGTGGACCCTGCTTCATTCAGAACACTAGAAACTGGAAGAACAACCAGAGAGACTGCAAGCAAAACCTAGGAGGCCCAGTTAAATGTGTCCTTCAATTCAACAACACTTTCAGTGTCACGTGTGACCTCAGTATTACATGAGGCATACTTTTGTAAAATATGATAATTAAGAAGTGGCACTGTCGTGTGGCAGACTAAGCTACCGCCTGAGATAGCTGGCATCCCATGAATGTTGATTAGCATTCCAACTGCTCGCTTCTGATCCAGCTCGCTGCTGACACACATAGGAGAGCAGCAGAAAATGTCCTAGGGGCTTGAGCCCTTGCTACCCATGTATGAGAACCAGCTGGAGCTCCAGGCTCCTGGCCTCAGCCTGGCTCAGCCCCAGCCATTGAGGCTATTTGTGGAGTGAATCAGCAGACACAAGATCTCTCTCCTTGTCTCTCACATTCTCTTTGTTACTCTCATTAAACAATATGATATTTAAGATTAATAAATGCATTTTCACTAAAGAATTATTTGTTCTTCATCTGAAATTCACATTTAAATGGGCATTCTGTATTGTGCCTGTCAGTTTCTTACCATGCTCAGCAGAGAGCTCCGTACCATGGCCTGGAAAGTTCATTCTAACATGGGCTTACACTGAATGTATCATATTTGGGGGGAGACAAGCCAAAGAGGGAGAAGAAAGAGAAAATTGATTATCTCATGGCAGCAGGCCAGAAGTTTCTAAACCCTGACAGCATCCACATCCCATGTATAAGGGATATATTTTTCCCCCAAAAGTTCAGCATTCTAGAGTAAATGACAAAGATGAGCCGAGCCACAGGACCTGCTGAAGAATCCCAGTCCACTCCAAAGCCAATGGCTTGACCAGAAAAGAAGGGATCCAAGCCTCAGGCCACTTATGCCTTTGACACTCTGATGTCACCTCTAGTGCCACATGTGTTACCTGGCTTGACGCTGAGACCCTTCATTTAGTGCTTCGAGAATGGTGTAATACTCTTCAGGAAGCCCCAGACATCAAAAGAATAAACTGAAGACTTTCTATCCTGTAAACTGTAATGTTCTAGTCCATCTCCTGAGCAGAGGCTGGCATGAAAGCTGAGGCCAGGGTGGCCAAGTTGCAGCCACTGAGGGATCCTCATTGGAGGATGTGGCTGGGTGGAGGCTTGGAAATGAGCCGGGCTGGGAGGCAGGCATTAGCCCATCCTGGGGACAGCCAGCCACATCCCACTGCTCTCAGAAGGAAGACCGTGTAGGCGGCTGGGCTTCCTGACTCTCCTGGGACAGTGAGGGTCTCCTTACCTGCTCCACTCTGACATAAGGCCCATGCCACACTGTTTCAGCTTGGTCTGTTAAACTCCCAACATGCCTGCTTGCCATAAGTGTTCTCTGATTTCCCACTTTGCACACCTGAGCAGAAAAATCCCACGCGGTCAACAGGGCACTAGGGGTACTGGAGCCAGTTTAACAGCCCTCCTCTTCCTACAACTGGTTCCCACCCCCAGCTCTAGTTGCCACTTGGATATTAATTACCAGCTTTTACATAAGGAGGCGAATGCATTTTCAAAGCCAGCAGATCGTCCACCCAGGTTTGGATAGTTTGGGCTTGAGTTGAAACAATGAAACTTATTGAAAACAAGGGCTTTGAAATCCAATCACCACACTGTTTACATGTGGGGTGTGCGTGTGTGTGTGTGTGTGTGTGTGTGTGTGTGTGTGTGTGTGTTTTCCCTGACAGAGTTCAGTTTTTACTTGCTCCAACACAATGAATTCGCCCTTCACTTTCTGCACTCTAACACCGGTTTTTAGCATTCAGCTTTTCTAGCGCTGCATAGTTGAGAGTGGAGAAAATAACATCTGAGGCATGATGGGCTTTTTGATGCTACCTCCTTATGACAGGCACATTGCAAACGGCTGCTGGTGACTCAGTCACATTCTGTCATACCCGCTGTGAGGAGCAGCAGGAAGTGTGGGGATTTTAAACCCTGAGGCCACAGAGAACTTTGCCGATGCCGCTGCCGGGGCTCTGGCTGCACCCCTCCCCAGTGAGCGAGAGGCCCCCACACATCTGCAGCCCTAAAGCGGTGCGCCAGCCTCCTGCCAGCTCTCTTTGTTCCTTTTCCCTGCCCTGACTTTGCTCTCAGGCTAGCAAGTCAAGCTGTAGAATGCATAAAACCAATAGAAACTTTTTCTTTTTCTTCAAAAAAAAAAAGTCATTGGAGTCCCTGGCTGCTGAGGGTGGGTGCACAGGGTAGGCAGATGGTGCCATGAGATGTGCTCAGGCAACTCGCTGGGGAGCCAGCCAGAAGTAAAGCAAGCTGGGCCTGGCCAGTGCTTTCGCTTCTAACCCCAGTCATTGGCTGTGAGTAACGACTCTTCTTGCTCTTCTGCTGTGCATCTCCGAGGGCCAAAGGAATGAGTTGGAGAGAAGGGGAGGGGGGACAGAACTGAACTGGCTTTAGATGAAAGATTAAGAAGGGGAGTCGGGGGTGGGAGAGGCTTGGGGGAAACAGAAACAAGCCAGATGTTGCTACGAAAGAAGTGATAAATCCTAACCTTGTTTGGTGAAGGGAAGAGGTTGCTAAAGATCCGTGGGTGTTCTGAACTTCTGAAGTTGGTGAGAGCCCAAAGGGAGGCCACAAGAATGGCCTGGCCGGCAGGGCCTCTGTGCCAAGAGAAATCTTTCCAGAACATTGGGCTCCAATAGAACCAGTGGGTGATGTGGGAGGCTTGATGTGGGACTCATTTTGCTCTAATGTGTTTTCTGTTATTGACAATTTTCTTATAGAGATGATGCTGTTTGGGCAATGGCAGCCCAGCCTTGAGCATTTTCCAGTCTCCTGATGTGTTAGAACTCCCGAACAGGCTGGGAGCAGTGTGAGCCACAAAAGCCTCCCAAACATTATAAAGCACTTCTATTGTTAGAGACACCAGCTGGCTCCTAGCCCATACAGAATCTAAGGAAGAAAATCCTTGAGTTTTGGTGGGCAGGTCCAGAAGGGTTCAGCTTGGTGGAAGTGTCAGATAGTTGTAGAAGGGGTAGTCAAGAAACACACACTTCGGAGCGTCCCTGAGGAGGGCAGAAGGAGCCCAGGCAATTCTGAGTGTCTGGAATCCCCACCATCTAGAAGCACACAGGACACAGATAGGATAACACCAGGCGTGATTTTCCTACTGCTATAACCAACTAGCACAAAGTTCCCAGCTTAGACAATGCACTTACGATCTCACAGTTCCAGAAGTTCAATTCCTAACACAGGTTTGACTCCAAAAAATACCAGGGATTGGCAAGGCTGTGTTCCTTCTATGAAGAAGTCATTTGGCTTCTGGGGGGCTGCCTATAGTTCTTGGCTCATGGTCTCTTCACTTCACCTTGAAAGCCAGCCAGGCTGCATCTCTGTAGCTTCTGCAGTCTCCCCTCCCTGGGGCTCTGCTTTTCTGTCTCCCTCTTGTACTTTTAGGGAGCCTTGTATTTACATTGGAGAATCCATGTTATTTTGCCTATCTTAATGTCAGCCAATGTGTAGCCTCTTGTTCTGCAACCTCCGTTCCGCTTTGTCCTGGAACCTAGCACATTCCTAGGTTCTGAAGATTCAGACACAGACATTCCTGGGGACCGATCATGGTTTGTTGAGGATCGGTGTTGCTCTTTGTCTGTGAGTCTTGCCAACCACTAAGACAGTTCCTTGTTTATCTCCTTTGTTAATCTGCTGGAACATTCGACATGGTGACAGTAGCTCTGTGGAGCAGAAATGCAGTCAGATATAAGTGTAATTGATTGTAATACCCATGTCCTATCTGCCAGGCAGCTTTCTAAGCGCTTCACGAGTATTAACTCATCTCATTTCCCTTACAACTCCATGAGGGGGGAACTCTTACCTGCCTTACTGTACAGATGAGGGAAAAATACAGAGTGCTTGTGACAGTAAAGTGTTAGAAGCCTCTGAGCCAAATGTGATTCTTAATAGAGCATTGCCCTCCAAACACCAAGGACAAGAAGCAAAAGCCTAAGTGTCTTCCTGGTCCCTGCCCCCATCAATCTTTCCCCCAGAGAGAACCCCTCTGTCCTCTCAAAGGCCCTGCCCAGCAGGACAGGCTGAGTCATAAAGTTCTGCTCATCCTGCTGACCTTAACACCGTCCAGCTCCTAACCACAGAAGCTGAGCTTCCAGAGAAGAGGTCCAAGAGCCAGAAACACCCAGCCTTGCTCACTCAGTGTAGGCTGCAACAGTTCAAACCCAGTGACAGCTGATACATGAAAGTCATGCAGGAGACAGGAAACAGCTTCAGCAGTGGAGTGTGAGCTACCCTTCAAGGAACCCCAGAGCCATTTGAACGAAAGGGAGACAGTTGAACATTCACTGGGGAAACTGGCTCCTTGTCCACATCGCTCTCAAAGGGTTAACCCTGTGGAAATGATCAGAGCTGGCCTCCAAGGATAAGACCACGCAACCACCTACAGTCTGTTCAACTTTTCCAAATTAACAGAAGGGCAGAGCCAGTCTTGTCCCCTCAGAGCCCCTTGACTGCTGTAGGACTTGTTGTTTTGTTGTTCCCAAATTCAATGGCTGGGCCTCAGTTAGCAAATGACAGCTCTGAGCCAGAGAGAATAAAAAATCATCTTGAAGCTCGGCAGGGCCCCGGGGAAGTAACATGGGGGAGAATCTCAACCGCCAAGTTCCGCAAATTTCACAAGTTTATTACAAACCCCAGAAGTGGTGTTTGGTTGCTTAAAAACGATTTAATTTGTGCAATCTCCCAAAGACAGAGGGTGCCCCAAATTAAAACTGAAGTTTGAAAAGTAATGGCTCTGAGGATAAAAGATGGGCAGGGAACATGCCAGCATAGAGAAGCAGCCTGGGGTGCATGTGGTTCTAACTTCCAGGATGGAGCCAATGCCCCCACCATGTAAGTAGAATATCCTCTGCTTGCTGTTCACTTGAAAATCCACCTGGTTCTTGTTATCTTGAGCTCCTGACACAGTAGAGGAAACATGAGCTTCGGCATCACACAGTCCAGGGTGGAACCATAGTGCAGCCACTTATACTCATGTTGTACCTCTGATGGGTGGAATTGCAGGACTTCAATTGCAAAATGAAGATCAAGGCACAGGCCTGGCTTACTTGTGGGCATGTTGGCTTATACAGCTGTGCTATTAACAACCTGGTGTGACAAGCCAGTGCATGTGAGAGATGGTTGCCACTACCTTTGCCTTTGCATTTCATAACATTATTGCTAGAATGTATATTTTTTATCAGGAAGGCTCCCTGTAATGAAACGTGATCTGAATACCAGAGTTCCTTTGTTTTAACATTTATTTACTTGAAAGACAGAATGACATAGAGATCTTCCATCAGCTGGTTTACTCTTCCAAATGGCTGCAAAAAGTGGAGCTGAGCCACGCTGAAACAAGAATTCTGGTGCTCCATTGAGGGCTCCCACACAGGTGGCAAGAGTCCAAGTATTTGGAACGTCATCTGCCAATTTCCTAAGCACATTAGAGGAGCTGAATAGGAAGTGGAGCAGTCAGGATTTAAAGCAGTGTTTCAATACAGGATGTTGGCACCACAATCAGTAGCTTGACCCACTGTATCACAACATCAAAGTCCTCAGGCAGCAACATTCTTCATACAATTCTGACAAGTTCAGAGGTAAAAGGATGAAGTACATGAAACCTGATATGCTTTGGGACTATACAAAGGGAGCGCTGTTCAGGTTTAGCACTGGGTACAAACATACAGCCCGAGTCATAACTGGCATATCCTTATGCAGGAACACCTGTCTCAACAACCCAACTGGAGACCTCAACCCAATTGGAGAAGTAACATACAAGAAGTCAGAAGGTGCCCGGAGGAGGGACACCCACTCCTGTGGTAAGAACTGCAGATGTGCAGCTGTGATCAGCTGAGACCCAGGCTGTCAGTCAGCAGGCCAAGGGCATGGAGGCAGAGAGGGAGTATGGCCAGAGGCAGTCCTTTCAACCTCCTCTGCTTACAGGAAATGCTTCTATAACCTGGCCTTACGTTTTATAGCTGAACACTAGCCAGCTATGTTAATGCAGTCCTTTTTTTTTTCACATATTTCAGTGACTTTAGTTGTCTGACATCACACAAGTCACCCCTGCTTCACTGGTACAAGACTAATGGGTAGGCAGGTTTGGTTGTTTTCACTAGCCCCTCAAAGGCCGTTGCTGGCTGAGCAAGCTCTGGGGTTGGGCTCTGCAACACTCAGCAGTACACACACATGTGGCCAATGGGAGGAGGAGGGCCTGGGAGGGGAGGGAAGCTCGGGGTCTTCTTAGGAAACCAAGGCCATTTTCCATGATGGGGTGAAAGTTGGGGCTTGGCACAGTGCTTTCTCACCAAGGGAGCTGACAAGATGGCTGAGGAACACTTCCTGAGGGCCTGCAGTAAATCTCCCATGATGACACCCATCCCTGAGGACACTTGCCAATTGCATGTGGCCATGAGGGTCTTGGTCATGTTTCTGTTTGCTGATTACTTCTCTACTGGGAGTGATGAGCATGCTCCTTTCACTCCCAGAGTGAAAATCTTGCAAGATGTCACTCAGATCCAGTAAGGGGAAAAAGGCACAGCACACACACACACACACACACACACACACACTTGAGGTGAACCAACCTCTATTGGGCTGTTTTTTGGATTTGACAATCTCAAACATCTGCCCACGATTGTATAAAGTGGAGACCAACATATAGAGAATCCTAGTAGATGCCAACCACAGCACACATGTACTAAGCATGCGCTGAAGGGTTTTATGTGGAATTAACAAGCCTCAGAACATGAGGTCAGCACTAGTGTTATCCCCATTTTACAGGAAAGGAGACTTAGGTGAAATAATGTGCCCAAAGTTCCTAAGATGATAAGTGACATGGCTGGGATTTGAACACTTAGGCTCTGATTTCTAGGATTACACTTAATTAACCTTGATGTTAGGTTGAATAAAAATAGTCCATTTTTGAAAATCTGACGATTCAGCAGCACAAGCCCAATGAGCAAGGGCAAGGTTATGAGCTGACTTCTCTTCCAGGGAGCGTCCGTCCTGCCACAAGAGGAGCTGGTGGGGCTTCCCTGTTTCATTGAAATGAATCTTGCAGGTGTCAGAACAGCAGAGCTACCCCCTCCTGCTGCCTCCAACACTATCCCCAAGTCCACCCTGCAAGTGCCGAGTGTAGCGAGCAAGCAAGCAGCGGCAGCGACTTTTGTGGTCATGGTGTTTCACTGCAGAGGGGAGAGGAAACCACGTCAGGAAACGGGTGCCACGCCAGTCCCTCATTCGAGTGTGTACAAGACCCGGAAATGTGACCGGGGAAGGCGTGGCCCACCTTGAATGGGGACAGGGAGATGCCTCTATAGAGGTGAGGTGTGGGACTGGCTGAGAACACTCAGAGGCCATCTCGGGCAAGGGCGTGGCCGGGACCAGGGAAAGGAAGGGCAGGATGAGGTGGCCACTCTGGCTCCGGAAGTTGTTCCTCTCTCTGAAGAGCAGTTCTGAGGAAAACCTGGGGCATTTCCCTGGACCCTCCGTGGGCCTTCCCAGCACCCCAAAGCCCGGGCTGCAAGCAGCCACCCCTTCAGCAAGTAGTTAGTTGTCCCAGGCCCAAGTGGGTGAGCCAGAATTAAAGAACTGGCAGCAACATTGTCTGGAGCTTGCACTGTCTCCGGGGGCTACTTGACCAACCCCTCTTGACTTGAGGAGGATAGGGAAGGAGAGGAGCACATATAAGATGTTGCAGGGGTGGGACAGGTCTGGTAGCTTCTACGCACAGGGGCCTCATGCTTACCTTGTGTTCCAGTGGCTGCTGTATGGGTTAGGTAACTCCTGAGTGCCAGAAGGAGAGCATGCCTGCCCCACTCACACATGGTCCAGTCCAGCTCCCATCACATCAGCCTCTGTGGAGGTGAGGTGTGGGACCTCGAGCACAACCCAGGGCCTGTGCTCCAGAGAAGCACCTCCATTTACCCCATCCCCTTCCCTCCTGTCCGTTCAGGAAGCCCATAGATTCTTCCAAACACAATCTGATCCAGAAGACCCTGTTTCCTCCCCCAGCCCTTGGTGCTGGCCATCTTCCTGGGCCCTGGGCCGGGCCGAGGGAAACTACAGCAGGTCCCTGGTTCAGAAGCTGACACAGATCATCACTCAGTCAGGCACCTCTCTGTCTCAGCACCACCCCTGGTGGTCAGCCAGGTGTGCTCAGGTGACCTTGCTTGTGTTGCTGGGTGCGAGCGAGATCACACCAGACATGTCTAAGGTTTTTTTTATGGAGTCTTTATTAATCAAGCTTGGTGACAATAAAGCACAATAGCAAATCACAAGTCCATACAGCAATCCAACCAATCATAATCCCAAAAGGAACAAATGGTCATTACCCTTAAATCCATCCATTAAGCTGAAGACTCATGTCCCAGTTTCCCCAACAATATAAGTTATCCTAAGAGACATGCAACGAATAACCGGGACACACTTACAAAGCTGCAGACATTCACCTTTCCCTGGCTTCTCTGCCCACATTCCACTACTGCCAGGCTTCACCTCTCCTGGAACTCCTGACAGCACACAAACCAGAAACAACATTATTATATCCATTGCCCCATATAAGCAGTACACAGGGACCATGCTCAGGGGATTATCTGTCCTGGGTCAGCCATGAGTTGAGGTGCACCTGGCCAGAAAGAGAGTGAGAGCTGCTGCTTCATGGGCCTTTTAAAGGGGCTTGTGAGGGGAGTGGTTACACGACAATGCAATACTGTCCCCTCTTAGTTGATAAGTGAGTCACAGGTGGGCAGGAGCAAATATCTAAGTGTTGTGGGCTAAGGAGTTGATTAGTGCTGGTTGGGATGGGCAGGAACAGGAACTGGGCTTGTAGCTAAAAATACCTAGTCTAATTGGACTTCCAATATCCTGGCTAATTTAGGATGTGGGGGGGGGGGAGGATGGAATTACACTCCATTGCTGTTAGGGCCCACCTTCAGGACAGAGGGTACAGAACATAGCCAAATTTCATTTGCCCACTGTTAATGGGTGCTGGCTAACATTGGCTGCACCCCATAATACTTGCAGTGACCAAAAGCCTTCTTTTTTCTTTCTAAGATTTGTTTAGTTGCTTATTTAAAATGCACATTGAGAGAGAGAGAGAGAGAGAGAGAGAGAGAGAGACAAGTGAGAGATGGGGCTGGGTAGGCCAAAGCCAGGAACCTGAAATTCCACCTGGGTCTCCAACATGGGTGTCAAGGGCCCACATACTTGGGTCATCTTCTGCTGTTTTCCCAGTTGCATTGGTAGGGAGCTAGATTGGAAATGGAGCAGCAGTGACTTGAACTGGTGCTCATATGGGATGTTAGCTTCATAGGTGGTAGCACAACCCACTACACCACAATGTTCGGCACAGAAGCCATCTTTTCTCAAGAAGCAGTGCTTTCCCTTGTAATCCACAACCTGTAATCCAAGGAGTAATGGGTGCCTTCCCCAAGTGGCAAGTGACTGCCAATCATCAGGCACATTTCAGGCACCAGGCTCTGTCCAGGCCCAGTTAGCCTGCCAGCACAGGATCAGCACCAGGCTCCTTACTCTATGCATGTGAGGAAGGTTTGTCACAAAATAAATGACTTCTTGTTGTAGCCTGGGAAAGCAGTGGAGGGTGACTCAAAGCCTTGGGATCCAGTACCTGCCTGCGTGACCCAGAAGAGTCTTCGGGCTCTTGGCTTCTGATTAGCTCATCTCTGGTTGTTGTGGCTACTTGGGGAATGAACCAAGATCAAAGATCTTTTTCTCTGTCTCTCCTTCTCTCTGTAAATTTGCCTTTCCATATATATATATATACACATATATAAATGATTTCAGATCTTATAGCCAGACTGCTGGGCACAAAACCTGGAGACACATCTTTAAGACTTACTGGCTCTGGGACTGTGGGCAAAGACCTTAACCTGTTGGTATTTCAATTCATCATCTGTAAGATGGGCAGCTGTAAGATCTGGACTGTAGTGTGTTTTTGCGTTTTCCAGCCAGCTCATGACTATGTGTTTACTCATGAATACATAGACTCTGAGGATGAATTCCCATGTGGAACCCAAGCCCAGAACTGATCCGCACCCCCACGGCCACTCATACCTCTAGGCAGGATGCAGAAGCGGCCAAAATTGTCACAGCAAATGTACTGGTAAATAACTCTGCAGTGACAGCTAAAAACATAACAGCCTGCACTTAAGCTGAGCACACACAGGTCCGAGGCTTGTGGGTGTTACAGAGTAAAGCAAAGCTCTGACCCACACTTCAGCCCTGTGCTCCTCCATGTCTAATCCCTGTGAGAGAGCGTGTCCATCAGTACCCTCCTGGAAAGTCTCAGGGGCACTTATGGGGCTGGCGCTGTGGCTCCATTAGGGCCACCTGCCCCTCTCACTAGGAGCTTCAGACAAGAGGATCCTGCTTGTACTGAAAGCACCCAACTTCCAGAGCCAGACAAGCTTTGATTTCATGGACTCCAGGGTACCTGCACATGGGGAGTGAGCCCATTGACAGGAAGCACACACTTAAGCTCCGTGTTGTCCCTTGCAAGCTCTTCTTACTTAAATTTTGTGTTTACTGGGCTGGTTGTGAGGAAGGGGGCTGCCGAGCTGATAGTGGCTGCTATAGTTCCCTGCCCACCATCCCCAAGAATCCCCTATGAATGTCACTATCATGACTCCAATTCAAGAAACTACCACTTAGATTGATGGAACTTTGGACTAGTCACTTAGCATCTCTGGGCTACTGCTTTCTCACTCACACTGTGAGAAGAATCTTTCTATACTAGCACAGTTTTTGGTAGTTGGAGGCACGGCGGAAATGACATGAACTCCCAGGTGAGAACAGCCTTAGCAACACACAAACATCCATGTACTAGGCCCTCACCCTCATATACATTAGTTTCTTCCTGCCCATCTCATTGCTGGCCCCCAGATGTCCTAGAATCCCTAATGAAGTATCCAGATGAGCACTCACAACTGCCAAATTAAAAAAGAAGAAATTAGATTTCGCAGAGGTTTGCCTTTGGATTTCATTGCCCACCAACAAATGAGTTCCAAGGGGAGTCACATCTGCCCTCCACATTGCAAACTGAGAGTGCCCAGAGGCTGGCTGTATTGAAAGGGGGCCTCCACCGACTCAATGCCACAGGCAGCACACCTCCTGAGGATGACAAAGCGGCCGTGGCTACTGACTACAGAATCTTCCCACAGTGGGGTATTTTTCCTCTGAGCGTTTTTATTTGGTTTTGGGTCCCTGTCTCCTGGAGAACTCCAGGATGGTGAAGAGACATTGGAAGCACGAAGCCCAGGACTAAGTTCTTTGCAAGGAATCTCCAGAGTCTCCTGTGGAACTCACAGACTCACTGAAAACTATTAAATGCATTGGCCAATAAAATGAGCCTCTTGATTCATTAATTCATTCATCCAAACTTTCATCCAGGAAGCAGTGACTAAGAGAGGCCCACAAACCTGCATGAGTTGGTAAGATGACATAGGACACAGTCCCATGTCCTGCATTCTCGTGACTTGTCCCAAATAGCAAGCAATGCTGGCCTAGATTGAAATTTGCAAGGTTGTCAGCTGTGAGAGGGAGGCTGGTGGCTTGTAGGGCCACATTCACTATAGCTTGTGTTTCCTTGCTGGGGACCAGCTTCACCCTGAGGCATGCAGGCACCTCAGCGTCAGGTGGCATTTGCCTAGTGTCTGGTCTCGAGCAGCTCTAGTGCATACATCTAGAGAAAGATTTTTTTTCCCTGCAAATTACAGCTTCCTGTGGATTAGAAGTAAGAGGAATATGCCATATCAACTAAATTGCTTTTGAAAACACGATGAGGTTCAAGGTCTGGGAATAAGGGCACTGGGCAGAATGTGTCGCAGAGGGGGGAGATTCTGCAACTCACACCATTGGGTTGCTGCCCTACAATGCTGTCTGCCTTTCCCTGAGCCTTAGCTCTCAAGGGAGCAGGTCATCTTGGGGCCCTCCAGACAATGAGAATTCACCAGAAGCCTTAAGCCTCTAAGGGAGGGCATAGTCTATCAGCATGCTGTGCAGCACTCCTTTGAAACATTTTGGATGGCTTCTCACTGTGGTTTCCCTGACAACAGATTCCACTGCAGCAATAGAGGGTCCACTCAAGCGTGATTCCCAGCAATGGGCCCCAATCGATTTCTTACTAGGGAAAATCACCTTACCTGGATTTCCAGAAGCGCTTGCCTCTGAGGGACCCTGGCAGCTCTGGTACAAGCAGCTAATTCATTGACCCCCACCCTTTCCACTCACCCAGCCTGGGGATGGAGAGCTGCAAGGTAAAAGGATTCTCCATCTCATCCTCCTTCCCTTATCCCAGGTCTGTCTCCCCAGAGTGCTCTGTTCTCAGTTCATAACCTACTGGAAGGAAAACACAACCTACACCCTACTTTGTGCCTGCTGCCACAGCCAGGTGAATGAACCTGCAGGAGCTTGATGTCATGAGCTACACAGGATCTGAAGGCTCTAGGAAGAATCCATCATGTTAAATGAGAATCAGTCAAGGCCTCTCAAAAAGGAAGCGGCATCTATGAAGAGAAGTCAGCTTCCCCTTTGCAGTCGATGGACCCATGCTGTGTGGTCTTAGAGCCTCAGGATCAGGGAAGAGGCTCCAGGCTCCAAATTTTGGCTGAGGCCGTGGACCCACACTGGTAGGCTTTTGTTGTGAGGGGAGGGGGGAAATGTGCATGAAGTTTGGTGGGTGTTTGTTTTGGTTTTTAGTATATTAAAAGGGCTTCATACAGTTGTCATGAGGGTTTAGCAGAATAACATACCTCGCCTGGTTCTTGGCATCTCGTAGAAACTCAGTCAATGGAGGCTATTAAGGTTTATGCATTCTGAGCAGCCACAGATCCAGAGCTGCCACCTTCCCTCTCAGGGACCTGATGGCATTTTGCAGAGACACTGAGCTTGCCCCAGTTCAGCAACCTTAGAACCTTCAGGGCACCTCCTACACCTGAACTGGGTCTTCTCTTACTTATCACTTACACTCAGCAGAAGAAATCAAATGAAAGCGTTAATGGAGGGCTGGGTTAGTCAAACGCCTGCTGTTTTCGGGTGTGCTTTATGAGAGTGTAAGGTAAGCCCAGCTTAGGGCAGGGTTTCGGTGTAACTGATAGTTCCCAGAGCTTTGTGGCAGGGCTAGCATTCATTCTTGACAAAGCTGAATGAGCCTCCATCTCATATTACCTAATCACAAGGAGGTGGCTCGCTCCAAGGAGTTCTGAGGGCTTAAAGAAAACCCTCTGCTTCTCTGGGAAGCATTATATCTGGGCTTTACAGAGAGAGATACCAAGGGTGAAGTGACCTGGCTTAAGACCACACAGTAAGAAGGAACTGGGCTGGGCCCGGCGGCATGGCCTAGTGGCTAAAGTCCTCACCTTGAACGCGCCAGGATCCCATATGGGCGCCGGTTCTAATTCCGTTGGCCCTGCTTCCCATCCAGTTCCCTGCTTGTGGCCTGGGAAGGCAGTCGAGGACGGCCCAAAGCTTTGGGACCCTGCACCCGCGTGGGAGACCTGGAAAGAAGTTCCTGGTACCCGGCTTCGAATCGATGCTGCACCAGCCGTTGCGGTCACTTGGGGAGTGAATCATCAGACGGAAGATCTTCCTATCTTTCTCTCCTCCTCTCTGTATATCTGACTTTGTAATAATAAAAAAAAAATCTTAAAAAAAAAAAAAGAAGGAACTGGGCTGAGACAGGACCCAGGAAGCTAACTTGGGCTCCCTGACCATTAGATATCCCAGATACAAAACCCAGTTGCTTGTAGGGGGCTTGTCCCCTGGAGGCACTCACAACAGCAACAGAAATCAACCACAAGGAGGAGAGACAAGAGGAAGTTTAAAAGCGTCAGCGTGGGGACAGGTATGCCAAGACCTGACTTAGCCTCAGGACTGCAGAATGAAGGACAGTAGCAGGGAGCCATCCCTAAGTCTCCTGATGGCTGTTTCTGCCAGCAGCGCAGCTCAGGGACTGACTGACCTCAGATACGATCACATGGTCACCGGGTTCCAACAAGACAGCATTCCTTCTTGGGCCAGTCATGTGACGAGACAGAAATGCAGACAGTATAACATTCTCCTCTTACATTTTGGTAGGTGACAAAAATGAGTAAATTGTGCAATATTACAGTAACAAGGAAGTAATGGGTTTGTACTTTACATACCTTTTACTTAGTCTAATGTCTAACTTCTGAAGAGATCTAACAGGTGCATTTATGGGTGGGTCTATTGCGGGAATGATGAATGATGATATGGTTTCTGTTTTCAACACAGAGCCCTTTTGACTTTGTCTCTGATCTTGCAAAATTCATCTTTACTATTCCTGTTATACAAGCAGGAGAGGCAGATTTTTTTTCTTGGCCTTTGCTCTATAATAATCCAGGAACACTGTCTTCTGTTAATTTTGAAGAGTGTGTTTCACATAAAGCAATCGATACATAGAGAGTTATGAAAAGTCTGCGCGAAATATACATGGCAAAGATTCATGAACATCCTGTTACACAACACTGCCCATTTCTTTGTTCCTCGGTGATCATTTTTGTTGTCTTTTCGAGATTTTCATAGCTTAAAAATTATAAACATAAATAAATAGACTGGCAGCACTGTGGTAACTCAACTTTCACATCAGGACATGGAGACAATAACATGGCAAAATACATAGCAAAAAGGCACATTCAGAGCTTCAGAAAAGAGATGTGATGGAGAAGCCACACTAAGGAAGGAAAAACACTACCCATGGAAGCAACAGCTGTAATTTAACTGCAAATTTAGCTCAATAGTCTGGGTTTTCTGATAACCAAAGCAAAAAGGGCAATGTGGCTAGATACAGGACTTATGGTGACAGAAAAGAAGCCTCTTGGGAAAGCCCAAAGGACAGGCCCTTGAGAACTCAGAAGTTTCCACCCTGGGGCTGGCAGAATCCAAACAGACAAACGCAGCCCTGCAGCCTGGAGACCTGTTTTTGGCACAGCGGGCATGCCAGCAGGTGAGACACCAGCATCTCACATCAGCAGGCCTAGGTGACATTCTGGCTCTACTCCCCATTGCCATTGACACAACAGAGGATGGCTCAGGTGGATGAACCCTACCGCATGTGGGGGAGCCCTGAGTTGAGTTCTTGGCTTTCAGCTTTGTTATAACAGCCCTGGGTATTGTGGGCATTTAGGGGGTGATCCAGTGGATACAAGCTCTCTCCTGCCAGTCTGTGTCTTTGTCTCCTTTCTCTTCCTCTCGATGTCTCTCTATCAAATAAAGTGAATTTTTAAAAATTGGGAAAAAAAACCTGGAACACATTTTGATTCTGTGTGTTTGATTCCTGCATCCTGATTTCAGACCAAGAGAAAATGAACTTGACAGAGATCCCAAATGCCCTGTGAAAAATCATCAGAAAGTAAGTGAACCTCAAGGATAATATCATTGAGAAGTTAGGATATTTCAGAAGTCAGGTTACATAAATGTAGTGCTAATCCCAAACATCTAGATTAAGAATAACGCGAACAATGAAGAAGTGAGTTGGGCAACCAGGATGGTTTACAATGCCTTCGGGACTCCAGCCACCTCTGGTGGTCTCTCTCCCAGCATGGTAGTCCAGTGCCATGGGCCCTGAGGCCTGGGCATGCAGAGGCCTGCACCTAACTCTCAGCTCTAGGGGATTTCCTCTGGTGCTAATGGTGGTCTGTCTCAGGCACCTCTCCTGCCAAAAACACCAGATAATATAGATCATTTCTTAAAAATTATCTGCAGGCTTCCAAAATCACTACCATGATTAACGAAGGAACTAGGATCCCAGAACCAAGGTATGAGCTGAGAGACGAGTCTCGGCCACCTTTCTGCCTGTCAAGTGATTGCATTTCCAGGAGTCTCTTGGGAGCTGGGACAATGAAAAAGGAATTCTGGATCCTGCAGGAAGAGAGGGCAGAGCTAAATACCTCCAACTTTCCATCCAGGCTCCCATGACCAAAGACAATCCAGAAAGAGGTCAGCCTGCAGAAAGCCTGAATGTCTTCAAAGAGCTGAGCCACTGATTGAATTAAGGTGATGTAAAATGAAGCAATACATTTCTGCACAACCCATGAGTCAAAGTAGGAATCATAGTGGAAATGAGGAAAGATTTTAATGAAAAGATAATAAAACTAAAACATATCAAAATTTAAGGGGATGCAGCCCAAGCACGCTTAAGAGAAATTTATAGACTTCAATGCGTCATTAGGAAAGAAGAAAGGATGAAGAAAGAGCAGACTAAGTTCCCATCTTAATGTTTTAATAAAAGAACGGCAAATTAAACCCAAAGATAGTACAAAGATGGAAATAATAACAGCAAGCATGAATGAAGCAATAATATATCAAAGAGACCCAACAAAGCCAGACGTTGCCTTTAAGTAAGACTAATAAAACTGATAAGCTCCTGGCAGAAGTGATTTTTCTATTAAGGAAGTCACAAATAATCACTATTAGGAATGCAAAAGAAGACATAGCAATATAGCTTATTGCTACTAAATATAAGAGGATGTTCTGAACCAACTTACGACAAAAAAATTTCAAATCTAGATGAAGTATACAATTTTGGGGGAAAACACAATTTGTTAAATGTGATCCCAAAAATAATATCTGAATATCATCTGAATAACCTATCCATTGAAGAAATGCAACCCAAAATGAAACAGCTTTCTACCAGGAAAATTGCAGGCCCAGATGGCTTTACCAGTGAACTCTTCCAAATGTTTAAGAACAGGACAACCCCTCAGACAACTCCTCCCGAGAATAGAGATGATTTCTCAACTGGTTTTTGAGAGCTATGCAAAAGTCTTACATGATACCATCAGGGACACCCACATTTCATTTTGGAATTCCTGGGTTTGAGTTCTGGGTCCTCTGCTTCTTATCCAGCTTCCTGCTAATGTGGACCCTAGGAGGCAGCAGGTAATGGCTTGAGTGCTTGGCTCCCTGATACCCACAAAGGAGACTCCGATTGAACTCCAGGCTTCAGCTTAGTCCAGTTGCAGCTACTGCAGGCATTTGCGGAGTGAGCCAATGGGTGGGATATCTCCCTCACTCTTTCTGTCTCTTTGCCTTTTAACTACATTGAATACATAAACACAAATTTAGAAAATAATTAAAGATTGTGTGTCTTCTAAAAAAAGCCTCACAAGGAATGAAAATGTCTTTCTCCAAAATATGGATAGGATGATTCTGAACAAAATACTATCAAACTGACTTTAACAACATACAAATAAGGACAATATATTACAATGAAGATAGGTTTTATTTCAAAAATTTTCAATCAATGTGCTTTTGGGCTGACGTTGTGGCACAGTGAGTTAAACCACCACTCGAGCTGAGCACATCCCATGTCAAAGCGCTAGTTTGCATCCCAGCTATTCTGTGTCTGATTCAGCGCCCTGCTAACACACCTGGGAAAGCAGCGAAAGATGACTCCAGAGTAATCTATATAACTGGCAAAGAAATCTTATCCACAAAATGTAAAGAACTCCTGCAGATTTCCAAGGTAGAAAAAGTGCAAAAGCTCTGAAATAAGTCGCTATTCAAACGAACGACACTGTACTCAATCTCATTATTAACCAAGCAAACTAAAAGACATACATCAGAATGATAAAAACTAAGAAGACAGGTAGTATCAAGTGTTGATGAGGGTATGGGTCCCCTAAAATGCTCATGACTTTAGGAACATGAACTGGACAACTACCATGCAAAACTGCTTGGCAATATTTACTCTAGTTGAATGCATGCATATCTTGTGATCTAATAATTGCAATCCCTGGCCTATACTACACTGAAATACACCAAAACAGGAATGTTCTAAGAAGCATTTTTTTTTTGCAATAAAACCTACTCAAAAGACCACCAGCAGAAAATGTATAAATGAATTGTACTACATTCATGCTATAGAATGTTTCAGGCATTACAAAATGCAGGTCAATCCTACAGACAAATTATAGATTGATAAAAAAAAAAAGCCAGACAAAAGAGTGCATAATCTACAATTCCACCTTTATAAACTTCATGAACAATCAACCTAATCTTCAGTGACAAAATGCTCACCACTGGAGGAGAGGTAGCTAGTGGGACTTCCGTGATGCTGGCAATATTCTAGCTCTTCCTTTGTTAACAGTTGCACAGATGTGTTCACTCTTGTGAGAAACCATTTGGTTGCTCCCTACACCATATGTCAATCTTCAGAAGTGTATTTACTAATTAGATGTGTGATAGGAAAAAGTTACTTGTCTCAAGTCTGTTCTCATCCGAAGAGACATAGATAAAACAATTAGTTCAGAGTATTGTGCTAAGCTATTAAGGAGATACCACAGGTGACAAGCTCAGCACAGGACCTGACTGAATAAAAGGTAGCTGCTTGGTGATCCCTGCCAAGGATTTGAGCCATTTTATTGTTTACCTCTGGGATTACTAGCGCATGGTAATTTATAAAAGAAGCTAGTTCTCTCTGGGAGCACAATCAGCAGTAAACCTGGAATTTTCTTTTGTTTTTGAAAGGCAGAGTGATAGAAAGAGAAAGACAAAGATCTTCCATCCACTGGCTCACTCCCCAAATGGCTGCAACAATTTGCAAGGGCTGGATTAGGTGGAGTCTGCAGCAAGGAACTCGGTCCAGGTCTCCCAGGTGGTAACAGGAACCCAAATACTGGACCACCATCTGTTGCCTCTCAGGTACATTAGCAGGGAGCTAGGATAGGAAGCAAAGGCAGGACTCCATCCCAGGCACGTTGAAGGATGCTGGCATCACACCACACCACATCACACCACAGCACAGCACACCACAATACCCACCCCCAAAACATATTTTACAAGGGCCGCTGGATCTCACATTCACAGAAAATGCCTCCTAAGGTGAATTTTGGGATCAGGCTGCTAAGGGTGGAGATTGAGCCTTCTGGTCTACCAAACTCAGGCCTACGAGTTCCCTGTCCCAGAGCCAAGGCTTCAGGAGGCCCCAAGACAGGGAAATGCAGTCATCTGATCCAGCGGAAATCATAGCAGTGAAGCCTTCAGAAAAGGGGGTGGAAGGAGGAGTTCAGGCCCCAGACATTTTTAGCCTCAGAGAAGAGGGAACGTCCAAGGTAAACCCAACCTGGAACTTTGGGTGACAGAGGAGTTCACCAGGCACAGCTCTCTGCAGCACCTGGGCAATAATGTGTGGGTTGTGATGGCACCCCAGCAGCACACAGACTCTATTTATTCTGTGTACAAACAGGACCCTGCAGTCAGCTGCTCTTCTGGAAGCCGGAGGAAATTATTCAATTCAGGATACAACTGCTTTCTGCCAATTCACAATTTCTTTTAAAAGCTGGTGTTGTTTTTTCACCCCTGCCTTTCTGACTCAGAGCCCCTGTCTTGGACGTGGCTTGGTTGAGCTGCTACTTTGCTTTCAGAGGCAGCATTTTCAAAGCCAGAACTGGCCCCGTCTTGGCTTGTCAAAGTCACCAAAGAGCCTGCTAACGGTGCGGATTCTTAGGTCTCCGTGCCAAACTAGTGACCAGGATCCCTGAAACCTTAGGAAGACCTTAGGCTTAACAGGAATGCCAGGAGATTCTTGCAATCTTTCAGTTTAAGAAAACCATCCTTCCAACCTGGTGCTGCCTTCAAATTCCCAGCAATTTCTCCTGGGTCAAGGCTTCCCAGCTTGGCTCCCTCCCTTGCCCCCTTTTTTCTTTTTTTAAAAAGATTTATTTATTTTTATTGGAAAGGCAGATACACAGTGAGCAGCAGAGACAGAGAGGAAGATCTTCCGTCCAATGATTCACTCCCCAAGTGAGCCGCAACCGCCGGTGCTGTGCAGATCCAAAGCCGGGAACCAGAAACCTCCTCCGGGTCTCCCACATGGGTGCAGGGTCCCAAAGCATTGGGCCATCCTCCACTGCTTTCCCAGGCCACAAGCAGGGAACTGGATGGGAGGCAGAGCTGCCGGGATTAGAACCGGTGCCCATATGGGATCCCGGGCATTCAAGGTGAGGACCCCAGCCGCTAGGCCACGCCGCCGGGCACCTGCCCCCTTTTTTCAACCAAAGTTTCTCATTTTCTGTGAATTAAGCTCTTGGTGGTGGTTCTAGGCTCTGTGCACCTCAAGTTTCTAGCCCTTTCCTTCTGTTCAGACTTGACATTTCTATGGAGCTGGGCTGCCCTATCTGCAGATCCCAGGATGCTAAGGGAATGCCCAGCACCATGTTTTCCCAATCCAATCTCTAGGGAAATCAGACTGGAGGACACATCATTCACTCAACTGAAATTGCTTTTGGGGGGGAATGTTGGGGTGATGGGTAACATGAGATAAACCCACCTGCAGAAACACTACCAGCTTACAAAACAGTATTTTGAAAGTCACAAACACTACCATGAGCCCTGCTCCAAATCACCTTAATCCAACACTTAGTAGTACAAGGAGGTCTTCAATTAGAAAAGAAAAAAATTCACAGGGACCTTTAAGTACCTTTTAATTCCAGCGAGTTGATGACGAGGGTTTTCCCAAGCGAATCCATTACAAAATGGTACTTTACTAAGAGAAGCAATTTTATTTGGAAAAATTAGGAGCAAATGTTGGATCTTTAAAAATAATAATAACCCCCATAAGGTGTGCGAATGAGATCCTGTGAAGCAGAGCCGAGTTTGGAGAGGATGCCCTGCCAGGAGAATGTTCTTCTCTGCTGGTATCTGGGCTGACCCTCTGCTCAGTCTGCTGGTTGCCCAAAAAGACACGTTGGCGCTCTTCATTTGGGTTTCTACTTCTTTTGTCTCTCAGTGCCTTGTAGGCTTAGAACTGCCAGGGAGCAGAATTTAGTGACAGCTTTGGGGTTTGACTTGCCAGGGAGATCTGTTGTCTGTTTGTGGGTTTTCTGTGGTGTAGCTGGCCCATGGCCTTGAATTTTTTCCCAGTTTTCAGTGGGTCCACAGCATCACCCAAATGGCCTCTTGCAAATGGCATCTCACAAGGCAGCATGAATGCATACATGCACTTGCACGCACATGTAGAGAACACTCAACCTCTTGGATGACTGGGCTTGGAGATACGAGGAGGTCATTGGCATCACCACCTGCAGACATGCCTTCAGCACTCACTGCACGGAAAATGCCATTCTGGATTATGGCCTTCAGAAATTTACAAAGTTAGGAAGCTAACTGTACATGTTAATCAACCCTAACCCATTTACAGAAGTCAGATATCTTTGTTGTATGCCTTTTGAAACCTACTCAGGATAATTTAAGCAGAGTGGGAAATTAGAGGGGAGGTGAAAGGGCCAGGTTTAGAAAATGGGTGTGAGCCAACAAAACTAGGGAGTAGGTCCACAATAGATAAAACTGGTTGCTGGGCCACCTCTACGATGGCCAACCTCCCTCAATTCACCCCCTCATTATCCATATATTGTTAGCCAAGTAAATACTTTCTTGGGTACCCATAAAGTACCTGACACAGTTCCAAGAGTGGAGATTGAGATATGAACCCAAGGAGCCGTAATTGTGATATAGCAAGTTAAGCTGCTGCATTAGGTAACAGAATCCCTTATGTATGCCAGTTCAAGTCCTGGCTATTCCACTTCCAATTCAGCTCTCTGCTAAGGTATCTGGGAAAGCAGCAGAAGAAAGCTCAAGTGACTGGGCTCCTGTCACCAATGTGGGAGGCCAGCATGAAGTTCCAGGCTCTTGGCTTCAGCCTGATTCAGACCTGGTTTTTGGGGTTGTTTGGGCAGTAAACCTGTAAATGCAATTGCTCTCTTTTTCTCTCTGTAACTCTGCCTGGGATCATGCTATGGGAATCCTGTGCTTTTACAATGTGTAAGAACCACATTAACTTTCAACCTAGGAAGAGGCTGTAGAGTCTGGGCTACTGAAAAAAGAATGAGCTTTCCACTGTTTGGTAAGTTCGAAGCAAAGTCTCAATAGTGGACACGGAGAGATTCTGAAGTCAAGTTCTTCTGATGGGGTGACCACTTCTGAACAGAGTGGCACTGGGTGGCATCAAGTCACCATATTTCTGGAATGGAGCTTGGAAAGCTCATCATTTCTGGGGAGGAGTGTCTATGAGATGAAGTGTGTGCCGAGTGTGTGGTATTAGATAGTGTCAACAGAATGTAACTGCAGAAAGGATACAGAACAATAAGGCCATCCCTGAAATAACTGGGAAAAAGTGTGCTTTGCCAGGGGTTGCTTGAGATCATGAGGTTTAAAGTAGTCGAGGCTGCAAGCCCCCATTAGTCGGATGCAGAGGGCAGAGGGGAGCCCAGTGGGCAGCATGGCCAAGAGAATAGCAGGTCAGAGCCTGGCCTCAGCAGAAATGAGGGTGTCTGCAAAAAAAATTCTTTGCCCTTCTATGAGAAAGGCATATGGTGCCATAGGAAATAAAGGTAAGAGCCAAATGGCCTAACTACATCTTTGAGTCAATTTGTTCTTCTGTAAAATGGAGATGCTAAATTCTTTCTCCTGCCAAAAGCAAATGGCTGTTGATGAAAAACTGCAGCAAGTGTAGTTTAAGGAAGAGGGCACAGGAAACAAGAAGGCATGAGATCTGTTCCTCCAGCCACAATTTACTAGCTCTGTGACTTGGGCAAGTCCCTAAGTTTTCTGAGTCTATTTTCTTGACAGTAAAATGAAGAGCGTCAGTCATTCTTGAAAGGTAAAGAACACATGTGATATGCATGTTTAACTGCTTCATAAGATATCAAGTGCAATGCCAATGTAAGGAATGATACTTATATGGTCTTTCAATAAATGCACACAGCTTGGGGGAGGCATGTACACAGCAGTTAAGTTGCTGTTTGGGACCTCTGCATCTCCCACTGGAGTGTATGGTTTGAGTTCTAACTATTCCATTTCTGATCCAGCTTCCTGGTCACGCATACCTTGATGACAGCTGGTGACAACTCAGATACTTGGATCCCTGATACTCAGGTAGGAGACTTGGATTAAGTTCCAGATTCCTCACTTCAGTCTGACCCAGCCCTAGCTGTTGTACATATTTGGGACAGTGAACCAGCAGATGGAAGCTCTCTCTCTCTTTATAGTTATCTTTTTCTGTCCTTTCAGTTAAATGAAAATAATTTTTTTCAAAAAAATGTATATAGCCAGCTATCATTACCAGTAGACTAGAATGAAGACGACAGAGATATTCCTAGATAACCAATTGCTGCTTCCTGTGCATTGCCTTTGGGCTGCCAGCCTACAATGGCCCTGCTGGGACCCTGCTTGCCTCCAACATAATCCAGTGACCAGAGGACCCTTTGAGTCACACTCTTCCCTGGGTCAGCATGAAGTGATAAATCTTTTGTATTGACCCAGGAAAAAGCTCCAGCAATGAAGACCAATTTATTATCTTAATAAATCACAAAAGGTTGCTGCAGCCACGTCCAAGAACTGTGCAAAGCATCCTAAGCCCTAGGAGAAAAAGGGGAGGCCCTGGCTGGACCAGGGCTGAACTGTGTCCAAGCAGTCCAGCAAAGGCTGAGCAGACCCCAGCTGGTCACATGAAGCTGCTTTCTCACGGACTTCTTCCTCTTCAAATTGCTTATGCAGTAGTGTTGAGAGAAGGGGGATTTGAGGGTGTTTGGGTAGCAGGGCATTACAATGACTGGGTTTATTAACATCAACCATTCTCTTCCGCTCCTGGAAAGTACATAGCCCATATATATGTAATGTTTAAATTAAAGTGAATTGAAATGAATTTTGTTTGGGGAATTCCTCAACTTCCTCTTGAGATAAGTGGAAACACCCTGGGGTGATATAAAATTGAGGTTGGGAATTGCAGCATTGGAGTGCTGTGCTAATGAGGTGAAGGTCGAAGGTTCAATCCCCCGGTGAAGGGAGCAGTTAATTTCACTCTGCCTCACAGCCTCAGATTCCACCCTTAACCCTGGCCATCTGCCTCCAAGAGAAGCCACTGGTGACCAGTAGCATGAAGTGAGCTAGAAGGCCGGATCCAGACAAATCCATCAACCCTGTTAGAAAGCCAACCCAAAGCATGACCCACGGGTAATGTGCTAGGATTTTTAATTCTGTGGATGAGAGCATTATTGCATTACCACTTTATGTTAGAGTCAACACATCAGTGAATCAGATGTCAAGGGTTTCCAGATCTCTAAGGCATTACTCTTAGTTCCCAAGAGTGGCTAACTGGATAAAGAGACAGCTTAAGAAATATGAAGTGGATCTGGTGTCTACACAGTCAATTTGTGTTTATCTTTTTTTTATTTATTATTTTTAATTCATTAATTACATTGTATTATATGACACAGTTTCATAAGTACTTGGATTCTCCCCACCCCTCCCCAGACCCTCCCACCATGGTGGATTCCTCCACCTTGTTGCATAACCACAGTTCAAGTTCAGGTGAGATTTCCCCATTGCAAGCATATACCAAACATAGAGTCCAGCCATAGTGTATGCAAACAGCCCCAAGTTGGAAGAAGATCTAACCAGCAAAATACCATTCAAAATAACAGAGAAAAGTATGAAGTATCTGGGAATTAACCTAACCAAAAATGTGGGAGACCTATTTGAGGAAAACTACAAACCACTTAAAAAAGAAATTGAACAAGACCTCGAAAGATGGAGTAACATCCCATGCTCCTGGATAGGTAAAATCAATATCATTAAAATGTCTATATTGCCAAAGGCAATATATACATTCAACACAATTCCAATCAAATTGCCAAAAACATTCTTCACGGAACTGGAAACAATGATCCAAAGGTTCATCTGGAAACACAAAAAACCACGAATAGCCAGAACCATCCTGAAGAACAGGAAGTTAGCAGAGGGAATCACAGTTCCAGACCTCTGGACACACTATAGGGCAGTGGTTATCAAAACAGCCTGGTACTGGCACAAAGATAGAGAGGAAGATCAATGGAGCAGAATAGAAACACCAGACGGGAACCCACACAGATACAGCCAAATAATCTTTGACAAAAGGACAAATGATAATCCTGGCAAATGGGAAGGTCTGTTCAATAAATGCTGTTGGGACAACTGGTTGATAGCCTGTAGAAACAAAAAGATAGACCCACATCTCTCACCATACACCAAGATCAAATCTAAATGGATAACAGATCTAAACCTACATCCAGAAACCTTTAAACTTTTGGAAGAAAATGTTGGAAATACTCTGCAAGATCTAGGGGTAGGTCCCTACTTCCTAAAAAGGACTCCAAAAGCAATAGAAATCAAGACCAGAATAAACAAATGGGACCTCATCAAACTAAGAATTTGTGTTTATCTTTAAGAGGGAAAGAAATAAGTCAGGATCTCCAAACCTTCACATTTAGTATGTAATAGTGATAAAATTTAGGGACAACAGATTGCCCTCCTAAATTGCATCTTTCTGTTGACAATAGTAATATTAGTGTGCACCCTTTGGACATGCTGACTGGTGGCAGGAAGGAGAGACCCAATGCTCAGCTAGCTGAGAATGACAGGAAGTCCAGAATTAAGCATTTGTCAGGGATAATCCACAAAACAGAGATAATCCATCTCCATCCATCAAAAGCTAGCTGTAGCCTAGTAATTATCGACTTACTCTAACCCTTGCTAGAAAATAGTTTCAAGTCAGCTAGTTTTCTCTAGTACTCTCTCCTCTCTTGTGCATCAGCACATGACTGGTCCTCAGAGACCATTGCAAAGGATGCTTTCTGGCCACATCATCCCTGGTTTCCTTCACTGTGGATGTTCAGTACCAGTTAGAGTGTATGGAAGCCAGGTCCCCATTGTGCTTGAGGGCAAGGACCAAACCTTTAGGTTCCCCTACGTCCCACAGGGCCCGAAACAACCTTACATCTTTTGTAGGTGCTTAATCATAGCATGTCTATTCACTGACTGCTATCAGTAAGGAGTTTGGAATAACAGAGCACCATACTCTCTCCCAACTTGACAAATGTTCAAACCCCATTCATTTTATTTTTTTTTAAAGATTTATTTATTTCACTACAGTCAGATACACAGAGAGAAGGAGAGACAGAGAGGAGGATCTTCCCTCCAATGCTTCACTCCCCAAGTGAGCCACAACGGACCAGTGCGCGCCAATCCGAAGCCGGGAACCAGGAACCTCTTCCAGGTCTCCCACGCGGGTGCAGGGTCCCAAAGCATTGGGCCGTCCTCGACTGCCTTCCCAGGCCACAAGCAGGGAGCTGGATGGGAAGTGGAGCTGCTGGGATTAGAACTGGCGCCCATATGGGATCCCGGGGTGTTGAAGGCGAGGACTTTAGCCGCTAGGCCACACCGCTGGGCCCAAACCCCATTCATTTTAAAACTTTCAGTAAGATAAGAATGGAGGTGAACTGTTCCAATTTGCTGAAACATAACTGACATTGCACTTCATGGTGAAAGACTGAATGCTTTCAAGGTTATGTGGCATTAGAAACATAGACTAGGGGAACAGACTAGAAATACATCCACACAAATAAGTCTGATTTTTAGATAAAGATGCAAAACAATTTGGTAGAGGAAAGAAACCTTTCCAACAAATGGTACTAACCCAATTAACACTCTTAAGCAAGCAAAGAAGAGTTTCAATCTAGTCACACACTTTACATAAATTAAGTCCAAACAGATCATGGACTAATACATAAAGTATAACAAACTTGTGTGGAAATAAAGATCTGGGGCTGGGCAAAGAGTTCTTAGACTTTACCCAAAAAGCACAAGCCATAAAAGGAAAAAAGACGAGTTGAACTTCATCAAATGAAAAACTCCTGCTGCGCAAAGACCCTGAGAAGAGGATGAAAAAACAACTACAAACTGGGCGAAAATGTTTACAAACCACCTATCGGATAAAAAAAACCCACTATCTAAAATAAATTTAAATTTGATGAAGGGAATACACAGATGACAAGCATATGAAGATGTGTTTGGAGTCATTTGCCATAAACACAAATCAAAGCCACAACATCCTACATGCCTATCAGAACAGCTAAAACAATAAGCAACAATAAAACCAAATGCTGGGAGAATGGAGAGAAAACTAGATCACTGGTAAATCGCTGGTAAGAATATAACCATGTAGCCTTTCTAGAAAAAGGCTTTATAGCTTCTTAAAAAACTAGACATGCAACTACCATAGGACCCAGCTACCCAGTCCTGGGCATTTATCTTGAAGAAACAAAAAAGTATTTTCACACCAAAGCTTGTATATGAGTGTTCACTGCAACTTTATTTCCCAAACTGGAAACAATCCAGACGCCCCTAGGCAGGTTTTGAAACAAACTGTGGTACACGCATATACATCATGGAATACCACTCAGCCACAAAAGAGAATGCATATGTCACAGCCTGAAGAAATCTCCAGACATTCGTGCTGACTGGAGAAAGAAAAGATCACATGCTGTATGATTCTGTTGACATGAAATATTTCTTTCAATACTGTATTTTAAAGTTTATTTTATGTACTTGAAAGACAGTGAAAGATGATGATAAGTAGATGATGGATAGACAGATGATAGATCACCTGTTGGTTCATTCCCCAAATGGCTGAAAACAGGAGTCAGGACCTCCATCTGGGTCTCCCACAGAATGGCAAGCCCTTGATCCATCCATTGCTGCCTCCAGGATGCAGTAGCAGGAAGCTGGATTGGAAGCAGAATAGTTAGGACTCCAACAAGCATTCTAAGCAGCAGCTCAACTTGCTGGGCCACATGCCTTCCCCAATGGGATTCTTGAAGTAACAGAAGTATGAAAAGGGAGAGCAGATTGTTTGTCCGTGAAGATGGGGAGACTAAAAGTAAGTGGATGTGGCTATGAAAGGGCACCAGACTCAGTGGGGATGGAAGTGTTCTGAATGTTGACTGCATCCATCAGGGTCCTGTGTACAATACTGTACAATTATTTAGGAAATGTTACTCCTTGGAGAAACTGGAAAAAGGTACAACTCTCTTTGTGCTTTTTTTCCTCTCAACCATTTATGAATCTACAATGATCTCAAAGGGGAAAAATTAACAAAAAATCACCCTACATGTCACACATCCAAAGATTCACATTTATCCAGAACACCATGAGCCAGCCTCACTGTCCCCTCCCATACTCCTCACGTAGTCATACCAAGTGCCCAGGGGCAGGCAGACTATGCCAGGGGTGGTAGATTTGCCAGCACAGGGACTCCCCAGTGGCCAAGAAGGCATGGATATAGGACAGGAACTGCCACACATGGTGTTGGGCATCAGCAGGAAGAACAGAGAGCTGGATTAGTGGATGAATCAGTGAACTAGGAATTTCGAAGTAGTTAGTTATCAAAGATAAAGACCTGGAGACTCAAGGATAGAGTCAAGGCTCAGCTGGAAAGCAGAAACATTGGGTTTCTCATCCATTTGCTCACTCAACAAATATTGAGTGGAAAACTCCCAGAGACCAGACACCAAGGAAGGTGTCCAGGACACAGACTCAGTCACCTGGAGCTTGCTATTAGAAAATATAGAGTAGCATGATGGTTTGAGAGAGCTGGGGAGAAACACAACTTCCAGACCAGGAGAGCCAGAGCATGTTTTTTGCAAGGAAGTGATGCAGAAGGGTGAATCCAGGCGAATCAAGGGGAGTTGGGACTCACACAGCAGCAGCCAGGGAAGGGACTAGAGCAGGTACAGGAGCACAGGGTCTTGGAATAAGAGGCTGTAGGATGACTAGCATGGTCTGGGTGAGTGTATAGAGACTGGCAATTTGGGGGACAGAAACAAAGTTGCAGGGTTGGTGTTCACGGGCCATCCCAGTACAAATCAAAACTCAGGTCAGGAAAATGCTATAGAGGAAGCAATTACTGGTACTCTTGTCCAGTGGATTGGGAAGAACCACAGGCCAAGAGAAGCCGGGGCTCTGGGAAGCAGCTGATTGGGAGAATCCGAGCTCTGCAGAACCTCTATGGCTCTCGGGGCGTGTTTTGGATCCCTGGAGCACTAGACCGGCCTGATGGTGCTCCCTCCTCTGCTGCAACTCTCAGACTGTGAAATGGACTTCACGAGTGGACAAGCTATGAGGCCATTTTACTCCTCTAAATAACTCTCTTTTCCTACAATAGACCAGAAGACTTCATCTTCCAGGCTGAGTAGGATGGGAGAGCAAATGAGCAAGACACACACACAGAGAGATAGAGAGAAAGAGAGAGAGAGAGAGAGAGAGAGAGAGAGAGAGAGAGAGAGAGAGAGACTGACTCTGAGACTCATAACCCCCAAGGGACCTTCAGCAGCCCAGGCATGCTCTCTCTTTGACAGCTCATTTCATGAGCACAGTCCATAGTTGACCCCTGACAGAGGCTGCAGTAGCCCAAGTGAGCAATGGGTCAAGAACAACTCACACCCTTTGCAAAGCAGAAGTCCAGATGCCAGAGTAAAACCATAACCCACTGATACTTCCAACAAGTATTTATTATGTGCTGGGCAATTGATGCCAGCCCTGACAACCTCATGGTGAACAAACCATGTTCAAGAGTCAGAGGTATTAACAGAAGCTCACACTAATAAGGTTTAAATAATATGGGGCTTTATTTCTCTCACACATACTAGTTTAAGGGTTATTAGTTGAGATCCCAGGTACCTTCCAGCTTGTGGCTCAGACACCCCAGGTATGTGGCACTTTGTCCATTTAGTCCAAGACGATTCACCACTAAATCCACATTCCAGCTGGGAAGGAAGCTAGAAATAGAATGGAAGGTATCAAACCCTCCACTAAAACCTGAAAGTTACACATGCCGCTTTAATTCACAATCTTAATAGAGAAGAATCCCAAAGCTGCCAGGGATACTAGGAAATGTAGACTAGATGCTAGAAAACCATGTGCAGGCTACACTTGCAATTAATGTAGAAGGTGAGCTGAGAAATTGGATGCCAGGGGGAAATCTCTACTGAAGCAATAGACAAGGAACAAGAGGAGTGGTTCAAAGCTGAACACAAAAAGGAAAAAACTACAAAGGCACAGGAACTGAAGGACCAGAGAAAAGGAGGGGAATAGCCAAATACAAGGGCACATTGGTTCAGCTTTGGGACATGTAGGAAGTTTATCTCTGTTTCCTTCGGAGACAAACATCACCCCATGAGTGCCAGCTGCCCAGCACATCCACACGGGAAGGAGTTGGAAGAATGAGGCGGATCTGATAAAATGAGCTTCTCGAGGACTCACACTTTGAGTTCCAGAACTGTCCATTATGAAAAATTACTTATTATGAAAAATTATGAAGACTAATAGCATCATCCATCACTTCGTGCCAGCCCGTTGCCTTGCCAACCATCCTAATGGCCACAATGGTGCTAATGATGATGGCAACGTTGATGCTGGATGAACTATTTGTCTCACAGCACTCCTGGTAGATCCCCCCGCATCCTAGACCAAATGATACAGTGAAGTCGAAACCTTAACTGGTGCAGTGCTGGTGGGCAAAGGAGAAAATTAGAGCAAACCTAAGTCCCCCTTCATAGGATGAGGTATGGAATAGTAAAGCCGCTCTGAAGGATACAAGCCTAGGATTCTCAGAAGGTGTTCATCTCCTCTAACCCAGTTCCCACCATGCTCCTGGTTTATTATGCTTTTCAGGTTTTCATGTGAAAGACACAACAATAGTCAGGAAAAGATTCCAATGATTGAGCCCTACTGCATTGCCAGGCTTCACTCCAAGCATTCAGTCACATTTACAGAATGGACTCTGATAGCCTGTTCATTTGGTTCTTCCTCTGTGAGCTAAGCATAGTAGGAGGCAGAGCTATTCCTGGGTCATAAAGGAAGAAAGCATGATTGGTGCTTCATCCAGGAACAATCACATGGCCAATTCACAGCATTGTTGGCCAGCTTGCCTCCTCCTTGTGGGTCACATTCACTGACCTTGCCTGTTATCCTGCAGGCCGGTTTATTTCTGGGACTTCTTTTCTCACACTGCTTGGTGCAACGCACAGAGGTTTCCTCATGTAGGTCAAAACCCAGGCTAGGCATATTTCACTCATTATCTGAAAACACTAGAGTAAAAATAATAATCATCAGAAAAAGCAGAGGGCGATAATTCTCTTTCTCAAAGAGGTGACTCACAATAGTCTTGCTTTAACACTGTTGCCCAGTCACCTCTCTGGAGCAATTACAATCTGATGTGTGTTCTAGAGCGACTCCTTTGCCATCTCATTTTCATGAGCCTATCTGCTCCAGGGAGGGCAACATCCCTGTCCCCACATTTGGGGAAACTCCCATGGAGTCCATTGGTACCCGGGTGGCCTCAGCACTTTAAGTGAATCTACAGGGGTAACGGAGACCAGTGCTTGGGCTTGGAAATTTCTTTTCCTTAAAGCCTCTGTCTTGGGCCTGATACCAAGGGAGTGAGCAATGCACGGTAGCTGGATTGAATATTAGTCCTGCTGTGACCTGTGACCTACCAGCCAATTACCCCGTCTTCCTAGAATCACTTTGCAGCACACCTGCGTGGCTCTCCTCCTACTGATCCCCTCCAACCTCCCTTGCAGGCTCCCTTCTGCTCCCTAGGCGCCTCAGAGCCCCACTCTTCACTCAGACTTCTAGCTCCACCTGCACTCCCTGCCTCTGGCAGTGAACTGGTCTGCATTATGAATTTAGACATGCTTCCCACTGACAATGCCTGAAGCCTCTCCCGTCCATTTCACTCCCCTGGACCCCAGACACAGCGATCCAGCTGCCTGCTTGTCTTCCTTGCTTGCATGTCTGACATCGCTAATGGAATTGTCACAGGCACAACCTCTGATCCCTTTCCCAACACAGCTTCCCCAGTCAGCCTGAGCCCAGGAAAGAGCAATTGGAGTTTCCCAGTGGCTCAGGACAATCCTTTCTACACCCGCACATGCACCTGTTGGCAGATCCTATCAGTTCTATTTTCCAAATGGTTCCAGAACATGACTTGGGTTAACCCCACAGCCTCCTAGTAAGTAACCCTGCTTTTGCCCCTAGTCCTCAGTCCACTTTGGCCCTGAAACCAAGAAGGAGGCTGCTAAAATCCACTCAGGATCATGTCACTTCTCCGCTCAAAAGCTGACTCCCAGCTCCCCAGCCTAATAGCTTGCAGGATCCTCAGGATGAACTTCAGGGCCTGCTGGAATGGTTGCTACCCATGTCCTCACTCTGACTTCATCTCATCTTCTTCCTATCCCCCTCTGTCTCTGGAAATACTTGGCTTCTCGGGCCCTCTCTCTTGCAATCTCAACGGGAGTGGCTCCCTCACCTCCCTCTGCTTCGTCTTCAATGCCAGCTTCTTGATAAGGGTTTCTCCCTTGAAACCTGCAGCTTCCCAGGCCCCTCCCTACCAGCACTCCCCCTCTGCCTCCCCACTTCTCATCTGAGTGCAGCCTCTGCACCGTGACATATTTTATTCATCGTCATATTTGCTGTCCTGCTTTCTTGCTAGACCTGGAGCTCCCTGATCCTGGAATGGTGCTTGGGGCTGACAAGTAATAAATATTTGCTGAATCAATGAATTGAATGAATGCCTCTGCCACCTTTTAGCCTTTGGTGGGACACTGAGTCTCTCCGAATGCTAATTTCCACACAAGTGACATGAAGATGTTAATGGCTGCCTCGCAGTGTCCTACCAAGGATTATATTAGAGGCAGTGTGTGCAGAGCATCAGCTCAGCACCTGGCGTGCTGTAATTCATTGCTGCTATAGCAAGCTGAAGTGGCCCTCCTCTGAAACACAGGCTCAGAAGGAAGCTTTAGATTTCAGGTTTTGGAATATTTGTAATGAGATAGCTTGGGGATGGGACCAACATATAAACAGAAAATTTAGTTCTGTTTCATAGATTCCTTGTACACACAGCCCAAAGGTAATTTTACACCATATTTGCAGTGTGCCTGCCTTTTGGCAACAACCTGTCCCAGCAGGTCAGGGGTGGAATTTTCCGCTGGTGGCATGACATTGGTGAGCAGGAAGTCCTGGATTTTGGAGCATTTCGTAGTTTGGATTCTTAGGTCAGGGATGCTCAGCATGTACTGTGGGTTCGGAGGAAAACAGAGCCACTTCAAACAACATTACCATAAAGCCAGCAGATGGAGATCTTCAGGGAGCTATCCAAGCCCTCTTGATCTGAATGCCCTCCAGACTGGTTATCGGTGCCTGGTACCTTCCTTCCCATGGGTATCGGGGCTGGTCCAAGTTCACAAGGAACCCCTCCTGTGATGCAGCCACTCACACAGGCAACGGTGATGTTTATAGCAGGTCAGAAACTGGAATCCCAAAGGACATGACCTTGCCTTCTCTGCCTGGGGAGCTCCTTGCCCTCCCCACAAGGTGAGTAGACGAGGCAGCTGGGGTCAGAGAGTGTGGGCAGCGCTGGAAGTTCCGGAACAAGTCTGTTGCCCTGCCAGCACCTCCCACCCTGTGTCCACCCCCCACAGCCTCACATACAGAATCCTGTCAGGGCTCCAGGCAATCACACATAAAACAAAACACAAAAAAAGAAACTCATGCTGGTGCATCCAAGGGCAGATAGGCCAACTCTGAAGGGTATGAGACTGGGAAAGAGCACAGCCTCAGTATGGAGGAGAGTCTTGGGTTGAACCCTTCTACTGCAGGCAGGGCTCACGGGTTGGTCACCATCTTGGGAAAAGATGAACTAGTCCAGAATCCAAGGAGTTCCATGGGCTTCTCTGGGCCCACCAAGAAGCTCAAGGGTGCCTAAAACAGGCCAGGGATGCTTCTGACTCAGCCTTGGCATCTATGCGTTCTGGGCCTTTCCAGTCACAATCTCCAACCTCCCTCAGCCACTGGAGGGTCAACTTCCTGCCTGGTGCCAGCAGAAGGTAGGTGAGGATGGTGAAAGACAGGCATGAGACTGGTGCTGCCTTACACCCCATCTGCCCAGCCCTGCTCTGGGGCATCCCTCCCTCCTGGCATTCCTCAGCCTCCATATCACATGGGGGCCAAGGTCTTCCCTGGGAAGGGTGCTCCCAAAAATGATTCACCTGAAGGATGTGGGTGAGCCCTTGGTAGGAGGGCGTTTGGCTCCCCCTGTAAATGCTTAAGCAATGGATGAGTCATGGGCCAGTGCACGGGGGTGCTGAATCTTCCTCTCCACCAAAGTCTGGGACAGCCTTTGTTAGACTGTGGCATTTTCCCCATGGTTGCGGAGGTGCCTGCAGCTCCTGCAAGATCCCACTTGAAAAGGCAGGGCTTGGAGGGTACAGGAGGGAAGGGCCGGGTTTCTGGCTGGCAGGCAGCAAGTGGCAGGTTGCACAATGGTCCACCCCCACCCCAAACCCCAGCTCTTGCTTCATGCCTATGTGGCCTTGCTCCCAAAACACTCCTCAGTGAGTATATCCAGAACATAGCTGGCTGGCCCTAAAGCAAGCTTTTCTCTGCAAGAGTCAAGGGGAACAGTTCCCTCCAGTCAGCCAGGGCCACATGACCTTGAAAGCTTTCTCAGGCCATGATCAAGTGGCAAGTCTTCTGGGGCTGTGTTCCACATCCCATGATGCCAGGTTACCCAACTGCACATGGAGCCTGCTCTGAATTCACCAACTTGGCTTCCCTCTGAGCCACACAGGCAGACAGGCTCCTACAGGCAGAAAATGCACCCGCAGAGAACACCAAGTGTGCACATGTTGGATACAGACATGGGACAGACCCCAGCCTGCAGCTTGCTAGCAAATCCAGGACCAGCCTCTAAGTGAGAGCCTGGACTTTGCACCTGAACCAGCTGTGTCAGGAGTTGAACAACTATTTGGCTCAAGGGGTGAGTTCTCACACCTTTCTGAGTCTCTACAAACCCAAGGGTGATGATCTGGATGTGGCAGGAGGTGGTAGACGCTCCCTGTGCTTATAAGGAGACTGGGAGGGAGGAGGGCAAGCTGTGTCCTACTGCCTCACTTAATCCTGAAGGATTAGAAAACTTTGTTCTCACCGTCTTCTGCCCGTAATGCACTCCTCCTCCTTCACTGACCAAGTTCTGACCTGTGCTTTCAGACCCAGTTCTGCTGTGGCCTCCTGGCCACTGGCCTGAATTCTCAGGCCGAGTTCCTGGAGCCTCCACTCTGCGTTTCTGTGTAAATGTGCTCTGTGTGGTATGTCCAGTGTTTGCATTCATCTGGCCCTCAGAAGGCGCCAGCAGCCCCAGGGGTGAGTGCCAGGCGTGGATCTCCACGAAGGCAGTGGCAATGGGGCAGCCTCCTCGTCATTTGTACTCACTTCATTCCTGTGGAGCACCAGTGAGATCACTGGTTGTCAGCTGCAGGGACGGCAGGCAATTTATCAAAGGTCACTCAATTAAATTAACAACAGAACCCAGATGAAAACACACCGCTGCCTCAAGCTGGCAACGGGGCTTGGCTCACACCACCACTTCCACAAACAAATGACCAGCCTAGTCCGCTAAGAAAAATAAAAGGTGGACACAACAAGAACTTAACTTGGATCACCACATCGTGCAGAGAGAATCTCTCTCTTGTCTTTAGAACCCAGGACAGGCCATTTAGCTCAGCCATGATGACTTCATTTGGAATGCCACATGTGCTCTAAGTGCCTGGTTCAAGTCCTGACTCCTCCATCTCGGGTTGAGCTTACTGCTGACGCACACGCTGGGCAGCAGCATGTGATGCCTCAATTACCTTCATTCCTGCCATCCATGCGGAAAAGTCAGTTGGAGTTCTAGGCTCCTGACTTCAGCATGGCTCACCCCTTGGCTGTCACAGGCCATTTTACAAGTTAAGTGGGAGATGGGAGATCTTGCTTTCTCTTTTTAAAGATTTATTTATTTTTATTGGAAAGGCAGATTTACAGACAGAGAGAAAGATCTTTCAACTGCTGATTCATTCCCCAAATGGCTACAAAAGCCAGAGCTGAGCCAATCTGAAGCCAGGAGTCGGGAGCTTCTTCCAGGTCTCAAGGCTTTGGATCATCCTCTACTGCTTTCCAAAGCTATAAGCAGGGAGCTGGTTGGGAAGCTGAGCAGCCAGGACACAAACCAGTACCCATCTGGAATCCCAGCACTAGCAAGGTGAGGATTTAGCCACGGAACCATCACGCTGGTCCAGATAGAAGATCTTCTCCCTCTTTCTGTCTGTCTGTCTTTCAAATAAAATGAAAATCCTTGGAACCAAGGCAAAGTGCATTCAGTTCTTAATTCTATGGTGTGTCTCCTAGCAGACTGGCTGGCCCCAGTGTCTAAGTCACGTGTCCTTTCCTCTTCTCTGTGTTTCTTTGTCACAGCCCTTGCCACATCAATTTGCGTATCCCTTATTTATCAGATGACGTGTGTTTTGCCCAATTCTCTTGTATATTCATAGAAGTGAGGGAAAAGAGGTATCCAAAGGATTTAGGTTATAATAAACTCAGTCTGTTCCCCCACCATCAGTAGACTTCAGCTTCCATCATCACCTCTTCTCGCTCTCTTTTATATCTTTTACACGTTCATCATACAAAGACCTTTGTGACACCAGACCTAGCTAGATCATCTAGAACGATCTTCTCACCTCGAGTCTTCAGCTGCAATTCTCTGCCAAGCCCTTTAACCATGTCCAGTAAAACATCCACAGGTACCCAGCATTAGGAGGGCCCACTATTTAGCTTAGCACCTTGCTCTAGAACACTCAAATTGGGGAGTCTTTGAGTGAAGGGGCTTCCTAAATCCCATGAGTCTTGTTTCAAGCCTCAAAATGGCATAATACATCACATAGCCTATACTTGGGAATCCTCATCAGCTTTGCATGTTTATAAATTGTGCACATGATGTGACTATCTGTCTTGGAATAAGGAATCACCTCTGCAGCAGGTTGTACCCCCCAAAAGATACATGGGTGGCCTAATCCTAGTAGCTGGAAATAGGATCTGACTTGGGAATAGCATTTTTGCAGACATACTCAAGTGAAGATAACATTCTACTGAATTAGGGTGGGCCTTTAAGCCAATGCCTGAAGTCCTGATAAGAAAGAGATTTGAGCACAGAGATGGAGATAGAGGAGGATGGCTGTAGGGTGCCAAGGGCAGATGCTGAGGGGATGCTGCTACAAGCCAAGTGATGTCAGCAACTCCCAGGAGCCAGGAAGGAGCAAGAGAGGAGCCTCCCAGGAGCAGAACCCTGTAGCACACAGATTTTAGAGTTCCAGCCTTCTAATAGTTTGTTCCAGCACACCTAAAAGGCTAGCACAGCCTGTCTCAGCTCTCGAGCCCTGCTCCAGGGGATCCCACAAGCTCTCCCTGGAGGTCCTGCAGGGCTGCTGCTGAGCACCCAGCTTCCCCAGGCTGGAGGGCTGGTTTCTTCACTGTTGCAGGTGTTAGGGCATAAGGAAAGGCTTTGCAACAAGAAGGGCCCCTGGCCGCCCCCAGGCCCTAGGCGTATTCCCTAGACAGACTCCAAGTCACCTCTGTAAATTTCACTTTTTTTTCCTGATTTCTTGGAAAGCACCTCCTAGGACACTTTCAAGAAAAACAGATTGTGAGGTTTGCTAGGGATCTGTTTGAAGTGAATCACCAGTGCTAGTTCTAATAACAAACCAGAGCTGGGCCTTGAGGAGCCATGGTGGTGTGTACACAAGTGCAGGTCAGGCAAGTCTTTGCGCATATGTCCCTTGTTGCTACATTCCTGACTCTGAGCCCCAAATGGACACAGTCACCCAAAAAACAGTTTTTAAGGCGCTCTGATGCAAGATTTACCACCATGGCAACAACAGAAACACATTGAACCCATAGAGCTCCTTCCACCCAAAAATCCAAAACTATTTGATCATAACCCGATTTCCTGTGTGCAAAACTTTCCATCCCAGCCCTATGGGGGGCTCTGTGCACCCAGAGGCTGGGTACAACCCAACTCAGGTTGTAACTTATGTCTGCATCCAGCTGTGCTTCAGAGCCAGTCAAGGGCTTCTTATATTTGAACTCTGTGCAGCTGCCCTTCTGCAAGCAGTAGCAACAGAATAAAGTGGCAACTCCATTTGAATGTCACTGGAGTCCAGGCATCGTGGCAATCCACTGGTGAACACTTTTCTCCATGGGGGTGGGTGGTAAACGAGGAGAAAGGAGAAAGGAAAAAAAGTCAAAACAAAAGGTAAGCAGACAAGGAGATAAAATAGCCATGGATTGAAAACATTGTCATAAGGGAACCCAGTTGCTAAGTTAGGACAGAGGAGGATCTATTCTCCACCAGATGAATGGGGAGTGCCCACTGAGAAAACTAAGGTCTAAAGGGTATAAAGGAGCTGGCCATGTGAGGGTGCTGGAAGTAATGTTCCTGGCAAGGCAATGGCAGGTGCAAAGATCCTGAGATGGTAGAGAGATTGACCAGTGTTTTAGGGACTTGAACAAAGCCTAGAGGAGCACAGGTGGGGGCAGGTGGGACTACTAGGGCAGAGCTGCATTCCACATGTGGATTTTATACTAAGTGCAGGGGAGCTACTAATGGGGTGTGATGGAATGCAGGTAGAGGAGACTGGGGCCAGGATAAGGACATAAGCTCCTCTTCCTTCACCTGTGCAGCTTTACAGAGGGCAGGTGTGCAACAAGCAGTGTGCAGGGAGGAGACCTTTCAGGAGAGATGAAGCAAGGACCTGGACTTGGCAGGTGGCATTTGCAGGGAGGAGATACCCCACCCCATCCAGACCCCATCAGATGGAAACCATGGTCAGGGATGGATGGGATTTCCACACAAGCTGGTGAGACTGGAGGATGAGGGGGCGTGCCAAGTGGTTAACAGCACCTACCCTTCATAAGAATCTCTGTCCTACCAGAGAGTGGCAAGGCCAGCTTGGGGCCAGAGGTGGCCCTGGGGAAGCTGTTCTGAGTTGGTCTTCAGGGTCCCATCCAAGCTTCATTCACAAAGTCAGATGGCTCTGCTCTTCTCTAGGGCTCGTCTGGGTCTGGGGCAAGATACTCTAGGATGCTTAGCTTTCCTTTGCTGTATCTGTGCAGCTATTGCCTACAATAGGACTATCCTTCATTTTTCAATTGTGTACCTGCTAGTACCTCCTTGCCTTAAGTTGGGGGCACCGCCCATCAGAACAGATGGTGAGTCCACTTGACCAGAGCTCAAGGAGGTGGCCAGAGAAAGCCTGATCTGTAGCATTAACCAATTCTCCACCATTGTCACTTTCAAGCCGTTGATTGATTCACACTTTCCCCAGATAGCTAACAACTGACGCTCAGCAGCCGAGAGTCGCCAGCTCTAGAATAATACTACGTGACTTCTGGTCCAGAACACCACATCCAACAGCCTCCTCTGCTTCTAGCCTCTGCTTGTAACCAATTGTTCAATGGAGGAGCAGTGTCTCCAAGAAACCTGTGATGTGCCAAATCCATGCTCAGTAACTTATTACCTGCTCAGTGTGCCCTGATGAGCAAGCTTGTAAGTCAAACATATTCCTCAGGGCAATGTTTTTCCACTGCTGATGGTGAATGACCTGGTAGAATATTCCCCCCGAGTAGTTTTGTGATGGAGTGGATAAAGTCAGAAACTCTGACAGCCTTGGCTCTGCTGTTCATTGTCTCAGGGACCTCAGACAGGTCACCTGAACTCTCTGCATGTCAGTCTCCATGTCTCCAATTTAATGTGCAGTCACTGGGTGTATTCCAGGTCCATGGGCTCCACGCATCCCCTAACTTCCTGGAGGATCTGCTTCCAACCTGGGCATCTGTGACAACGAGAAGTCAGAGCAGACTGTTAAGCATAAAGTTTTATACCCACAGTCTTGCAGTGTGAGGCTAGAAGCAGCTCCTTAGTCCAGCCACATGCTTGAACTTGGTAGAAGCCATGGGAATCGAGAAGCAGAATAAACAGAGACAAATTGAGAGAACAGCAAAGGGATCTGGTGAGTGAAGTGTATGGGAAGTGCAGACATGAATCAAAGATGGCTTCTGTTTGAACCAATACGATACATGGAGTTTCCCAGGCAGTGTAGTATTTGGGGATTTTCCTGAACAATAAAACTATTCCATGCATCTACAGCCTGCACCTTCCAAAGTTGAAGAAGTACTCCCCAGAATGTCCCCTTGTGTTCCTCCTCTAACATGGCACCAATACTGCTCCATGCCGTTATTTCAGGATTGTGTCTGTCTGGTGTGTGAGCTATAAGAGGCTACCAAGGGATCCAGCTGAATTCGCTCACACATGGATTGTGGTCCGCCCTCACACCATCAAACACCTCCTGCATTGCACCTCCTCGGGCACACATCCTGGAATGCCTTCCTCTTGTGCCATGAACAGCACTCTTATCATCTTTTATGTAACACCAATGAAACCACAGAGGCAGAAGCAGCCAAGGTCAAGGTGTTTAAACACCTGGAAGGTAAGACTTGAACCTTTCCTCAACCCCTTCCCTGTTCTCAAACTTCTCTATAAAGACTTCCAATACTGGCTGTTGACACTCGAAATACTGAAGAACCTTGTTAATGCACTTAGCACCTTACTTGGGTGAATGTGCCTTTTCAAAATCTTGATGTTCTGTGGTGGCTTTTCTAATGCAAAATATGAAAACATCCCCAAACAGAAAGGAGTACTGATGATAGCCATAGAAAAAAATCTAAGCTGAAAAGATAAATAAAGAAAGAAAGAAAACCTGGACCCAGTGAGTACCAAAGAGTCCATGGTTTCTGCAGGCTGTTGATGGAGTTCAGCATTTCTAGCAGTGAGTGGGATGAGATGCTTGCCCAAGTAGGCACACATCCTGCAGAAGGCAGCATCCATGCCCCACATGCCACAGTCCCAATGTGCTTCCCTCCCAGAAGGACATTTGGGGCCTCCCAGAGACAAATCTCACAAACTTCCTATTTTCCTCTCCCCACCTTTTGGAGAGCAGAGATGTGGAAATGCATCTTGACAATGAAGACAAATCCAGTATGGAGGGCAAGACACTTAGATGAGAAGAAATGTATCAGAATATTCCATCAGAAACGTTCCATCACCAGCACTTTTTGTTTTAATTCCCACAATAAACATCTTTTTTACTTTTACTACTAAGGACCCTATTATTTTTAAAATATTTTTTGTTTCCAAGGAGCCAGGGCAATTGATCATGTACCTGGCCAGCTGATCCAATCTCAAAAATCTTCTGATCTTCTGAAAAGGCTCCAATTTTCCCTCCCCTTTAATGCCTTTTGCTTATCTTCTTCCCAGCAACATCCAGCATATGGGCTGGGCAGGCAGGTGGCCCAATTCATGCAAACAGGCAGGAAGATCTGATTCTTTCCATTGCCTCTCCCCGCGCCCAATCCAGGGTCCCTCCTCCTAAAGGACTGCTAGGAAGAGAGAGATGTCTCAAAAGTATTTTGATGTTTACAGGTAGATGTGTTAAAAAATACTTTTTAAAAACTTTATCAGAAATGCAGATTTACAGAGAGAAGAGACAGAGATCTCCCATCTGCTTATCACTCCCTAGATGGCTGCAATTGCCATAGCTGAACTGATCTGAAGCCAGGAGCCAGGAGCCTCCTCTGAATCTCCCACATAGGTACAGGGTCTCAAGGACTTGGGCCATTCTCTACTGTTTTCCCAGGTCACAAGCAGGGAGCTGGATGGAAATGGAGCAGCCAGGACATGAACTGGCGCCCATATAGGATCCTGTCACTTGCTGGTAGAGAATTAGCCTGTAGAACCACCAAGTGGCCTCAAGAGGTCAACTTCTTAGAACCCTTTGAAGATGTCAGAAGCACTCATTCAGGTAGAAAATGTTTCCCTGCTCTGTCAATGCCTCCTTTCTGTCCTCCAGAATCCAAGAGAGCAGCACAAGGATTTGGACTGCAGCCCTGCAGACAGAATGTGCATCTCTCTTTCCCAGAGAATGAATCGCAGCCCCTCAGGCTAGAACAGGCAGGTGCTGTGAAATCTAGCTGACAGGTCAACTTCAAGGTGATCTGCGTGCTGAGTCTTCTCTCTGTTCAGCTAAGCTCCCATCACAGCTCCAAGGCCTGGTGGAGGGAAATAATTATGACTCAGTCCAAAGCAGGAGGGTCTTTGCACACATGTAATTACGGCCTGGCAAGTGCCTGCAGAGCCGGGGAGTTTCCCAGGGGGCCAGCGGGGCCATTGCTGGAGAGGGTAAGTCAAGGTGGGGCCTCTGGGCAAGACATAGCAGAGGAACCAGAGTGAAAACGGATGTAACCCGACAGGCATTTTGTCACTTGGCCGGAAAGACTTGGAATCACAGTCCCTAGGCTCCCAAGCTGTTATGAACCTGCTGGGAATGCTAATACAATCTGTGAGTGTCTAAACAAAGCCTGATCACCTAGCAGCAGCACTGTCTATGGAGCTACATGTGTCACCTTGAACTTCCTAGAAGCCACTGTGAAAAAGAAATGAGAATGACATTTATAGTATAGAGGGACTGGCATTGAGGTGTGGCTGGTTAAGCCACTGTCTGTGACTTCAGACATCCCATATGAACTCCAGCTCCTTGATAATGGCCTGGAAAGGGCAGCAGAGGATGACACCTGTTACCCAGGTGGGGGAGCTGGACGAAACTCCTGGATTCTGACTTCAGTCTGACCCAATCCCAGCTCCGCCACCATCTGGAGAGTGAATAAGTAATGGAAGATCTCTCTCCTCTCTCTCTTTCACTATGTCTCTCCTTCTCTGTAACTCTGCCTTTCAAACAAATAAATCTTTAAAAACAGATAAAAATTAGATGAATACTAATTTTATACATCTAACTCTACTGACCCAAAATATAACCACTGCGCTATGTGATTGATATAAAAACCTGTCCATAAGATATTTCCCCCAAATCCCAGTGTTTATATTTACAACACCTCGCAGTTTGAACTGGCTGCAGTTCAAACCCCAACAGCCACATGAGTTTGTGTGCCACCCAAACTCAGTACAGACTGAGAAGGGAGTGTTTCTACCTCTCCATATTTTTGCAGAGTGCCTGGTCCATGGTAGACTTCCCACCACAAACTTTCCACATAGAATGAATGAAGCTCTTGTGTGTGAGATTTAGTTTGCTTTAAAGAGCCAACACCCTTCATAAGAGAAGTTTCTAAACACTGAAGCCCAAGGTTGAGGAATCCCTCAAGTGCTGATAGCCATGGCAGAACACCATGGCTTGGGTTCCTACAGCATTGCTCCTTACAGGGGGAAGAGTGGACAAAGATGCCTTCTGACTACTCCAGCCATAGAGCAGTTTGCTAACACTTGGATGAGCACGCACAGGTCCTGGGCTCTGTGCCTTGGGAGCGGGCCACAGACACTGCCATCCAGGGCAGCATGGCCCATGACAGCCAAACAGACCAACAAGGCCCAGCTCTGTGTGACCAAGGACACTTTCTGGGTGGGAGGCACCAGCCCTGGCTTTTGAAATAGGAGTTCCTTGCGGGAGGAAAGCAAGATGCCAGTGTCTGGGCAGAGGGAACTATGGGTACAGAAGCCTTCCAGGGTCCTGAAGGAAGCATCCAGGGCAGGGACGGGTAGGAACGACACTGTCCAAACAGAGGCTCATGAATGTCATTTCTCAGCAGCCACACTCAAGACATGAAAAGGAAATGAATTTTTACTGATTTTACTAATTTCTACTGATTTTTACTACTGTGTTTTATTTAGTGCTTTATGTGCAAAATATTCTAATTTCAACAGTTGCCATATCCAATGTCCTTTTCACATTTTGGAAATCTAGTGCAAAAATCAATTAATAGCTCATTTCCCACACCCCATAGCCATTCTGGGCTAGTGGCTTCCACCACACAGATACCCAGCCAAACAGGTGGAGATATGGCTGTGCTTCCGATCTCAACCTGTTCTCAAGTTCTTGGGTCCAAAAAAAGGATTCAGGCCAGCTTCAAAAGAGACGGGTTGGAGATGAAAAAGGAAGCCAAGTGGCCCACCAGTGCCAGGGGCAAACCCTGTTGCCTCAGGAACAGGGCTGCTTGTTGCTGCTCGCGCTCTGGAGTGTTTGCGTCAATAGCCTATCGGCGTGAAAGAACACGAAGGAACATTAGCCACATGCTACCCAGTGCCTGAATGCCAGACCCCGAGGCTGACTCAAAGAGCGAATACACCTGCAAAGCCGGGAGACGGGAGCCTGGTCCACTGAGGTCGTCCCAGGTCAGTGCGGTGCCCTCCCTCTCACTCCCTGCCAGGAAGACACACAGGCTGCCTAATGTGGAAATGTTTGGATCTGGGGCAGTGAGGCACACGGGCTGGCGGGAGGAGGCTGGGGTGACAGGAACCAGCCGTGCACCACCACCAGTCTGCACCGGGAAGACGGTGGGAGAATGACGGTGGGAGCACGGCAGCGCCTGTGCTTGCTGAGACCCCAACAGCATCTTCCCTAACAAGCTTGGCTATGCCAAAGACCCGCCTCTGAGGTTTTTCCCCTCCAGTATTTAAGGGTGAGAAAGTGAGCCAAGCCCAGCCAGGACATGGGCACAGCCCTGTGGTCCGGAGCCACAGTTCTGCCACATTCACTTTGTGAATGAAAGGGGGATAGAAAATCTCCCCACCATGCCACCCTCTGCCCCTCAGGCCTCAGCAGCTACAGCCGTCTCCTTCTGCAAGGGGAGGGGACCAGCTGGATACCTCCCTGCACCCTTTCCTCCCCCTTGGCCTCCTCCTCTGTCTCCTCCTCCTTTTCCTTCTGCCTCCCATATCCTGGAAGAATGCCACCTGCCTGACTTCAGAAGGAAGCAACTTGCTCTGCAGCCAAGCTTCAGAATTGCTGCATCCGGAGCCAGCCCCCGTGACCTGTGTGGCCTGGCCACTTGGCCTGTCACAGCAGGAAGAGGTTTCCTAGGCAAGTGTCCCAGCCCCATGCAGAGGGAACACAGGATGACGCCACATGTGTGTTTGGGCCGGGAGCACTTTAACTGTGGCTCTGAGAAAGAACAGCTTGTACCACCACTCTGCGTCTCCTGGCAACAAAGAATGTACCGTAGATTAGCCATCGTTGTGCTTGCAAAACAATCTCAAAAAAAAAAAAAAAGTGCAGCTTGGTCTCTTTATAGGGTTCTGGAGCAATGAGGACTGGACAGAATAGCACAGAGCGCCAGCGTCACCAGCCGTTTGGTGGTTTATGACCTTGGGAAGCTAATAAGCCCTTGTAACGTGATTACTAGAAGGGGTTTTGCAAACTTATAGACCCAGGTGTGGCTGAAGGTCAGGTGCTCAGGGACAGGGGTGCCCTGCCGTTGGGAGAAGGTTACAAACAATGATTTTCCTGCCCCAGGGCTTGTAGATGATTAACACGTTTCTTTCTGTTAACCAGAGAGTTAATCCTTATTCAAAGCACTCTTTGATAATGGGGGGGGGGGGGGGGGAGGCAGAAAATGAATGTTAACCATTAATCGAGGGACAGGCCATAAAAATTAGGGTGGGAGGCCCTGGGCCTGGCAGAGGAATTGGGACTGCTTGGGTCAACCCTGAACACCTGAAGAGGGCCAGCAGATGAGAGGCTCTTATCACTGGGCAGCAGTAGGGGTGGGATCTGGGTGGGTTTGGCTTTTGCCTTTTTCTTGGGGGAAACCACAAAGTCACAAGCGTGGGAGCATTACAGATGAAGCCAGTGTCATTGGTTTCCCTCCTTAAGTCCAGGAGGACTCATCCTCCCACCTCAATGGGATCCTTCTTTAAGCCTCTTTGGGGAGCAGGAAGGAGGACCCAGGCGCTGAGAGAGGCACGTGGTCACCCTGGCTAGCACCCAGGCATGACTGGCCAGTTGGTGCCCCAGTCACCCTAGGGTCCAGGGGTGAGGGTAGGGGGTGGTCTTGTGTAACTTGCAAGGGCTAGAGGGCCTGGAGGAGACTCTGCCGGTTTGCTGTGATAGCGAAAGGCAGTGTCTCCAGCAGAAGTTCTCCTTGTCATAGCAACTTCCAAACACTTCCAGGATTCCAGAAATACTCCTGGAGGAGAACCCAGCATGGGGCCATCCATCCCTGCTGACATAGCACACCTTGGGAGAGGGGCAGGCGTGGGGTGCATGGGCTGTGCCAGTGTTTTCTGGGGTATAAAGGCCAGATCCTGTCCCCAAGGAGTTTATAGGCCATTAACGAGAAAAGATAAGGTATGGCAAGTGCTGCAAGAGCAATATAGGCCAACTGCTGAATTACATACAGCAGGAAGGCAAGACGCTGCCTCTGCCTCCCAGGGAAGGAAAGCTGACTGAGGCCGTGCCTAGCTGAGAAGTTGAGAAAGCTCTCCCTTTGCCCCCTCTCGTGTCCTACTGCTCAGAGTAGAGAGGAGAAAAGGAGATCAGGTCTGAAAGCAGGGCTAACTCCAGGCTGGCTGCATCTGCACACAAAGCTCATTGCACTGGGAAAGTTTGAGAGGCAGTGCAAGTCCCAGAACAGGAAGAGGGGGGTGTGTGAAAGATGAGAGCAAGGAAGTTACTTCAAGGTCATGAAGTCAGCCCAGGTCAGTCAGAGTGGGCCTGGAAGACAGAGGCAAGGACCATTCCCCCACCCTGTCTCCTCCCCTCCGCCGCCAGTAGCAGGGATGGATCCAGACATGGGGTGATGGTGAGCAGGGCTCAGAGAGGGCAGGTGAGCCACATGTGTCCTGGCATCCATGGAGGAGGGAGCAGAGGGAGGGCTCAGCTGCCCCCTGGGAATGTGGGTCAAGTTCCTGACTCCTTTGCAGGTGAGGGAGGCCAGCCAAGAGATTTTGCTATAGGGAATCCTGTTCTTATTAACAGTGTCTGAGTTAGACCGCCTCCTGAGAGCCTGGTATGTGAGGGCAAGGGTTGCAGACAGAGGGAGGGCTGGAAAGGGAGGGCTGCTAGGACGAAGGGCAAGTGACTCTGTGGACCCGGCAGCTAAGTCATCTGGCTCTTCCAGGTGTCCTAGGGGTCCAGAAAGTACAAGGTACCCAGCCTCTACACCTACTGAGGGTAGACTACGGGCTTGCACTCTCGGAGGCACCAGGGTGGGGAGGTAGCTTGCTGCACAGCAGGGACGAGAACAGACAATTGTGATATGGTGGAATGGTCCTTGACCTTGCCCATCAGAATCACCTTTAAATATGTTTTAGAAATACAGACCAACTGTTCACCCTCCACCTCAGCCCTGCCATCACCAACAAAACTCTCATGATACAAGGACACGAGTGAATATGTATGTGTATGTGTTCGTGTGTTTCAAAGCCAATTCTAATGTGTAGCCAGAAATGAAAAACACTACAATGAGGCATCAAGAATCTTACTGCCCCTTACTGACTAGATGTGTGTATGTGATTGCTCCTGCCTCAGTTTGCCTATCTATAAAATGGTACGATAGCAGTACCTCCATCATATGCCTACTGTGAGGAATAAATATGGTAGTGTTCTGTGAAAGAACAGTACAGCAAGAGTGTAACCCATGATGGCTGTTAACTCAGTGGCATCAATGGGTGAATGAAGTCAAAAAGAATGCTAGACACATGGCAGGAGGAGTGAAGTCAGAAAGGAAGCTCTTGGGTCAGACGTGTTTGACATGTTTGACCCACATCTGTGACCAAGGAAGACACCAGGGGGGGCGAGTGGTGTACTCACTAACTGGTCCAGGAGACAGACCGGGTAGGAAAGAGTGAACTGGGCATGGAATCTACTGGGAGGCCCAAGAAGACAGGGCCAGGGATGAAAAGCATTTGAAGAGTAAGGATGGGGAAACAGCTTTGATGATACCAGAGCCAAGCTGTGGAGGCGTCCCACCTTCCTCTCAGGGACTTGGATGTGTTAAAGGTGGGGGTGCCTCTATACCTGGCTCTTCCTTCTGCCTCCTCAAGATACACTGACCACGTGGAGTCAAATTCAGCAGCAGCCATGCTGGAGGAAACACTGGTGTGGCCATTCATCCAACAGTGCAGGGCACAGGGAGTCATGGCTTCTCCCATGAGCTCTATTCCTGACTCATTTGTTGATTGAGAGCCTCAGAGTTTCAGTCTATTAAATGGAATAATAATTCTTGACATCTGCTTGCCTCATTTGGACACCATGAATATGAAATTTTTCCCAGTTGTTTCGTGCTCACATTAAAAAGAACTGCCTAAATATCAGTGCACTTGCTGCTGTGTTTTCTTGGACACTGATCAATTTAAATGGGCAATAATAAATTCTCCTAGCTATCTTTGTTAGATTAAAAGAGAGGGAGTCCCACAAGACCTTGGTTCTAGAATCTTCTGCTCTATAAAAGTCTCTTTTAGGAAAGGACCTGATCATATACCTATGGCTGAAAGATGTAAAAGAGGTGTCTCAGAATTTTTTGTTTGTTTTAGGAATCCCTTCCCTGAACCAAATGGATGAAAGCCTCTAGCCCAGAAGACTACAAATACTTTGGGTAATAATGTGGGACCACGCACAGAGCTAGTATGGACTCCAGATCCATTCATGCATTCATTTATTCCATGAAGTTTTTTTTTTAAAGATTTATTCATTTTATTACAGCCAGATATACACAGAGGAGGAGAGACAGAGAGGAAGATCTTCCCTCCAATGCTTCACTCCCCAAGTGAGCTGCAACGGGACGATGTGCGCCGATCCGAAGCCAGGAACCAGGAACCTCTTCCAGGTCTCCCACGCGGGTGCAGGGTCCCAATGCATTGGGCCATCCTCAACTGCTGTACAGGCCACAAGCAGGGAGCTGGATGGGAAGTGGAGCTGCCAGGATTAGAACCGGTGCCCATATGGGACCCCGGGGCTTTCAAGGCGAGGACTTTAGCCACTAGGCCATGCCGCTGGGCCCTATTCCATGAAGTTTTACAGAACATTATCACAGGCTGTTTACAGAGCATCCAGCCACCCATTCCAGGGTTTGTCTGTAGCTGTCTGGCCATAGAACCAACTTTGCCCCTTTGGGGTCAGGTTGCTTGCCTTGTAGCCCCATCCCTACTCATTGTCCTCTCTGACTGGTCCATTGGGGTGAAACAGCCAACAGGAAAGAGTAACAACAAGAATTCCCAATGACCACTGCACCTGCACTTATCCAATACCCTAAGTGAATCTTCATTGGGTGAGCGTGGGTAAAATCTACAATAAATTTGTTCAGCTAAAATTTTTCCTACCTCCCTTGACAATTTGTAAATTTTATAAGGACCAGAGTAACCATATCCTGCAGGGCTATTTCAACAGAAGTTTGTTGGGTGGCAATTGAATCAATGAGGCATTCCGGGAATTTCGGAAACGGTTCTTTCACTTGAAGTCTGTTGGTGTTCAGATTCAGGTGGGCTTCCCATGTCTTTCCTGAGATTGCAGTTCCTCATTGGACTAGCATAGCCTCATTGGAAGCAAGGCACAGAATCAACACAGCCACAGATGCTGCCCTTGCAAGCTGAATCATGATAAATTCAGCCCACGCAAAGACTCATTTAGAGGGGCCTCCCCTTGCCCTGGTTAGTAAATCAATTCAGAAAGAATCACAACAGGGATGCCTACAGGATTCCTAAACTTCTTTCATTTCTGCTCAGCAGGTTCAAGGGGCTTCCTATACTTCCAGATTCCAGTGTAGGGAGCAGGTGTCCATGGGACTGGCATGAGTATCCTTGCCTTAAGGAAGAACATTCTGCAGCCAGATCCATTAAAGGACAAAATGAGAGATGCCTTCCCAAGCCAGAAGCATAGGCCCCAAGTTTGCCAGCAAAGCCTGTGCCACCACCAGCCTGAGGTCCTGTGAAAGGAACTTTCACCTGGGTGGTCTCTGGGGATCAACCAATGGCAGGCTCCTTTAATTCTATGGTGATTGGTAATGAATGGCAGGACATAGGACCTGAGCCTGTAAGAAAGAACAAGGGGTTGAAAAAGTCTTGATTTGTGTTTGGGGCCATCGTACCAACAGACCCACCATATGTGAGCCAAAGCCAATCCAGTTCCAGGGCAGAACCTAGGAAGGATAGAAGAGTGAGTGAACCACACACATCCTCAGTGGCCACGTACAGCTCCAGCCTCAGCGGAACAGGAACTGTAGGGTGCACTTGTTCTGCGAGTCCCCACCCTCATCTCCTGAGCACATTTCACAGGGTTGGCAAGATACAGCTGGTCCACGATGTGTGCGAAAGGCACTCGCATCAAAGCCCCTTTATGGCCCTGGCTTGGGTTTGTAAGCCGAGCAAACAGAAAAATCTCAGGAATAAAAGGGGCAATAAAATAATTACCTAATGCTTTGAACTCACATGAAATACCACCTTTATTTCAAGGCCTTTCACGTGTTTCACAGACAAGTTTAGAGCTGTAGTCGCATCCCCTTTTATCAGCGGGGAAACTGAGTCACTGTGCAGTGAAAGCTGGAAAACACACAAGATTTGTCTCAGGGAGAACTCTGCAAGACCCACCCCTGCTGGGCTGGAGCACTTTAGTGGGTGGGCCAGTGAGAGAGCACCCCTGACTCCCTTTTTGTCCTGAGCTTAAATTTACACACACCCTTGGATTCTGTGTTGTGGTGCAGCAAGTTTAGCACCTGCTTACAACATTAGCATCCATAACGAAGCACCAGTGTGAGTTCCAGCTGCTCCACTTCCAATCCAGCTCCCTGCTAATGTTCCTGGGAAAGCAAAGGATGATGGCCTGAGTACCTGGGCCCCTGGCAGTCACAAAGGAGTCAATGATAGAGTTCTAGACTCCTGGCTTTGACCATTGTGATCATCTTGGAAGTAAATCAGTAAATGGAAGACACTCTCTCTCTGTCTCTCCCTCTCTTTCATTCTACCTTACAAACAAACAAACAAATAAATAAAATAATGTACAGATTCTCATCCCTAGGTGAAAGTTCTACACAGCCTAAGCCAAGTTTGGACTCCAATGGGTAGTTCATTGATGCTGGCATTAATCATCCAAGTAATAGCACCTACCAGTTTTGATGCCTAACAGCATCATCTCTTCCGAGCCTCACTACAATCTTGTGAGGTTGGTACGGTGTTATCAGCCTAATCATATACAGGGGGTCCATGAGATGCAAGCAAAGTCAGCTCCCTGGCCAGTTTCCTTCATGGGATGTGGCCCCAGAGCCTGTACCTTCTCCATCAGGCACATCTACATCTGAAAAAAAGGACCCAGACTGACAAGTTTGCTCAAGTGCAGCAATTTTCACTTATCCTGCCAGACTTCATTTCAGAGCATAGATTTGGACAAGTTCTCCTATAATCCAGAGAAACATTTTAGGAGACAGCAAACACATTAGATCACAAGGTGGACTAGACAAGGCATTAGCTAAATTCACAATATAAAGAGCTCAAGAAATTTGCAAGAGATGATGATGAGAAATTTTATTTACTGTTCTTGCTTCTTATTTGGTGGCAGAAGCTGGGGGAAGGCTTCAAAATTGAGAAACTGTCCCATTCAATGGATTTTAGCTGTTCAACATGAAAACAACTTGAAAGACTTGACACCATTGACCCAAGCACCACCATTTTATTTATGGATATGTGGTGCTCACTCTCTCCTTGGCTATACCAACACACCCTCCTAGCCCCTAAGGCAACCCTGTCCAGCTGGTCACTAAGTGGGTTCCCTTTTCTGTCTGGGAAAACTAGGTTCTATTTCCCAGTGTCCTTGCATCTGATTGAGGTCATGTGACTGAGTTCTAGGAAAATCAATATCTGGGTAATTTTTAATTGTCTTGCAATACCATCTCTCTTCCAGATGTCAACATCCAGGGTAATCTTGGCAGGGAGAAAAACACATTGAGAATGGCAGGGAGCTGTCATTCTCTGGAACCTAGGAGGGCTGGGGTGAAGCAGAGCTCCTTCCCCCATTCCCTGCTGTAGATTGGACGTAGTTGATTTGGTATTTAGGACCATGCTTACTGACTTGTTCAACAATTGCACATGAATCCAGTTCACAAGGCAGATGTTGATCTTGTTATCACCTAAACAACAGTCACTAAACAATCTCACTCATACATTATAAAATATGGTAAAAATTCTATAACTGATAAAATGATCTAGAGATAAGAATCTCACTTTCCAGGCTTAAAGTGAAAAGTTCAAACGTCGTCTTTCCCTATAACACAATAAAAAGAAACCTGAGGCACCAAAATAGCCCATAATTTTCCTTCTTTGTTGAATTAGTGACCTGTGATAAAACCTAACTCCTGCAGTACCTCGTGTGAAGACTCTAGGCAGAGGATAACAAATTGGTCCTGTCTGGAAGCCACCTCCAAATGATTGATAGTTACTGCTTGCACTGAGAAAGGATCTGAGGCCAAGTTGGGGCTTAGTGGCAAAGAGCACTGTGATCAATAAGCATTATCTGCCAAGTGCATGGAACAGGAAGTGGCTGCAAGGGCCCGGGTGTCAGGCTGATCACTCCAGGAACACTTGGGATGCTTGGTCATGATTTAGTCTCCAAGTCCTTACCCTCTCAAGGCTTGCTGCATGAAAATCTTTGCATGTGAAACATAGAAATGTAATGTTATCATCTTTTCATGGAATTTTGATGTAGAGTCAGCTTTAGAAACTACCCAGTAGCATGTGAACACCTACCTAGGTGCTATCACTAAGTCATATCTAAGTCAAGCTGTCTTCACCACCTGGGCCCAGGTGACCTTGAGTGAGTCACATAAGCTCTGTGCCTCAATTGCCTCATAGGTGTATTAGGGACAATAATAACACCTTCTTCCTAAAGATACTAGAAATAATAAATGAGATTTACATTAAAGATACTTAGCAGAGATTAGCCTTTGTTATATTATCTTCTTTTAAAGATCTGTAAGATGATTTGCCCACCACTGAAATCATAAGCCAAATATCACTTCTGAAGAGTTCCAGAAGCTTGGAACCTACTGCCCCTGCGACCCGGAGGATGAGAGCAGGCAGGCAGGGCCTTCCTTCCCTTCGTTCCCTGCTCACTGCGGCAGACCTTCACTGCCAGGCTCAGAGGGTGGTGGAGAGGGGCCTGGAGGAGCACAGGGGATGAGTGCATGGATATTGACTTGGTCATGACCATAGTGTTGCAGTGCCAGGGGCAGTAGTGCCAGCAGCAACAGTCACGGCGATGATGGGAAGAGCAATCACAATGTGTTGTGATGATGGTGTGCCAACCAAAGGGCTCCAAGCTGCTGGAGAACAATGAGTCAGACTTTTGTCAAATGCCAACTCCTAACCTTCCCATCCTTTCTAGCTCATGACATTTGTATCATCTCCACTTAACCCACAGTTACATGCTGACTCTGATTACTCTTCACTCTCCATGATGAGAAACAAAAGAAAAAGAAAATTCTCATTCCGCCAACCTGTACCTACCAAGATAAAAAAAAAAAAAAAAAAAAAAGCCTGATTCTTGAGAATGTTGCCAGGAAAGGAATTTGGAGGTCAGCTGGTAGCGCACACATCAACCCAGATGTTTCTGGAAGTAAGCAAGAAACACAGCACACCAGGGGTCAGCAGCTATAACCACAACCAAGGTCATGTTCAATGGGAATCCGGTGATGATAGTGACAGCCTGAGGATCTGATCATTCTGCTAATCCAATGTCGCCACCACTAACAGGTGTGGGGTGCTGGAACCTCTACCACCCACTCTGACTCCAAGTCAACAATGACCTTTTATTGCTCCTCATCACTTTCTGCACCCCCAGAGTTCCATACACAGGCCTCCAGAACTTGTGTGCTTGTGTGCTTCTGCCCAGACTAGGAGAGCAAGCTGTTTCCCTGGTGGGCAATGGAGCCCAAAGAGCAGTGAGTTCGAACGCAGTATAGCCACAAAAGAGATGTTTATTCCACTCACCTAACCCTGAATATTTCAGCTGACCAGCAAGTGGAAAAGCAGGACACCCGTCCTCCTATTATTCCTGCTTTTCCTTCTGTGAGCCCTTAAAGCAGGTGTTGGAGAACAGACAAGAAAATCCAGCCCCGGAGGAAAGAAAACTATAGATGGCTGTTGGGAGCATGTCTCCATTTCTATTGCCTTTACCCTCAAACAGTGACCTTTCAGGAGCCAGGGGACATTGGCCTATCCCAAAGAACTGAGAGAAGAGTCTTCAGTGGTAGTCGGTGGTGCTGTCAGGCCCTAGGCAGTCAGGAGCCTGGACATGCCTAATCCAGCACATTCCATGCAAGTGCTCACCAACCAAGGAGCCGGGGAGTCTGAGTTCTCACCCTGCCCTGCCTCAGCTCCTGGCATGGCTTTGAGCAGATCTTTCAACTTTTGTGACTCAGTTTACACACCTGCCAAATGGAGATAATCATGTGGGGCTCAAAGGACTTTTGTAAGACTCTAATAAGTATTTATAAAGCACTTTGTAGGAGTTTATAGTTATTTGAGCTGGGAAAGGAATTACAAATTCTTCAGGAGTAAACAGTATTTACAATCTGGGTTTTCCACAGTCAACAGGTTTCCCTGGATGTTTACAAGACCATCGTAACAAGACACCCCGAGGTCCCATCCATGCAAATGGCTTCCATGTAAGTGGCTCTCCTCCCTGAAAAGCATTTCCCAGACTTGGGGAGGGTCACGCCACTGCACATCATGAACTTTGTGGCTCACAAACCAATGGAATCACTGGATTCAGAAACTGAAGACAGACCGGCAGAGTTGTCAGAATGAAGAAACTAGGGAGGATTATTTTGAAAGCCAATTCAACCCGATTTCTCACTAATTCCCTTTCCAAGTTGGATGCTTGCTACACACATCTGAAGGAGATTCTGTGCTACCTGTGACAATCACCAGTAATCTCTCACCAAGAAGCACTGATTTCATTCCACCTGGAATTTGGAATAGAAAAAACAGGGTACTAGTGCACAGGGTCCCAAAGACACAATATGGCAGGTCCCTGTGCCTAGTGATATAAGACAGGCTTCCCTTGCCCTCTGTCTCTTTGTATGCTCAGTGTCTCTGCGAGGGTAGACAGATGCTACCCTCTCCATTTTACAGATGAGGATACTAAAGCTAGCAGGAGAGACCCAGTAACAAAGGCATAGTCGTAGCCTGTGAAAACAGAACACACACACGCATACCCAGACATACCGTTGTGCTGCTGTGCTCTTGTTGCCAAACCATCATCATCCACCACAAACCACAAAACACACAAGTGCTACATGAGTACTCCAAACTCTGCCATCAACACTGGCCCAAAACCCCACACCTTGAGCCACTGTGCAGAGGGAACAGGCAGGATATGCGGGACAGAAGTGAGAGCAGGTGTCTGGGGAAAAGCTAGGCACTGACTGTTCTTGGATTAGCCAAAGGAGAAGGAGCAGCAGGAGAAATAGGCTCTCTGAACTCTTAATATTGGCAGAAGAGTTTAATTCAGATTTCGTTTGATTCTCTATTTCCAAGACCAGCCTCTGCTGCACAAGCGTTTGTGGCCAAGTTCCCTAGTTGTCACCATGTGCTAGGGAACCAGAGCAACCAAGTGTTCCCCCTAATCATTCCTGCCAATACAGGAATGTGCCTCCTACCTCAGCCCACATTCAGAAGAACAAATCCATGGGAAAAGAAGACCCACCCTTTCAGGAGACAGAATCCTTACCCATGAGGCATTTTCTTTTCTTCTCTTTTCTTTTCTTTCCTTCTCTTTTCTTTTCTTTTTTCTTCTCTTCTCTTCTCTTCTCTTTTCTCTTCTTTCCTTTTCTTTTAGATGATGTTTACATAGTTGATCAGGTTGGGAAGGATCCAGGGTTAGGAAAAGTGGGTGTGATCATTGTTTCCAAGTTGTCTATTTTTTCTTCCTGTTTCTGGGGGGAGGGGGAGATAAGGGGAGAAGTCACACCCAGCCTCCCAACCGCCCCAGTACCCAGGGATGGGGAATGGCCACCCAATATCAACCCAGGGTCCCAATGTGGCACATACTGCAAGGGTTCTGCCCAGGTGTTTCCGATAGTTCTGAAATGCTGTCAAACTTGCTGATCCAAAGATGAGGGAACATTTTCAATGTCCATTGGCTGACATAGTCAACCTTAGAGTCTGCATTCACCCAGATATTTGCTGTCATCGTTTGGTTGGGGTGGTTGTCTAACTTATTTTATTCTCCTTCCTCTGGTATGGTAACAAATGTCTTCTGCAGGCCCCAATGGGCTGCCATATCCTCCATGTGAATCTGGGACAGCTGTCCACTACTCCATCTTTTCCACTGAAGAGTATCAGAACTTGCAGAGAGGCCTAAGGACCCCGGGCCAGGAGACCCAGGCCCTACTGGAACCCCTGCCCCTGGAACTCACAAACCCAGCATCCATTGCACCAGCAGGCCCAAGGATCCCCTTGCACCCAGGGCTCACATGCCTGACACCCACTACACAGGCAGGCCTAAGGACCCGGGCCAGGTGACCCAGACCCCTCCTACCCATGAGACATTTTCTTAATTTTTTTTTAGATTTATTTATTTTTATTGGAAAAGCAGATATATAGAGAGAGGAGGAAAGACAGAGAGGAAGATCTTCCATCTGCTGATTCTCTCCCCAAGTGGCCAGAGATGAGCCAATCCAAAGCCAGGAGCCCAGAGCCTCTTCCAGGTCTCCCACTCTGGTACAGGGTCCTAAGGCTTTGGGGCAACCTCGACTGTTTTCCCAGACCACAAGCAGGGAGCTGGATATGAAGCAGGGCTGCCAGGATATGAACTGGCTCCCATATGGCATCCTGGAGCATGCAAGGTGAGGACTTAAGTCACTAGGATACTGTGCCAGGCCATATGAGGCATTTTCAAGCTCATGATTCCACTGAAAGCTAAGATAACAAGGAGCCCCATGATGTGATTGTTCGTAACCAATTTTGGTTCCTGTCGTGGGGTACACATTTCACTTGGGATCCCTACCATATGCTAGCTGGGGAGTGTATAATAGGGTGTGAGGGCTGTCCCTGGCTTCCTGGAGATTACAGTCTTAAGGGGAAACACAGAAACAATGGTAGTTCCCAAAACCTGCTTTCAGAAGGGATGACTAAACTATAGAGTAAGAGTTTACTCAGCTAACCATGGCTCTTCATTGTTCAAAAACCATAGGCGTTTGGCAGCAGGTGTTAGCTCTTGTCACTTCTGCCTGGGAGGCTCCCCAGTCTCCCAGTCCCTTTAAGTCTTCATCCCCTGGTGGATCACAGTCCCGGCTCCTCCGAGAACCCTTGATTGATGCCCCCATGCTCTTGCTCTCCTTTGAACTCTGTGGTTCTCAGCTAGAATCTCTTCCTTCATGCATTCTTTTTTGGCCAGTTTTTTCTTCATTGGTCTCGAGACCTACAAAGTACTGTACCCTGCCTGAAGATGGGACTACATTCTTCACAAAAGAGGTATTCAGTAAGCATGTGTGGGATGTCTCTGGAAAACAACATTTGAGAATCTTCTCAAGCAAAACAATGAGGATACATAATTACAGTTACTGACATTGAGAGATTCTGAAAATAGAGCATCATTATCTGCAAAAGTAGGGTACAAAATGGAATATACCATAAGGCTGTGTATGTGACCACAGATCTGCCTTGTTTCAATCAGAGTCCTGGGAGGAAGGAGCGTTCATTAGATATAGTCCGCATCAAGAAGTTTTATTAAAATGAGCATGTCAAGAACTTGGGGGAATGTCAACTAGGCATATGAGGTAGTGACACCCCAACAAGCAAGATAGGCAACCTTACCGTCCCATGTGCGTAAAGACCAAGCCCCGGGGAGGGGGAGGGTATTTCCAGAGCCTGATTTGGACTGGAACCATGCAGCAGGGGCTAACGGAGGGAAGTGAAGCGAGGAAAGACAAGTTACAGCAGAAACGTAACTCAGAGAAGGGTGGGACTCCCAGCCTCCCTTGCCCACAGCTCTGCACCTGCTGATGACTGCCATGGACCAACCATCGTAACAAGCTAGGGGTAGTAAAACCAGAGCTCTATACCATAGACTGTTCCCCCTCCTGGAAACAAAGGAGGGCAGAGAATGCATCTTGAGGAGGGGAGCAGGTGGTCAATGGAGACTCTGAAGAACTCCCTTAGAAGACTGTGGAAGAACTTGCTCTAGAAGATACACAGATACTTATGTATGAGTCACAATTAACTCTTCCCTTCCTTCATTTTATCTTGTTTGGTTTTTAAGATTTGTTTTGTTTAAAAAAAAAGATTTGTTTTGTTTATTTGAAAGGCAGAGTGACACAGAGAGAGGAAGAGATAGAGAGATAAAAAGATCTTCCATCCACTAGTTCACCCCAGATGGCTTCAACAGCTAGGGCTGGGCCAAGCTGAAGCCAGGGGACAGATACTCTACCTAGGTCTCCCATGTGTTGGCAGGGAGCCATATGCCTGTGTCTTGCTACTGTCTCAGGTGTATTAGAAGGGAGCTGGAGAGCAGCTAGGACTCACTCACGCAGCATTTGTTACATGATGCTGGCATTACAAGTGGCAGCTTGACCCTATATGCCACAACTTCTGGAACTTTTTTACTTTAGTTTTACAATGAACATTATATTGCTTCTAAAATCAAAGGTGGAAATTTAGCACTTTCATTTAACACTCTGATCCTCTAGAAATGCATGCAGACGACAAAAATGGGGCAGGTATATTTAATAGTGATTCTCACTTTTTAAATGTCCTTCAGATGTTTTGATCCCTAACTTATAAAGCTGAATAGGCATCTAACTCTTCATGTATCCATCCACTCGTTGATTCATTCATTCAACAAATTTTAACACACTCTATGCTAGACCCAGGCAACAAGGCTGTTCACAAAGTGAATGCAGTCCTGGAACCACAAAGCCTAAAATCTGACCAGGAAAATGGTTGGGGAGCATGACATAACATGAAAGGGAGAGAGGGTCCCCAATGACAGGCTGGAGATCCCCTGCCCCCCCGGGGAACCCCGAGTGATGCCCCACACTCGATGTGGTTTGTCTGTGTTCACACAGGGAAGGCCATGGGGGCTACTTCCAGCAACATATCAGGTCTGTTACTCCTTCTCATAGTAAGCCCAGATCACACATAAGTCAGCATCTCCAGCTCTCCTGGATTCACTGTCCAAGCCCAGACACGGTCTCTGAATGTGAAGACAAATGTAGTAAAACCTCATTTTAAAACTCAGCAAACTTGGTGTCAGGCCTAGCAATTAAGATATCAGTGAAAGCATCCATGACCCAACTTGGGGAGCTTTGCTACTTGGTTGACTCCTGACTCCAGCTTCCTGCTAATGTAGACCATGGATGACAGCAGTGGTGACTCAAGTGGTTGGGTTCCTGTGACCCATGTAAAAAACATGGATTGCATTTCCCAGCTCCAGGTTTCCATCCAGTTGAGAGTGAACCAGCAGGTTGGTCATCTCTCCCTCCTACCCCCCTCAAATAAAGAATTATATTTTTAAATGAAAATGCATAAGCAAAATGTAAATATTTAAATAAATAAATCTCTTTCTTAAAATCAATGAACCAAGTGGGAGTGTTTTGTAGAAATGGTACTATGACAGACCCTTCTAAGTGAATGGGGTGGTTCTCTGCTCCATTAGAATTAAGCTCATCCGTAGTCTTGGACCCTTTGTTCTAAATCCCAATTTAAGATGCAGGTATCAGCTTGACAGAGCCTGGTGTTTGTAAGGACCACCACGACACTAACAACTCAAATATAAGAACCTTTTCTATACCCAAAACATGTGATTGCATGTTTGTTGACTCTTGTTTATTAAACTATGAAACTACTTCTGAAGCTTCATGAAAGATAGAATTCAAAGATGAGTTCTTTTGGTGCCCTAAAAATCAGGAGCCTGTGCATAATCTTTTCATGATACACAATTCCCATCAACATTTTGAAGACCTCTTACACAAATGGATTTCAAAAATTTTTGCACAAAAATAAACTTATCGGGCCCGGCGGCGTGGCCTAGCGGCTAAAGTCCTCGCCTTGAATGCCCCGGGATCCCATATGGGCGCCGGTTCTAATCCCGGCAGCTCCACTTCCCATCCAGCTCCTGCCTGTGGCCTGGGAAGGCAGTTGAGGATGGCCCAATGCATTGGGATCCTGCACCCACGTGGGAGACCTGGAAGGGGTTCCTAGATCCCGGCTTCAGATCTGCCGTTGCGGCTCACTTGGGGAGTGAATCATCGGATGGAGGATCTTCCTCTCTGTTTCTCTTCCTCTCTGTATATCTGACTTTAATAAAATAAATAAATCTTTTAAAAAATAAAATAAATAAACTTATCTTTTTAATTCAGTTTCCGAGAACTCGCTGAAGTCCTCTCACACAGACGACTTGAATTCATTTAGGTACGTTTTCAAATAAATATTTCTTTTTGGTTATAGCTATTCACATATATTCAGACTATCATGGCTGTCTTGTGTGGAAGATATCATTTACTCAGTTTACACATGTGTTCTCAGTCTAGAGCCTTGCAATGACACTGCTGTCCTCTCACCTAGGATTCTCAGATTGGCTGACATCTCATCGCAAGCTCTACCTGCTCATTCAGAGTCCTTGAGTTGCTTCTTCAAAGTGCAAGAAGAGGAACCTGCAAACCCAACCAAGATAGACTTCAACCCTCTTCATCCAATTAGAAATAAAGAGAAACAAAGGGACATGCTAGATTCACATCTGTCTCTGCTCTCACCGCATCATCATCCTCATCTGTAGAGCCCATCTACAAATGACATGCAGCAGTTTCACTGAGTCTGCTGTGATTTTAATTTATAAAGAAATGTGATTTTTCTTTATTTTTATTTACTTTTAATATTTCCTATTATTGTTTCATACTGCTTTTATACTCGGGAAATAGATGCTTGTTTAAATGCTTTGTACCAAATGCTTTATGTAGACTATTTCCCCATTGGTGTGGTAAGAATGAAAATGAGTGTGGCAAGAGATTGAATTGTGTGTGCAATACATTTAACATGGGGCCTGACATGTAGAAAACACCTGGAGTTTTATTTATGTATTTGATAATCAACTGTTATTGCTATCAATGTGAGTGATAGCAGATTACAGCCCAGTCTCTGACCTTTGCTCTGACAGCTCCCCACAGGCATGGTGGGGACAGTTCAGTCCACCTTCCCCAACCATTGGAAAAGTATACCCGAGTCATGTCCATAATATCAATGTCATCAGAATGTTGGCTGCTCGAGAGCTAAAAAGCAGCACTGCTTTAAGGGCGTGCCTTGAAGTCTGAGATCACTGCAAGACATGCAGTGGTCCTGGGGAGAGCCCTTTCTCAAGGTCCTGCATCTCACTGCAGTCTCACAGTGAAAAGGAAGGTTCTTATCACTACCTGTACAAGGGCATCAACTCTCTTCCTGAGGGCTCCACCCTCGTGATAATTCACATCCTAAAGACTACCCTCCTAATAGTCTCACTCTGGGATTAGGTCTCAATATACAAATCTTTATAACAAAGTACCTGGGAGTGCGTCCAATATTCCAATAATCCTTGAGAAGTTGCATAAAGTGCTTTTTTCATACCTTATCTAATTTTGGCTAACAACAATTCTGAGAAAGATATGATCATATTCTATGTCTCAGATGATGAAATTAAAGCTTAACACATATAAGAAATTTGTTCAAAATCAAATAGCTAGCAAGAGGCTTTCTCATTCTGATTACAAATGCCTTAAGTATCTTTTCTAATTTCCACCTACTTGGCAGACTTCTAAAAGATACTTCAAGTGATGATACTAGTCTTCCAGTATTCCAAGTGAGGAGACCACAAACATAAGATCTTGGGCCCTTCTCTTCTTCACTTGTCTGCTTCTTTATCCCCTAAAATGATAGAGAAAAATACAGATGCTCTGAGATCCTTGGTAAATAGAAAGCAGCCTTCAATCCAAGTTTGATGGTGTGTGGGGTGAGACATCACCAAGTCCTTTCACTAATTAAGGAACCCAGTTACAATGGAAAATGGAAGGAAAGATCAGTATGGCTGAAAGACCTGTTCAAATATAAGGATATGGTGATTCAAATAAATGGAAATCAATTGTGAGATTCAGCAAATGTTAAAGTGGCAGGCATTTGGCGCAGTAGTTAAGATGTGATTTTGGATGTTCATCCATTCACACTGGAGTACCTGGGTTTGAATCACAACTTCTCTTCCAGTTCCAGCTCCCTGCTTTGTGCACTCTGGGAAAGCAAGTGATAGTTCAACTAATTGGGTCCCTGCCGCCACATGGGAGACCTTAACTAGGTTTCTGGCTCCTAGTTTCAACCTGGTCCATCCCTGGCTATTGTTAACACCTAGAGAGTGAACTAGTGAATGGACATTATCTCTCCATCTCTCTTCCTTTGTCTCTGTTTCACTCTCCCTCCCTCATTCCCTCCATCCCTTCCTTCCTTTCAAATAAAATGAAAGTAAGTAAATAACTTTTTAGAATAGATTTATTTATTTTTATTTGAAATTCAGGTTTTTATAGAAAAAGAAAGAGAGAAGTCTTCCATGCACTGAACCAGTGCCCAAATGGCCAGAATGACCAGAGCTGAGCTCAGCTGAAACTGGGGGCCAAGAGCTTCTTGCAGGTCTCCCATGTTGGTGTAGGGTCCCAAGGCTTTGGGCCATCCTCTGCTGTTTTCCCAGGCCATTTGGAAGCAGAAAGCTGGATTGGACATGTAGCAGACAGAATACAAACCAGCAACCATATGGGATGCCAGTACCACAAGGCAGAGGATTAACCTGATGTGCCACTGCACTGGCTTCAATAAATATCTTCTGAAACAAATAAGATTTTACTGTTGAAAATGCAAACATGAATGATGGGAACTAAGTCTACCATTATTACAAATACCATTAAGTATTTATAACATAACAATTAAATTCTGTCCCCACTGTGCCCTCACCCTTGCCTCCTCACAAGTACTTATTAAGATCTATGATAATTCTCAAGCCAGTGAACTCTCAAAATTAGGTGCAAGAAAAATAATAAACTCATTTATCATCAGAGATTGGAAAGCCCCTAACTAGAAACCACAAAACGTTACCCCCATCAAATGTCATCATTTAGCGATGATGAAAATGGAGCCAGGTGGCTGAGGGGCTTCCCTGGTGTCTTACAGGCCTTTACATATGTGGGTGCTTGGAATGACCTAAGATAAGCAGACAGGATTTCCTGGGGGCTTCCACTCAAAAAGTCACTTGAGATTTTACAGTTGGACACACCAATAATCTAATTCAGGAGAAATGAAAATAGCCCTTAACTTCTTGGTGCGGGGCCTGTATGTCCTTAGGCAAAAGGCTCCATAGTGAACAAGGCCAACAGAAGCGGGCATGGAAGCTAAGATGAGGAAGTGGAGAGAGGGTGAAATGTCCCATTCACACCATCTCCACCATCCCCAATGAGGGCAGCCAGGCTGAACTGTGCCCTAGACCAGAACAACCTCAGACTGCATGTGCCATCGGTCTGTTAATCTTCAAGCCAGCAAGACTCATTACTAACATACTTGGTCCAATCCATCACTTTGGAGATGTTGTAAGACATGTGATGAGCAGTGAGATAGCTGAGGTATGGGTCCTTCCCGGAACATATTAGGGCAACGCAAATTCTGGACTCCAAAAGGGTAAAATTGCCCAAGTTTGGTATTGTTGAAAAGTGCACAAGGAAATATTAAAAGTAACTATGATCAATGACTGTGAGTAGGAGTTCAAATAACTCAAAGGGAGGATCATAATAGTCAAATTTATGTGAGCCTAAGATATGTTTTTCTGTGAATAGCATATAGTATTCTGTTAAAATTTCTGACATACCAAGGAGGTGTTCATATACATTCTGGGTGCTAGTGGGACCCCTGTTCCCCAGGAAAACCCCAGCTTAGTGGATAACTCACCAGTCTGGACAGGAAGTTGATAAAGCCCAGTTAGAACCATTTCCTTATAACTGCTCACTCACCAGAAGGGCCTAGACCCCACCAACTCACTGGGTGAGAGCAGATGTTTGTCTGGGCATCTGAACATGGCTGAAGTGCTGCATCCTCTTCTGGCTGCTTCATCTGGTTCTCTGTATCAGTCAAGTGAGCAAATGCCCTGTATGACTTGGTCACTTTCTCTGCCATCTAAAAAGAGCGACAATTCTTTGTCAACAACCTCAGCAGCTCTATGAACTCTGGAGGGACAATGTCTCATGCTGTGAGACATGCCAATTCATACTCCATAACTTTCTGCTAGGACATAATACCAGCCCATCACCTCTCTTTGCAATGCCTAGTTACACTGAATAAACTGGCCCCAGATTTCACCTGGAACCAAAGCGTAAAATGAGACGCTTTCATGGGAAGGTCTGCCGACCACCAAATACAAAATCCTTCAGAGCCTCAGACATTGGGCAATATTTCATGGTGTGGCTAAGAGAAGAGACGACTCATTGGGTAGACTGCCAGAATAATAAGATCATGAGTACACTGATGCAGCATGGAAATGTTTCTAATGTCTCCACTGTGCAGCCTTTGCCTCCATCCACTTAGATAGTAAGCAGCAGCAACTCCATGAAACTGACCACAGAGCCACCAACACATTCAGATTCCCAATATTACTGCCAAGGACACCAAATGTTCATGCAAGTCCTTCAGTGAATCCAACTTGAAGAATCCATCCTCTGATGCCCAAGCCACAAAGAAAAACCTGTTCCCAGACTTAGCAGGGGTTTTAAAAAACTAGGTAACTATCCGCCAAAGACGCATTGAAGACATTTGCCTGCCTGTGAAGTAATTGTGATTCAAAGGAATCAATTATGGACCCATCTGCAGTACATTAATATGATCCACTGAAAAGGAGGCCAAATTCACCATGTGAACCTGCAAATCTAAAAACAGAACAAATGCAAGGCTGGCCCAGTGTGTGTCAGACAATAGAAAGATTCCTCCATCTGCTGGAGTAGGGGGACCTGGATGCTTCTCACCCATTACTAGTTATCCTCTGCGGTAATTGAGAATAGAGGCGCTTTATTTTCTTTCCAGCAACATTCCGGGAAGCTGGCTGTGGCCAAAAACATCATCCTGTGTGAGTCAGTAAGCAGGATCAGAGGTTCTGTCCCGTAACACAGACCTCACGTGTTCCTAAAATGTCTGAAGCATCTCCTTTTAAATCCCTCAGAAAGGTGCCAACCATTTGAAGAGAGGTGGAAGAAGCTACAGCAGCAATTCCCCAGTTATGATGTAGGTAATGACTTTCAGAGGAACACAGATAAATCACTTTTTATAAGACTTTTACGTATCATCATAAGTGTTAGTAAAAGTGTAACCAAGTGACTGGCATACTGGCATTGCAGGCTGAGCTGCTGTCTGCAATGTCAGCATCTCATATGAGTGCCAGTTTGAACCCCTGCTGCTCCACTTCTATACAGCTCCCTGCTAATGCAGCAGAAGATGGCCTAAGTGCTTAGGCTTTCCATATAGCAGACCAGACTGGGGTTCCTGGATCCAGGCTGCAACCTTGCCCAGTCCTGATTATGGCCAGCAGTCAGTCTCTCTCTCTCTCTCTCTCTCTCTCTCTCTCTCTCTCTCTCTCTCCACTCCCTTTCAAATGAATAAATTTTTTAAGTATAATAAGAACATTCAACATGACTTCAAGATGTTGCTTAGAATTAGGTAGGCTCTGAAATGAAATTTATAAATGCAATTGTTCAAATATAAAATTAGTAAACACAAGTGGTGAAGGCACTAGGCAGAGATGTAAAACAGGAAGTCAAAGTAATGCTGAAAGATTCCTCCCAAGGCCTGAAGCCAGATGAGTTTCCATGGTTAGGCCAATGATGTGATGCATAGCTGTTTCCACCGTACCAGTAGTCTCCCTGCCTGTGGAGGACCTCAGCCCAGTTGCCTGACTGTGTTGGAGAGGATTCCCCTAGTGAACTGAGCAACAAAGGGAGCTCTCTATTATGACTGAAAGAGCCTGGGTCCAAGTCCCTGGAACTGAGCCAAATGTCTCTACTGTCCTGGAGAGAATAAGGACTCCCCTGCCATTTTGGATGAGCTTGAGGCTACAGGCACAGCGGCGGAGGAGCTGCTTCCAGTTTGGGATGCTTTGAGCCACCCCCCACAACCTGTTCTCTGCTAGGACTAGCAGGGCTTTGGAAGCAAGCTTGCCCACTGCCTGGGATGATGAGGGCTGCCCCAGTGGGAGGCTTGCGCTCTCTCGATGAACCTGTACCAGTCTGTGATTTTAGCAACACCTGCAAGTTGGTGGAAAGATAGACTTAAACTATGAACCATTATCTCTCCAGGAGAACAGAAACAGCTGGCGCCTTTTTATTTTACCAGGCAAGTTCTTGTTTCTGGTTAAATAACCTTTAGCTCATTTCCAAGGTGGGATACTATATGGTTATTAAAAAGAATGAGTTAGATGGGATATGGAAATAGAGAAAAAGAATAATTACAAAACAATATTTCAGCATCTTTTGTTTCTAAGCACAGTAAAAATACTAATATATACTTGCACACAGATTATTTCTGAAAGGATTTATCAAATCTGGTTCAGATAATCACTTATCCAAGTAGGGCTCTTGGGGGTTGTGGGAGGAGGATGAAGATGGGGAAGACTTTTAGCTCCACATCGTATAGCCTGTGCAGCGGCAATTTTTTGCAACAGCCTCTGTTGCTTCAATCACAAAAGATTTTGTGAACAATGGCAGGCAATGGGGCAACATTTAAAAGCGTATGTCAATGCCCCAGGAATATTTAGTCCACAAGACATATGTTAGAATGAGATGATCATTTGCATTTACATAATAATCACAATGGATAATCCATATTACACAGCAATCATTATGAAATATACTTGCATTTACATAATAAGCATCATACAGAATGCATATTGCATAACAACCGTTATGAAGTCTATTTAGACAAAAGCATAGGCTTGGACATGAAGCACTTACAGTAGTAAGAGGCAAGGATGAGAGCAGACCCCTCTTGCTCCAGATGAGAGAGTGTGCCTCTCTCACTGGCAGTAATTAGGGCTGGGAGTTGCATGCCCATTGTATCAGGCACCAGATTAGTAGCCTCTTATACACTAGCTCTGATCCTCACAATAGCTAAGAGATAGGTTCCATTTTCTCTGCTTCATAGGTGAGGGAATTGAGGCTTTGGAAATTTAGCCCATTATCCTGGCAGATAAACTAACCATGCAGCAACAGTCACATAACCCTTTTTTTAGTACTTCAGGATTGTCCCTGGGATTGGATTTCCTGGTCTCCCAAGTCAATGAAACATGAATGGAAGTGATTTGTGTCACTTCGGGTTAATGGAGTGGGAGTGTCTTTGTGTGTGTGTGTCTCTCTCTCTCTCTCTCTCTCTCTCTCTCTCTCTCTCTCTCTGTCATCTTCCATCTATGTAGAGGGTCCAGGACCACAGATCAGAAGAAAATGTGTCCTTGAACTGCCTGCCACCTGGAGAAAGCCACCAACTGGCCTAGACAAGGTACAGACATCAATGTCAAGGCTCTGGGATCAGAAGGTTGAATTGTTACTGCTGCTGGTGTAACCATGTGTCATACAACAACTGAACAGGTGAGCCAGTGTACTGTTAGATTTCCAAGGATGGAGAGCAGCACTAGCATACCAGGACCACCGGACTTCAGAGCCCACACGTGCTATGCCATTCTGAAATGCTTCTGCAACTAGGCTATTCACCATGGGCCCTACCCAGTCACCAGCTCAAATGTAAGCCAAGTGGAGAAACATGAGGTGTTACTGCAGACAACACCCATGCACCACTGCCTACCTCGTCTGTCATTCTCTGCACAGGAGGTAATCAAAGAGTGATGGTGACCCTGCAACTAGGCTGCCACAACCAGTGTTTTACTTGCAGTGTCATCAGGTGTCTCTGTGTTCAAGAAAGCCCTGGAGCCCTGAGGGCCTCACCCTCAACCTCCTCTGCTACCTACCTTGGCTCCTGTTCTTCCTGGGCTAACATTTACGTAACCAAACATGAACCCCACTATAACTCCAACCAATCAACTTCCCAGAGAGTGTTAGCCTTGTTAACACATCTTTCTTGCCTGCCACAGTGACTAGCTGCGCTGAGCTGGGCCCCTTTCCCACAATGACTCATGCTCCTTACGCTTGTCCATTCACATTGCCACTAGAAGGATGGGCAGAGCTTCCTGGGAATCCAAGGAGGTGTTTTTCTAGTTTAAAGTGGGATATAGATGAGTAAATGAGGTTTAAAGCTACAAAAACATTCTCTACTCTCTACTAAGCTCCCAGTGTGTTATTGATTAGAACCCAGTGTAGTGATGGGTAGAACTGGTCCCTTGATGCACAAAAGAATTGGTCATTCTATTTTCTGGGGTCCTTCTTTATTACTCTGTGAGCACAAGGCAAGCAGAAATATCAGTTGTGCCAGTCACCAGATATAGACATCATAAGAGTATGTGTTTGAATGCCTTTGACCACTAGATTTCATCTCATGATGTGTGCTTGCAAGTATCTGTTGTCAAGTGAGGCAGCCCCCTAACCGGCCATGGAGAATGAGAAAGCCACAGTACTTGTGGTATGGCCTTTTTTATTCTTCAATTCTACATGTAGTCTCTGACTAATTTATCCAGTCATGGTCTCTGCAAGGGGATAAAGAATAACCCAAAGATAAGGGCACAGATGCCAGGAGAGAGCATTCACGTGTTCCCAGATGACATTTCAGGGCACACTGAGAAAAAGTTCATCTTTGGATTGTTTGTCAACCCCTGTCCAACACCTGTCTGGGAGAAGCATCTACTGGTGACAAATACCACATCTGTGTGAGGGTCAGAGAAGGCAGCAAAAACCACACCATCTGCTAAAGCATGACCTGTGTAGAGGCACAGGACTGGCCAGTGGTCAAAACAGAAGTAGGGCTGGCACCCTAGAGACAAATGAGGAAGTCCCCAGTCACAGCCAACTGCAGTCCTTCAGGGAATGAGATCAATGTTTGTGTGTGGTAAAATAGTAAAGAGGTGCTTCTCTGAGATTTTTCATGACTCAGGTTTCTAATTTTTTTAAAGAATCTTTTTCAAGAGCAGTGTTCCACAGAAGTCCTGCTGCATCAGTTGCTTCACAGAAGTTGCATCCATTTTGTCTGTCCTGGAGAACCGTAGACTCACAGCCTGGAAAATCAAGTAATTCATTTCCTCTTTGAATTCTAAGTATTTCACAGATGCACTGGTAAGAATCTGCAAGATGTGTTAATCCTTGGGGATCAGTGATGTTATTTTAAGAGACAACAGCTAATTAAATTTTAGACAGAAAAGAATATAGAACTAGAATCATTACAAATTCTTCTAAATGAAGTAACATTGGTGCATTTATCAGTGATATCATTTTCTGGCTTCTAACAACCTAATTTTATTTGAATGCCATTTTATCCAAGTTTCCTGATAGGTGAAATATCCATGCTTCTTCTGGTTGATAGTTGTTCACACTTGACCCCAGACTTTCCTGTTGGTGCTGAGGTGAGAGCAGCAACCTCCTGGTCCTGATGGAGTTCCTAATCCAATGGGACAACATGTAGATCCCAAGAGACTGAGCTCCTCTGTTCATGGCAGAACAGACTCCACCTCAGCAGACATGTGTTGGCTTCATATGTGAATGTCTCCAACACTTTCCCAGTTCTCCACATGACTTGAGGTCCTTACTGAACTCCAGCTAGATAAACCCAAGTGTTTCCTCTTCCAACATGGGACAGTTCTTAAATATAACAGGTGACTCCAAAATCATTTGTGAGGCATTGGTGAGTGTCTGAGTGGTCCTCAGGGAAGATTTATGTAGACAACCCAGCTACAAGCATCCTCAGGGCGTGGGCTTCCGGCAGGCATCTAAGTAACAGGACTCTCTGTATGCTCACCCTGGAAGCCCTTAGAACCACACAACTGGCAGAAGCCAGTGGGGTCTTCCATGGAGCCAATATCCCTCAGCTCAGCACCACACTCCCTGTGAATGTCTTCAGGGCATAGCAGGTTTCTAATTAGAGTAATAAGAGCAATTGACTTGAGCTAATTAATATCATGACATCCCGCTGGAGTCCTCAAAAACTGGAAAATGGTCCTGCTGTTGTGGGGCTGAGAACACTGGAATAAAGTTGACTCTTCGTTGGACCGAGCCAAGTGGTGATTCCATCAAACACCTGGCTGCGATGTTGAGTTTCTATCAAGCATATTTCTTTCAGTTAAACATATGACAGGTAAGCCAGATGTAAAATGACATGTACTTATTATGCCACTTACATGAGGTGGCTAAAGTGGCCAAATTCATAAAGAAAAGACAGCAGAAGGGAGTTTGCCAGGAGCTGAGGGGGTGGCAAGTGGTGAAAGGAGTATGGGGAGTTCATACTAAATGGGAACAGAGTTCCAGTTGGAAATGAACAAGTTCTGGAAATGGGTGGTGGTAGCCATTACCACAGCACAGTGTGAATCTACTGTATGCTTAAATATGGGCAAAATGGTAAGTTTTCTGTTGTGTATAGTTCACCTCATTTAAAAAGTCATAAAAACATTTTGATTCTTTAATTAGATCATTTGCAGATTAATTGTATATTAAGCTAAAATTGTCTTTCTGCCTATGAGGGCACTCCAAAAAGTTCATAGAAAATGGAATTATAAAATCAGTTTCTATGGACGCAAAAACACCTTGAAATCCGTGCACTGTTGTCTCGCATTATACGTTTTCATAAAGTTTTTGAAAACTCTTTTTTGTACAGCCTGTCCCCACAAAGCATTAAACTGTGAGGCAGGGACTATTTTGCTTCAATACATCTAATAAAAAACCCAACATAGGATAATCCTGGGTAAAAGTTATTTGAAAGGAAAAAAAATGAACAAATGGAATCAGAATTCCCATGGCATGGCACCATGGTTTCTTGTCAATGTCTGCAAACAGAATAGTAACAAAAGCAGTCAAGTGTTTTTGTTTCAAGATCTCAATCCAGAAAGAAAAGTTAAGTCTGGATATTTAACTGTATTGAAAGTTACATGTCTAACGTGCACACACCATCTTCACATTCATGAGAAGTAGGAGTGATGGAAAATGAATGAATGAGCGCAAGCTTTCCTTCCTGGTCCACAAGCTTGGATTTTTCCAGCCTGGAGGCAGAGCAAGCTGTTCAAGTCTCTGAAAGAGTCTGAAACTTGAAGCTGGATTGGCTGAGACATTCCTTTCCGGGTTTTCTCCTTCCCTACTGAGACAGGAAGTGCTAACTGCCTTCCCCTGCCAAGTCATCTGTGAAACCCTTTACAGTAACTTGACCTCACTTCTCCGGTGTTTCTCTGGGTGAAGGCTTTTCTTGTTTTCTGGTAAAGCAGACATGGGGGGGGTGGAGCAGGAAACACAGCAGCACAAGAAAAGGACAGAAGAGAGCAGCCCTGTGCATGTGGAGGGCAGAGAGCATGCGCAGTGTTTTCCCTGCTGGTTTTCTTGTGATGCTGAGAAACACTCTCAATGCTCTCAAGTTCCTACGCTAGTCATTTTTAGCAAAGAGAACTTCAAGTGTTTTCTTTGTAGAACAAAACCGAAGTCTCATCTTAATAAGCACTGCACATAGAAATGACAGGTGTTTTTCTGATTAACAGTAAAACAACTGTGAGTTCTCAATATCCAGGGAGATTTAACATCATATCATCACCATAGCAGAGATTTTTCTGTGCTAAGAAATTCAGAGGGACAAGAACTATCATTTGTGGTGATACCATCTAAAAGAACCTGAAAAACTTCTGGCCTCAAAAACCTATACATGCTGCACAAAGATAACAAACTTCATTTTTTTCAAGATTTATTTTTATTGGGAAAGCAGATTTACACAGAGAAGGAAAGACAGAGAGCAAAAGATCTTCTTCCATCCACTGGGTCACTCCCCAAATGGCCACGACAGCCAAAGCTGAGCCAATCAAAGCTAGGAGCTTCTTCTGGATTGTCCATGTAGTTGCAGGGACCCAAGACTTTGGACCATTCTCCGTTCCTTTCCCAGGTTATAAGCAGGAAGTTGGATCAGAAGTGGTGCAGCTGGGACACAAACTGGCATTTATATTGGGTGCTGGCACTTGTGGGCAGAGGCTTAGCCAATTGAACCATTGCACTGACCCCAGCAAATATGTCTTTAAAGCACAACTAGATCAGTAAAGGTCCTTGAGATCAAGCATAAAGCAGGGCCAGAGGCTAGAGAAGATGTATATACTTTGGCTGCAGGGAGACTGGGAGATCTGATAGGGACAACAAATCACATTAAATTCAATCCATACAGGTCACACTTCACAAAGTTTTGAAGTTTAAATGTATCCATCTGCACTGCCTAGGAGTACAACATTAATTAATCAGTACAAAGGAGTCACAACCCAATAGCATCACAGGGGCACTTGCATAGCAAATGTAAAATTTCTCTACAGAACCAGATCCTCAACTTCTGCTGCAGAAGATTCCCGTAGTGAACTTTCTTCGAAATATAAACTCACAATCAGAAACTAGAAAATGGGTTATACAACATTAGCAGGGGTCCACCATGAAAGAATCAACAGAAAGTATGGGTAATGAATGATTCCCAAGAATCCCAAAACATCAGTTAAAAAAACCACCAGAAAAAGACAATGTATTACAGTTAAAATAATCATCAAATAAACGGTGAAATTAAAGTCATGAGAAAATAGCCACTCTATGCATTATTTAAAAATGAACAAGTACAACTTCTAGAAGTAACGTGTGTATCATTAAAAATGAAAGTGATTCAATCACCAAAGGAAATGGATTGGGAGCTGATTACTCAAAACACAGAATAGAAAAAGGAAAGAATAAATTTTTTTAACCTGAAATACATATATGATAAAGCAAGAAGCTCTAGTGTGGGTTTCAAGCTCAGGGAAAGAATAGAATGGAGTAAAAGACATCATTTAAAAAGATAATAGCTGACATTTAAGGGGGGGTGAAAATGAGATTTAAGACACATAATTAGTTCAAAGAAACATACAAAAAAACTAGATGCAATGTAAGGAAAAGCTGCCAAAGGGAAAAATCAATCAGGAAAAAGTACAATAAAAAAACACTTTCAGACAACAGTCAACTTGACAGCAGACCTTATAAAAACAACAATAGAAGACACAAGTCAGTGGAATATTTTCAAAGCACTTAGAAATAAGGAGTGATCTCATTCAGTTTGCATGTGAAAAAGCAGAAGAAACAAATTAAAGCTAAGCCACAAATAATTCCTGGGGTTATTCATAAAAAATGCAGACAAATAGGAGGAGCTGGCTTCATGAGGGTGTGACCATATACAATGTTCTGCTGTCACCAATCTGAATTTTTTTTTTAATTTTTGAACAAGAAAATCCTGAAGTTCTATTTGCTATTGAACCTTACAAATTATGTGCTAGCCCTTTATGTATAGGCCTTGAAGACCTGGCACCATCAGAAAACTTGAAAACAAACAAAGCAAGTGTTACATTGAGAGAAAGCTGTCCTGAACCTTGAAAGATAAAAAATAAGGATGTATAGGGTGATGTTATAGCATAGCAGGTGATAACACTGACTGTGACACCATCATCATCATTTTGTGTCTTGGCTATTCTGTTTCCAATCCAGCATGAGACTTATGGCCTGGAAAATAATTAAAAAAAAAAAAAAAACAAGAGAAGATGGCCCAAGTGATTGGGCCCTTGCCACCCGGAAAATATTCCTGGCTCATAGCTTTGCCTATTCCTGGTCATTGTGGCCAGCTAGGGAATGAACTATTGGATGGAAAATCTCTCTCTGTCTCCCTCCACCTCTTTTATAACTCTGCCTTTCAGATAAATAAATAAGAATTTATGCAAATGTGTTTGACAGACTTTTTAGCTAAAAGTCCTCAGTTTCCTTGCCCACGGGAAGGGGAGGAGGAACTAACCACAACCAGGAATAAACTCAGAAAGAGAAAGAGGAAGACACCAGAAAGCCTACATCTGCTGGGGCAGATCAGATGCACAGCACATGGATGATCTGGGAATAAAAAAGGAATATATAGAGAAATAGAGACAATGCCAATGGAAAGAAAAATATCTTTTACAAGCACATCTTCATAAACACTCCTCATTAGCAGCATCAGTGATGTCTAAATATTAGTACAAATTAGATAGATAGAAACACAATAACACCAATGAAAAAAGTAACTTCCCTAGTCCTTCAAATGAAACAAGGATCTTGCAACAGATATGATGAGCAAAAACTACTATAAAAGCTTTCATGGTGAATCTAATTGTTTAACCCTTTTGTTATCAGAAGATTCCAGTAATATTGAAAAGAGCCTTAAATGGAAAATGGCTATACTAGTTTAGAACCATCTATTCATTATTTTTTTTCAAAGACTTAAGTTTATGGTCTTAAATGATAATGGATTCTACCCATTAAAAAAGTTTTTCAGTGTTACCTTGATTTCTGAAGAAATACAGGGTTAATTGGTCTATTTATATTATATTTTCAGCCATACTGGTCCATTATATGAAAATTCAGAGTTACAGAATAGATAGCCTTGTAATATTAAAACCAAAGTGGAACTTCTCATCAGTCTTTTCTGAGGTTGCGTGGGATGGAATGGAATAGATTATGAGGCAACATGAAGTGATAGGAAAGAGAAAAGAAACTGTGAATGCAGTGATTTTAAGTCCATAAGTCTACACTGGGTCCTACTGGTCAAATTTTTAGAGAATCTGGAAATTTTTTTTAGGAACTGACTGTGACTATCCAAGCTGAGGTGGAAAGAGGAGCTGTCTTGGCAAATAAAATTAGTGAACGTTTCTAAAGAAAACAATCCAGTGCAGTGGAAGGGTACAGTCTCCTTTTGTGGAGTTTGTTCAAGGGCAGATGGCTTGCAGCAGTTGACATACCACTGGGACTACTCATAGCCCATATCTGAGTACCTGGGTTTGAGTTCCATCTCCTAGGACCCAGCATGGTAGCCTAGTGGCTAAAGTCCTTGCCTTGCACACGCCAGGATGCCATATGGCCACTGGTTCTAATCCAGGCTGCCCCGCTTCCCATCCAACTCCCTGCTTGTGGCCTGGGAAAGCAATGGGACCCTGCACCCACGTGGGAAACCCAGAAGATCCTGGGATCGGATTGTACTCCAGAATCCTGGCTTTGGATCAGCTCAGCTCCAGCCGTTCCAGACGCTTGGGGAGTGAATCAACGGACAGAAGATCTTCCTCTCTGTTTCTCCTCCTCTCTATATATCTGACTTTGCAATAAAAATAAATAAATCTTAAAAGAAAAAAAGAATTCCATCTCCTAATTCCAGCATTCCTGTGAATGCACATCCCAGAAGTCAGCAAGTGATGCCTCAAGTAGTAGTTCCCCATTCACGTGGGAAACTTGGGATCAAAATCCCAGCTTCTGGCTTCTACTTGGCCAAGCCAGGTTATTGCGAAGATTTGGGATGGAGCATGCAAATTAGAGATGTGTATATGTGTGTGTGTGTGCTGTTATTTACATAAGTAAATAACAACTTGAAAGCAATTTAACTCTCCAGTAATATAGGACACAGCTCCAAGCTGAGTTGGTGTGCTGTGCAGCACAGCCTAAAGAGTGGAAACACGAAGGGCTGGAGAGATGGGCACAAACAGGGCTCTCCAGACTGAGCTCACACAGGCATTGCCTGCTTTTCTCCCTTTACTCACTCATTCTCTCTTACTCAGAGGGCTCCATAAAAAATAGCTCGCCCTCCCTCCCGGAACTTGCTAGGTTTGGACATGGAGAAGATGGCAGTTCAGGGAAGGCTGAAAGCAAGGACAAGAAGGATCAGGACTTGCCTGAAAACACACACGTGCACACACACACAGATTCATACAGCCTCGTTCTGGAGGCTTAGATTTTTGCCTCCTTTGATGATTTCTTCAGATGGGCCTTGATGGCCACACACCTCTTAATCTTTGTGGAGCGTTGTGAGTCAACAATGGCGCCTGTATCGAGCATTTGCTTCTCTGTGTGCTTTGGAGATGTACATTTCATGGAAAAAATTTAAAACACACACAGAAGGAGAAGCTCTTTTCCCCTGTAATAAAAGCTTAGATGGAGCTGTGTTTGGCCTGTTGGTTTTGAGCCAGATGCCCTGGACAAACCACATGGCTGGATGCTCTTTCAGCAGGATAAATGCATCACCTTGGCGAGCCCAGTGAGTTAGACCTAATTAAAATATGAAGCCAGCACACTGCAAAACGCTAAGGGTAAGAGAAAAAGGGCGAGATGAGGTAAGTAATGGGTCATTAAGATAATGAAGACCAAAAGGACAAAGAAAGCAATTTAGAGAACTGGCACTGCTTTCCAGAGAGTTCAGTTTACATCTTTTCCCCACCCCCAGGGTCTAGGTGATGAGGACAGCCCCTCCAGGATCCACCAACAGCTTCAGACACGCATGCACACTTTTTTTAAGTCAAGGTCTTTATATACTACAGGAGCTGGTGCACACTGGACACAGACACTCATGGTATTTGGGGAATAGTACAGTTATCCAGGAAATCTTTGAATATTTTCAGAAGGTGGCAGGTAAATTAAATCAAAAAGCAATGGCCCTCTCATACTTCTTATTTATTTGTGTTTAGTGTATCTACTGGATGTGCTGCTACATAACAGTGTTACATGCTTACAAGAGTATTGATAATGGGTGGGGAGGAGGGGAAGGGAAGTCCTTGCTTTTTGGACTTAGAATCCATCCTCTGAAAACACGTGTCCATGGTAAGCTGTCTCAGGGACTCATTCTATGTGTCCGTTGTCCCCAAACCCCACCCTACCCCCAGCCAAGCCCCTGCTAATGGCTGCATGTGCATGCCATTGGGAAGAGGAAATCTTCAGGCTAGTCCTCAGCAATCCAACACTAGACTAAACATTCATCAACCTCATGTAGACTGGCAAAATGAATCACTCTGGACACAGCTCTACAGTAGTAGAGGATGCACTGACGTACCTGGGTACAGACACAGTGTTCCAAGGGCAAATATCTGCTGAAATTATTTTTTTCAGCTTAAAAAAAAACCCTCTCAGCTCTTTACAATGCACAATTTCAGTTCAGTACAAGGATTTAAAGGCAAAAGAAGCACATTTTCTTAAAAATCATAGGAGATGACGAAGTAGAAATAGACACAGGTATTGCATTTCATGAGAAAACATTCGAGCACTGAGCCCCTGAAGGGAAAGCCAAGCAAGCCTGTCCACATCACTCCACCTGCCCTCCTGGAGGACCATGGGCAGCCCACCCAGACACAGCAACCATCCCCAGCAAGATGCATGGTAGCTTTCTCACAGTTCTGTGTCTCATTTTGTTTGTCATTTTCTCACTTCCCCTCTATCCTCACTCAGAAGCAACAGTTAAAAAGAAGGAAGAAGGATCCAAAGAATAGCAGGGCTCAGAGCAAAGCAGAAACTGCCCTATGCAATAGGGCAAGGAGAAGCTTTTGATCTCCCAGAGGAGGGGGTTCTTGGAAACCCAGCCCTGGGTTTCAATCTGGAGGCCTCTTCACGGTGTTTTCACTACAAACATCTGTCATCTGTGGCTGTTTGTCAGGGGGTTGGCCTGTAGGCCAGAAGAGGGGCTTTGCTTGCACCTGTAAAAAACATATGTCCTCCCCCAGGGTCACTAACCAATGACCAAAGGACAGCTGATGGTGGAAGTACACTGCTCTGTGGTCCTCATGCTTCAGAGCTGTGCTGTACGCAAGACTGGCAACAGGAACGTCAGGGCTTTGTGTAAAATGAGAATGCAGGTGCTTGGTTCAGATATCACAAAGAATTTTAAGACAGTAACAGTGTCACAGCATGAACTCAAATGTGAGGTCCTTCTGAGTGCCAGGCCCGTCAGACTGCACAGGGGTGCATCTTTGCAACCAGCCCTGCCTGCAGGGTCAGGTGAAAGCCACCTTCTGCGTCCCATCCTTGTTCCTTTCTCTTCCACTACACCCTCCAGTAACAAATCCCCAGCACATAAATCTTCAGTGTGGGGCGCACTTCTAGGTGCTCGGCTTAAGACATGGCCTTGGACATGCCGTCTTAATACCTTTAAACCTCACATTCCTTTCTCTGTTAAAATGGGAGAAAATTACAGTACACTTTGTAGAGCTATTGAAAGAATTGAATGAGATAGCACCTGCCAAGTCCTTACTGTCCTGGCAAGCACATGATGAATGTTCAATCAGTGCTGGTTAACATTATAGTCATAATCACCATCAAAATTAAACGTCCTTGTCTTAACAAGGGGACCAAGAATAAATACAATATGGCTTGTTCTTTCTTTCCCTTCCTTGGGAAACCCACACCAGAGTCTTTGGCCCAGGTTTCCTTAGATTTGACAAAGACAGAAGCCATTGGGAATGAAAGCAGAGAAGCCCTTTAGAGAAAATAATCAGAGAGAGAGAGAGTGAGTGAATCTGTCTTAGGAGTGCTTCTGGCCTTCTCTTGGCCCAAGCAGATGAAGTTTCTGGTAAGATGACTTGACAAGAGCCTTATAGAATTGCTGGGTGTCATCAACTTTGCAAGTTTTTCTAAAGTAGACAGACACATTGCCAAGACAGATAACATAGGCAGTTGGAGGAGGGCAGTTGACCATTAACATTCTCTTTACTGTCATCTAACATAGAAGCTGTGCCCAGCACAAGTTAAATAGAAACCACATTTGAAATCCCACATTTTCTAACACTTCTGTCAACAAAGGCAGGTGACAGTGACCTTCAGGGTTGCTCAAGGGCTGTGGACAGCCTCCCTTGCCTGTCTCTTGGCTGTGTGGACTCTGAATAAAGTGGGAACCTGGGTTAGCCTGCTCTGGAAAGAAAACCCACACATCTTTTGTGAACTTTAGAAATGTATGGATTCATTGTTCAGCACATTCTAGACACATAGTAGATGACAAAAGCTCACTTGGAGTCCACATCCTAACCAAGCCAACATTAACCAGTTAGAACAGAACCAAGGAAATGACTTCACTTTATCAAATGTGTACTGACTGATCTCCCACTAAATCCTAACTGACTTCTGAAAGCATCTGAGGTTATCAACACTTCTAAGAAAAGAGCCCTGTCCTGAAGGAGTTTCAGCCAAACCTCTCTGGCCTGGGAAGATTTGGCTTCCAGGAAACCTGCACTTGACAGGTGGCAGGTGAAGGAGGAACCCCTCCTGCCCTTTGTCCTTTATCTCATGGTCCCTGATGAATACAAGAGGAAAATGGCTGGTTGGCACAGAGGGCCTCCACAACATTTTGGGTGACTCTGATCTGCCAGCCTCCCAAAGGCACAGCTGAGGGCATAGCTGGGAATATTAGATCCACTTCAACTCAACACATCGCTCCTGAATGGGGAGCACAACTCCATTCACAAGGTAGGAAGTTGATTCAACAGCTGGGTCACTTCCTGACCAGGACTTGAGCCAAAGGAAAGACAGTGCTCTATGTCAGCAAAGCTTTGAGTCTTCTGTTAGGATGCTTCTGAGGCCTAACCAGGGACCTGTGGGGAAGCAAACACGACTCACTGAGTGATAGGTCTATTAAGGGGAACAGACCAATTCAGAGCAAATCATTGGGTTTCATTTGACTCTCACCCAGAGTACAGTCTAAGTGCTCATCACCATTGTGTGGCGCTAAGAGGCACTGTACCCAGAGTGGAAAAGCAATGTTTTCCATCTTGATTTACTGCACAGCAAAAACTGGGGCTGTAGCTATTTGCAAATGCCATTGGCAAACTCCTCTCAACAGGATCTGCCGCTTGCCTCAGGTACTAGCTGAGCTCCTCTTGTCCCTAAGAATGCATTCACCGACTTCTCTGTCAGGACTTGCCAGGCTCCTCATGCTTGCCAATGGGGGTACATTTTCAGGCACAGTACCTGAAAGTGGCATGTGCTGGCAGGTGTATTGGACACAATGGTTAAGCTATTGCTTGGGATGCCTTTATCCAACACCAGAGGACCTGGGTTCAAATCCCTGCTCTGCTTCTTATCTCAGATTCCTGCCAAGGTGTATCCTGGGAGGAAGCAGATGATGGTTCAAGAACTTAGATATCTGCCACCCGTGTGGGAGATCCAGATGAAGTTCTGGGTTTCTGACTTTGGCCTGGTTCAATCCCAGCTATTGTAAACATTTGAAGAATAAGTCAATGGATGGAAAAAATCTCTTTATCAAATAAATATATATGTGTGTGTATATATATATGTATATATATATACACACACATATATACAATTTTAATGTTATATGCCAATGCCTTGATATGCCAGTTCAAGAAAAGGTTCTCATAGCCAGCATTGTGGCACATCAGGTTGAACCACTGCCTGTAATGCTGGCATCCCATATGAGCATCAGCCCAAGTCCCAACTGATCTACCTCTAATCCAGTTCCCTGGTAATGTGGCTGGGATAGCAGTAGCAGATGGCCCAAGTGCTTGGGCCCCTGCAACCCATGAGGGAGACCTATATTGAGTTCCAGGCTTTTTGCTTCTGCCTGGCCCAGCTTCTGTTGTTGCAGTCATTTAAGGAATGAGCCCACTGATGGATGATCTATCACCCCCTCTCTCTAACTGTGCCTTTCAACTAAATCAATCAATATTTTAAAAGAAAAGGAAAATAGTCCCTGTTGATAGTAAACTGGAAGCATATGGTCATTGTTCAGGGCAGTGGTGGGAACCATCACAAACCAGCAGCCCAGCTCCTGGCATATGGTTAATGTTTTGTATGTGCACATTTGAAAAAGCAACATATCTTAGGACAGAGAAGTCCTCCTGGTAGAAGGAATGTTGTGCTTGGAGACATGGATCTCCCTGACATCCTGCCGATCCTTGGAACAAGCAACACGAGTCTAAGACCATCATCAGAATCTCCCTGAACTTTCAAATTCAGCTCATTACTCACACGCCTGGGAGAAGGCATACAGCACATCCGCATTGCAGAAAGTCTAAAGAGGATTCCACAATGCTCAGATGTCTTCATTTGCATCCTGGCTACCACTCTGCGGACGACATTCACCACTGAGGAATCTGTCTGGTTGGAAATCTCCATTTGTATGGCAGTCTGGAGACACAGTAATGAGTTGAGGTTGTGGTTTCAGGTCTGGAATTTGGAGAAAGTATTCCCTTTTCATTGGGTAAAGTCAATCTTTTCTCTCAAGGCTTTCAACTGATTGGGTGTGGCCCACCCATGTGATGCAGGTCATATGCCTTCCCCAAAGGCCATGGGTTTGAAGGTGACTCTCATCTAAAACTCCACACATCACAACATCCATACTGATATTTGATTAAGCAGCTGGGCACCACAGCTCAGCCAAGCTGACACCTAAAATTAACCATGATATCCCTGGCATATCTGCTAGTTATCCTCACAGCTGAGTGAAACTATAAGCTCCTCATAACTGTGAGCAAAAGCATTGGATTGGAATTTTGACTTGCCATTGCCAAGTTGAGAACACAGCACAAAAGAGATGCTTCATGAAGAGTAGGTGTTGCCATGGTGGACTCTGAATCCAAGTGGGCTGGTCTCTGAAACACTGGCTGTGCAATTTAGGTCCAGCTATTCAACCTTTCTGTCATTGAGTTTTCTCATCTGGAAATAGGGATAATGCAGCGGGAGTGATTGTCGTTGAGTCGCTATTTATAAAGTGTTTGGAGTATTCTTTGGCTGTGTGTTAAGCAGAATAAAAATGTTGCCCTGCTAGAGATCAGAGATGATGCACCCTTGCTTGTTGTGTTGCACCACTGTCCCCAAAACTTTTAAGCCTGTTCCCAGGAAGGAAAGAACAAGTTCTAATGGAAAGTTTTGGCATCCTCAGGTTCATGGAAACAGTGCACAGTACCCAGGTTCAAGTCTGGTCACACCTGTTTGTCTACTCATAGCCCATTGTTGCTTGCAAAATGTGGTCATCCTGCCATGGAATTCTACCCAAGACATGAGAGCTTCACAAACTAGCCATTCACAATGTCTGGGGAGGGAGGAGCAACACATCTTTCCCAGGGTTTCCCATTACCTTTTCAAAGATTGTGGAGGGGGAAAAAGGCTCATCTCCCTAAATGGTCTTTTCCCCCTATTTCTTACACTAAGTTTTCTCAAATTTGTTATCAGGCCTGGTACTTTTAGCTCCCTCTATAAAATCTGATGATTGAATTCAGCATTATTTTAGTTGTAATGAGGATACAAACTGTGTTGCTGGCTTCAGCTATCAGTGCTAGATATCACCCAGATCTAACCAAAGGAGGGACTGACAATGGGTGCAGCAGGCTGAGCCTCTTTGCTTATAATCCCAGCATCTCAGCATCTCAGATGACTGCAAATTCTAGTTCCAGCTTCCCTGCTTCTAATCCAGCTCATTGCTAGTGCACCTGGGAAAGCAGTGGAAGATGTCCTTGTGCCCTCACCATCAAGTTCCAGGCTCTTAGCTTCACCCTGGACCAGTTCTCACCACTGAGATCATTTGGGGAGTGAACCAGCAGATGGAAGGTCTGTGTGTGTGTGTGTGTGTGTGAGAGAGAGAGAGAGAGAGAGAGAGAGAGAGAGAGAGAGAGAGAGAGACTTATGCCAAATAAATCCTTGTCTTAACCAAGCAAAAGTAGGAGGAGGCTAAAGAAATGTTCTTATTTTTACACTTCTCTGGAATCACTGCGGAAGATGATAATAGAAGCTCCAAGGAATATTAATTATAAAACACAAAAGAAAACTCAATCTGCAAAAATGTAGAAAGAACTCAAGCACCTTATAAATATCCCAGCTTGGTTTGAGTAATTTCTGGGTTTCTAATTCTTAGCAAAGGTGCTGTTGAGGACTTGGCACAGTTATTTAGGAAATCCTTTGGCTACAGAAGGCATGGAGAGAGGCTCATGGTTTTTTCCCATGACAACTCTTCAGAAACACATCAATTCTCTCTCCCATAGAGAAGTTGGCTGTGCCAGTGGGTTGGAGAGGGCCAGGGCTGGGCTGAGACATGAGCCGCTCCCTCACAGTTACCACTGTTGTCTTCTGCCCTGAGGCCCCTCTGGGCCCCCAACACTCAATCCTGCCCCTCCAGGGTGGATCCCCTAGGCAAAAGGGAGGGCATGGTAATGGAAATAGGGGTAGGGGCAAGAACAGGAGTGCCAACCCCAAAGCCACTGCTGGGAGTGCGAATCATGAAAGAAGAGACCTATCTAGAGAACACAGACCTTTTCGAAAGTCTCTTTTAACTGAAGCTTCTTGAGAACACGTAAGCAAAGCAGCTAGAAGCCACATTGCTTTCATTAAATGGAGTGAGAAGGGAGCCCAGAGCTCCACTTCCTGACCCCTCCGCCTCCTCCTGGGGCCCTGCAACAGCTTCTTGTCAGCTGAATGGTGTCCAGAGGTTGCTTGCTTTTCTGGAACATTATCTATTCACCTATGAGAATGGGAAGACTGCTTGGAAGTCCTGTTTCAAAGATCAAAAATGACAAGGAGATTGCATCATGCAGAGGTGCAGGAGAGCAACTCCATCCCTTCTTCTTATTTCTGTAGGGAAAAGATGAATTCTTAAATCCTTGGCTGAAGGACCTCTACTGGAAATTTCAGAAGGACTGGGGTATTGAGGCCAGGAAGCCCATTCCTGTCTCTGACCAAACAACAAAGACAAAGAAAATGCACTCATTGTCTTTTATATGCTACCTGTTATTTCCCTTCTTGTTTCACCTTTCGATGAGTGATAAGTCTCCATTCCTTCCTCATGTTCAGAGAGGAGACTGTTGGGTGTTTCATTTGGATGTTTGCTAGGGGAGTGCAAAGCTAAGGACCCATGCCCTGCACTGCCCCTTTCAGAGCTGCAGGTGCCTCAGCCAACACGAACCCTGCTTCCCACCCCATCTGGACCTTGGTCCCTTCCCCTCGCTGCCCTGGGAGCTCAAAGAAAACAGTCCCAAAGAAGCTCTCTATCAGGTCTTTTCCAAGTGAGTGCTTGTTCTCTCTCACCTTTCCCTACCTGATGCAAAATAAATTTCTGAAACTGAGTTACATCTCTCAAAGTTCCCTGGACTGAACGACCCCTAATTCTTCCGAGGCACATGCCTTAAGTGTCCCACCCTAATTAGTTTTTTTTTTTCAAGACTAATTGAGGTTGACATGCCAATTTCAGATATTTACCCACACAACACTTTTATTGTTTAAATGAAAGTTTTTCTCAGAAACAGTAAAGCAACCACAAATCATATTGTTCAATAGTGTAGTGAGACCTACTACACATACCGAATGGCAACAGTTTAGCCAGTAGCAGCCAGGAGGGAACACAGTGGCTCCTTCCAGAGTATTTTTTAAATAATGAAAATATAATTAAATGCCTTCAAAAAAAAGAAGAACTCAATAGAGAGGCAAACAAAATGTCTGAGTGCAAAAGCTTTAAAAATGCAAAGGAAGTGTAGAACCAGTGGAAAGAGACTGTGTTCTAAGAGAAGATTCATTGTCATGTCAATTCTTTTCACAGCTTATAAATTTAATCTGATCCCAATGCAAACATCAGTCTTTGAAGAAAAACTAGATAAGCTGATGGTAAAGTTCTTATGGAAGATGAGAAAAACTAGAAACATCAGAAGATTAGAAAAAGGAAATGGAAAGTAAGAATGACCAAAGTAAAGGAAAAGAAATAGCTCTACAGCCTATCACATCTAAAGTCTCCACTAGAAAAAATAGCAGAGTACCAGTTAATGGGAGACGGCCCCATCAATGGTATGAGCTAAACATACAGACTCTGTTACGACCAAAAAATCAAAAACTATAAAGATGACATCCCTAATTTCTGGAAATATGGTCTCAAGACAACTAGAAAAAAAGGTAGGTCCAAGTTACACCAGCATCAACTGCGTATAGATCCAAGATACCAGAATTTGTAAAACAAACCAAAAAAATACTATAAGGAGACATGGAGATATGGACAAACTCCTTTACAACTTTGAAGTATGAAAGGCCTTCTTCTATCTAGAATCAGTATAAAATAACTATACCAACATACACACACAAAACATAAGCCAAACCAAAACATTGAACAGTTCAATGAAGACCAATTCATATCACAAAGAGCTGACCTTCCTTAATACACAGAGTTCCTAGAAACTGCTAAGAAAAAAGAACAACTACTCAATTTTTGTTTAAATGAGCAAAGGATATGAGAGGCAGATTAAAGAAAGGAAATGAAAATGGATATTGGGAAAATCAAATGTTGCTCAATTTCACTTTAAGAAGAGACAGACAAATCCACAGAACGATGAGCTGCCTACTAGCAAGGAGTTGGGGAAAGGGGTTAAGAGCTACTCATTCACTACTAGTGGCAGCATATAGTATTCAACCACATTGAGAGAACCCGGAAAACCTTATCAGAATCAGTAATACCCTTGCCCTTTGACTCAACAGCCCTATATACCAGAATTTATCCTACGGGTATACCTGCACAAACAGGAACTATCCCAGGTGGCACTGTCTGTAGTAGCAAAAGATTGGAAGCACACCAAATGCCCACAAATAGAAAACTGGTTGGATAATTTTATGATGCGTCCATAAATAGGATACCATAAAGCTATAAAAATGAGGACCTTTTTATGTACTCATTTGAGAGATGTCTGTGATATATAGTTAAGAGAAAAGAACAAAGTCCAAAAACAGTTTGGACAGAAGGTTATCTTTGTCAGTCTTGCCACATGAGCATTTCATTATAGCTTTGATTTGCATTTCTCTGCACCCGACATTGTGTATCCTTTCATTCTCTTAAGAGTCACTGAATTACTGAATTTTCTTGTCTATGAGAAGAGAAGAGAAGAGAAGAGAAGAGAAGAGAAGAGAAGAGAAGAGAAGAGAAGAGAAGAGAAGAGAAGAAAAAGAAAAAAAGGGAGAGGGAAATCTGCTAATATTTTATAAACATCCAAGAAATATATATATATATATAGTTTATACACACACACACACACACACACACACATGTTTGCTTGGGCTGCAAAAGGAGAAGACTTTTTTACAGATTCATGAACCAAGAATAATAAAAGTAAACCAGAAAATAAAAACAAACCAAATAATGTCTTTCCTCCTTCCAATTCCTCAGACTCTAGCTAGGCCTATTGCTTTCATATTGCCATGTATTTTCCCCAGCAACAAATCTGACTCTAGCAGAATGGGGCAGGGTTAAGGATGAATGGGTAGCCAGGGATGACCATAAGGCTCTCCCCACATGGATGTGTTCTCTAGTATATTGGCAGAAGATGGGGCAACAGAGAGGCAGCTGGGTTTGGGGTGTGTGTGTGTGTTTTCCCAACAGAAGGAGACAGTGCCTCCTTTGGCATGACCCAGGCCACTGAGTCACAACTGTGGACAAATTGAGTTCAAGAACAGATACTAGGTTTTTGCGACAAGTTGAGGATTAGAGAAGGCTTTCAGCTCTGGAATATACACCCTCCCCAACCTTCAGTACTGCAGCTGGACCCAACCTGACCTGACCTCCCTGTTGTGTTTTGAGCTTTTGCCGGGATGACGAAAGTGCAGCTGCTCTTCGATTTCACCCTTTTATCAGCTTGTCTCTTAGAGTGTCAGGGACAGAAGCCTTCCTTGGCACTTTACATGTTTCCCCAGCCAAGGAGGCTACTGGCCACAGCTTTGCATTCCCTCCCATTAGAAAAGAGAAAGAGCCAGCCAAGGCCCTGCGAAATGAGACCAGTGCATCTGCTCACACAGAAAGAAAAAAAGCAGTGGGAGTCTCTAGAGATGCCAGTCCCTGTGGGCCTGAGCGCTTACAGCTTCTGCCTTTGATTGCTCCAAGCTGATGAGCTCAGAGCACACCATACTGGAAGTTAGCAGAGCAGCTGCCCCAGGAAAAGATGCATTCATTCCGCAGCTGTAGACTTGAAGAGAAAGCACTAGGTAGTAGGGGGCCCAGGCAGGAGGAGATGCCAGGCCTCCAGAATGCCCAGTTCTTACCAGCTCCAGCCCCTGCCCAGTTGAACGAGTTGAGTGGGTTGGGTGAGACTGTAGTCCCTGGGCTTTTGTAAAGGACTGGGAGGAATACATTGACAGTTAATGATAGCAGGAGCAGATTTAATCTTACCCCCAGCTGGACTGCAGGAGACAAGAGAAGACTAACCTGAAGGGGCTCTAGGCAGCAACACTGCCTGCCTGGGGACAAAGGCTGGAGACTGAACTCGGTCCCCACTTCCCTGGCTATCACACAGAGCCATAGTCCTTCCTCACACACACACACACACACACACACACACACACACACACACCATGGCCAAAAGAAAGTCCAGATTGCTAGTACTGACTTCTGCAAGACCACTTGTCCCCCACCTTTGCTAAGGACTGCAGAAGAAAGAAAGGCTCCTCTCTGGCTCACAAGCTCAGTGGCCATGACCAGGACACTGGGTCCCCAGGGGCCAGTGATTCAGGCACTTTCCAGGAGTGACAAGGCACTGTGATGTTTGCTACAGAAAGGCTGAAGGGACAGGGGACTCCCATCAGCAAGGCAAATAGACCAATACCATCTACAGTAGCCAGATCATACCCAGGGAAATCATGAACAAACCAAAGGGAGATAGAATCTTTTTCTACCCAGCTCATTCAACATCCCGGATCAGGGATGCTGCAGAATTACAACATTGGTAGGACTTCTATTCTATAGCCCACAGTGTAGAGCAACACATCTCTCTAAGCAAAATAGTTGAGCCCTCCCACTCCCATGGACTCCCATCTCAGGATAAATTCCTGAACCAGGCAGCTCATCTCCTCCTGAAGGACCACGATATGTCGTTAAGATCCATGGCACCCTTTTCTATGCTAAGCGCCCCCACCCACCCATTGTACAGTATGGACCCCTAAAAGGCAGGTTGGGTCCCCAAGCACAGAAGATGCCTTGCTGCTACAGAATGTAGCTAAGAGCCTCCATGTGACCATCCTAAGTGCCCCCATCCCAATCTGCCCCTCAGTCATGGGATGGAAGCCTCTCGCTAACCTTGTCATTTAGCCCTGTACTCCTGCACTGATTTCCTTAGGAGAGCTCCAGGACACACCCAACCCCTGTCCCATGTTTTTGGGAGTGGAGACAAAGTTGGGAGACCAAGAAAGCCTCAGTCATTCGACCATTACTTATTGAACACCTGCCATGGGCCAGGCAGCAGACTCCACGTATTCCCTTAGCAGTCCTGCCAGTGCAGAAGGGTTCTGCCAGTTCTGATAGAAGATGTATCTAGTCCCCATGGTCCCTGGTTTGAAGCCCTGAAACTCATTGGTGACTGCAAGACTAGGCTCCTTCTGCATCCCAAGTGGAATCTCACAGTGAAGAGTTCCCAGACTGGGGCCAGCAGGGACGGGGGGCGGTGGTTGGGTGGCAGAGGTGAGCAATGTTGCCAGCTGGGGTTCAGGACCACTACATGTTCATAGGCAACCCTCCTGCACGTTTGGTTGTCAACTGTCCATGCTCTCAGGGCCTGTGTGGTGCTCCAGCTTCTGTGGTGCCCTAGCGTAGGGTGAGCTTCAGGGTCGGGAACAGAACAATGAGGGTCCCCAAAGTGATCCAGACAAACAGAAGGCGTGCCAGTCCAGAGAGCACCAGTGGACAGGTGACAAGGCTGGGTGAAGACAAAGAAAAGTGTGAACGGTGCCTGAGTCCAGCCTGAGTCACAGATACCTGTGCACCTGCCCTAGGTGTAGCTGTCGCTAGGTAACGAATCAGCTCAAAACTTAGCACTTAAAGCCAACATGTTTTTTGTCACCTGTTCCTGCGGCTCTTGAAGCAACTTTGCTGGATAGTTCTGACCCAGGATCTCTGGGAGAATGAGGAGGACTGTCAGGAGAGCATCAGACAAGGTCTGATCAGGGTCAGAGAATCAGTGTCTCAGGTGGTGTCATGGTCCCACAACAGGCAATAGCAGTCATCATAACACACCTACTTGAGTGGCAGCTGGCTTTCACAGAGCGAGTGCTCCAAGTGAACAAGGCAAGAGCTGCAGTGCCTTCAATAAACTGTCCTCAGAGGTCACACGTGGCCCTTTCCCTAATGTCCTATGAGTCATACAGGTCAGCCTTATTTAAGATAGGAAGGGACTCCCAAGGGCATGAACACTGTGAGGTAAGACACCTGGGGACCATCTCAGAGGCAGCCTGCCAACAGGTGCATTTTATCAGAAAAAAAAAGGCCCCAAGCTACAGCTGACCATAGGCTTCATGGAAAAACATGGTGCCTCCAATATCCCTACCTCTGTAGTTTCATGGGGTCAAGTTCATAACTGCAGCAGTTATCAGGTGTTGAGGCACAGAGAACTGCTCAGCGGAGGGGTGGAGCTCTCTGACTCACCCAGAAACAATGGGGTCAGCATTCAAACCAGCAATAGAGAAAATAACACCACAAACAGGGGACAAAGGCCACATCCAAACTGCCCTCTCTCAACCTTTGCCAAGGGCCTGCTGAGGTGATCGAGCTTAAAATAGATACCGTGGCCAACTGTCAGAGCAAAGGGACAGTTTCGTGGGCAGTATTGAGGACCTTTCAGTACGTTGTCTCTCCATGCAACCCTTGACTCTGTCATAAATTTCTGGGGCACAGGGAGCATTGAAAGAAAATAGAACAAATCAAATGTGGGGCTGTGATTTTGAAGGAAGAATGGACTGTGCAAAGTCATGGCCTTGAGTAGCCAGGAAGCAGGGGGTATACCAAGGGAGGGGGCTACCCTCCCCTCCCCTCTCAACAGATGGGCCTGGATGGTGCACGCCATGCACTCAACACTAGGAAGACAGGAAGAGAGATCTCAGCGTGGCAAGAGCTAATCTCAAGGTCACATCAAAGCCAAACCACACCAGGACAGCAGCCTCACGGCAGGGCAGAAACACAGGCAGCAGAGAAAGGGCTCTGGAGGCACAGCCACCGTGGGAAGCCACGTCCCACCACCGAGCAGCTTCACACGCTCTCCAAACCTCACCTTCCAGGCAGAGGGAGGGCTCGGTGCCCGGGGCCCACGCCGGAGGGACTTGAAGCACCAGATAAACACAGAAATCCACTAAACACAGACAACTTTGAGAGTGGAGGAAACACACGGTGCCACAGCTACTGTGCTGTCAGACTCAGCAGTGGGGGGCAAGATTTTCATATCCACAAATAGAAAAAACAGCTTAAAACCAGCTGAATTCCCACATGGGAGAAACCCATGCCATCCTTCACCCTCAGCCAGCAAGATATCCCAGTTTTGCTATACATTCCAAAGAGTTATGTGAAGTTCTCCATACTATTCAAAGTAAACTCTTAATTTTTCAATTTATGAAAAATTTGAGATTGTGGGAGAGAGACAGTCATAAATAGAGAGCTCCCCCTTGCTGGGTCACTTCCTCAAATGCCTGTAAAGGCCGCAGCTGAGCCAAGCCAACGCCAAGACCCCAAAACTCAGTCCTGGTATCCCACCCAATCCCCACTGCTCCCCAAGTTCAGCACTAGTAAGGAGCTACGGAGTCAGGAGCCAGAGGCAGGTACTGAACCTAGATATTCTAGTGGAGGGTGTGGCGTCAACCTCTAGGCTAAATGCTCAGCCCCACTGAAATTTTCAAATAATTTGTTGTGGTAGAAAAAGCATTGAACTTGAAAGGCAAGTGTCTGAGTTCAAATTAGAGCCTCGTCACTTACTCACTATATGAACTTGGGCAAGTTTCTGCACCTTGAATCTCTTGACTGTATAAACAAGATGATCCTAACTAAACAGCCTGACATCCACACATCATTACAGTACCATTAGTTATTCTCATCACGTTGGGCCTCTAACAGTGTGGGAACCCCACCCAGAAGAGACAGCAATGCTCAACAGTTTGGGGTCTCTGGTCTAGAACAGAAGGACTCCATCCTTGTAGGTCACCTAGCTTAGTGGAGGAGCTCATGGACTGAAAGGCAGAATGAGAAATGCCCCCTTCACAGATGGGAACACTGAGACCAATTGCTCAAACACAGGCAACTAATAAACCCCCACTCACTCCCTTAGCATTTTGTTTCTTCCTTGAGTTCTAAAAGGCAGCCTGGTAAGTGGCGGAACAGGACCTATTGAATGTCACCTACACTGGTATTTGTCCCACTCAGGAACACATCACCTTTGCCTTCTGGCACTTGGTGGAGATGTTAAAACTAAGTCCACTGCTGTCACCAACACACTGAGCACTCCTGCGAGCACCACAGACTGCCTGCTGGCTGTCCCCAATGGGTCCTGCCTAACTCGCACCTGCATACACCTAGTTCACTATGTCAGTGTGTTGTTCTCTGCCCAGCCCTCCCTTTGCCTTCTAGAAATTTCTCTTTTTTGGTTGACTTATGCTCCTGGGAATATCCCCTTGCACCTGTCCTCAGCCTCCCACACCTCTTCCTCTGCCTGCTCACTCTTGAGACAACACACAAGCCTCTCTCCTGAGTCCTGAGCCAGCCCCCAGCCTGGATCCCCAGCTGAGACCCATGGTACAACCAGCCTCACACCAAGGCATCCTCTTCCCTCCAAAGCAGCTGCTTTCACACTCCCTGGTGCTGCTGACCATGCAACAGCCTTCTGCAAGTCATCTCACTCTGAAGCTCAAAGTCACCCTGGGTTCCTCTCCCCACCACCTCTCCCCACCCCCTACACTCCACCCAATTAGCCATGGAGTCCTGCAGGGCTTCCTTTTAACAGCACTCATATATATTTATCTCTTTCCATTGCCCTTGTCAGCAAAGAACCTCTAAAAAGACTTCCTTTCCATTGCCGCTCCCTCTGGGGCAGTGCACAGGAGGCTCCAGTGGGGGGAACATCACCCAGGTTGCCATTTAGAGACATGAACCCTGCATCCCACACCTCCACATCCACCCCACCCCACTTTCTACACTTACCTCCTGCTGCGCCTCCCTGGCAACCGCAGCCTAAGTCCCACTACTCGCTCAATCAGCTTTTCGGTGGGCCTGGCAAATGGCTACCTAGGCAACGCTACCTTTCCCAGACCACTCACGACAGCAGCAGCTACTTTCACACCACTTCCACTCCAGCCTTGCACACATCCAATTCGTAAGCCCTGCAACATGCCTGGGAGATGGGGAAATCAAGGACAGGCATAGGAAGAGGTGAGGCCGGTGCTCACCCCACTCCGAGGCTGTCCAGCTACCAGAGGCTCACGTGGGCAAGCTGACCTGCTCATGCTAAACAGCACAGCCTGCACTCAGTGCTGTAGCATTAACTACAGTAGGCACTGTGCTATGAGGATTGAGGAGTACAATTCCTGAAGAAAAGAAGGTTTCTCTTTCTGACCTTCAGGCTTGGGAGAAAATGATGAAACATTAAGTCATCCTGTCGTTAAAATTAAGTCCAATCACCCCTAATGGAAAGTCACCTCCACCAGGGCCGTTAAAGTCACCAGCCTCAACGGCAGGCAGGCCCCACGTATATCACCCTCAGCTTGTCCCTCTGACTCCCTTATGGCCGGAAGCTAAGGAGGCCCCAGGAGACACAGGGGGCTGCTGAGATCCGCCCAAGGTCCATGAAGGAGGCTTCTGGGTTACCATGTGAGATGGCAAAGGGGATGGCTGAGTGGTAGCAGTCACACCTTGTATTCCCAGCCCCTTGTTCACTGTTCACCAGGCAAAAATCAGATTCCATTATGGGGAGAATTTGCCCTGTGGCCACCCGCCCATGGGACCCCACCACTGGGCACCACATGTGGTCCTGTTCTGAAGGACAGCGTCCCCTGCCAGCCTGTTAGTGCCCCACACAGGATCCTGGAGGGTCGAGATCCCTCCAAGCCCTCACACAGCACCCACTGTGCCTCACTCAATTCTGTTACTCCTCCCCACACAGGCACGGAACTCACATAGGTCCTTTGTAACTCACACAATTGAATGAGGCTATCATTTTATGTCCATTTTGTGAATGAGACAAACAAGGTTTAGGTGGTTGATGGACTAGATGTAAAGCTCAGGGACGATGGAGAAGAGAGCTGTGCTGGGACTCCCTCTGCCATGCCGTGCTGTTTATTTGGCCCCTACTTAGGTTCTTGTTTCTTTCATGTCTGTAATTCATCCTATAAAGCAGATGCTATTATCCACAATTAACAGACGAGAAAGCTGAGACTCCACTGGCATGAAAGAAATTGCCCTTAAGTGCACATCCAGCAAGAGGCAGAGCTGAGTGTGGGCATGGCCTCCACAGCCCCTGAGCACCCCACCCTTGGCATGCGCTGCTGCTGCAGCCCCTGTCCCCCTTACTCAGTCGAGGTTGACCCACCAGCTTCCCCATAAGGGGGCTTGTTTCCAGCTCTGCCCCTTTTTCGCTTCTCCCTGATTCTGCTGAGTTTTCCATACCCAACTTCTCCACCTACACATACACAGGGCCACCTGCCTCTCCACCAATGCCAATGCCTCTCACCCAACAGGGCACCAAGACCAAAGGCACTTGGAGGTCTCTGTAACAGCAGTCAGCCTCCTTCACTGTGGTGTTTATTGGTGCCCTGCATGTTGTGATTGTTTTACCTGGATGGACTCTGAATCCTCATGACAGTCTTATGAGGAGGGGGCGATTATTGGCCAATTGCAAATAGGGAAGCTGGGGCAAAGGCTGAGTAAATTGCAGGTTGGAGCTGGATTCAAATAGTCTGACTTAAGAACACAACCCTAGGTACCTCCTATCATACACCAAATGCAATCCTGATACAGAGGCAAGAGAAGCATTCTGAGTCAGAATTCTTCCGTTTTTTTCCATTTTTTAAAAAAATTAATTTGTTTGAAGGCAGTTTCGAAGAGAATGCTAGTTCACTCCCCTAGATGACCGCAATGGCCAGAAATGAGCTGATCAAAAGTCAGGAGCCAGGAGCTTCCTCTGGGTCTTCCATGCGAGTTCAGAGGCCCAAGCACCTAGGACATTCTCTGATGCTTTCCCAGGCACATTATCAGGGTGCTTCATTGCAAGTGGTACAGGAGGGACTCGAACCAGCATCATTATGGGATACTGACCCCACAGGACTGGCCCCTGGAGTCAAAATTCTAGATTTGATTCTTTTCTTGACAGTGGTAAGATTTGGCCTCCTAGAATTCATTCCCTCTGTAAAATCTGGACTATTGTCACTGAGATTAAATAGAACAACATGGAGAAGTTTCCAGAATAGGGTCTGATACGTAGTTGGTGTTGGGCATTGTTGGCTTCCTTGCTTCCCGGAGTTAAGGAAATCTTCGGGGTCAGTGTCATGGTGTAGCACATTATTCCTCCACTTACAGCACCAGCATCCCAGATGAGCACCAGTTTGAGTCCCAGCTGCTCTATGTTCCAACTTCCTACTTGTGGCCCTCCTTGGGCCCCTACACCCACATGGGAGACTCAGAAGAAGCTTCTGACTCCTGGCTTTAGACTGGCCCAGCTCCAGCCATTGCAGCCATTTGGGGAGTGAAGCAGTGGATGGAAGATATCTCTCTCTCTCTCCTTTTCTCTCTGTAACTCTGCCTTTTGAATGGAATAGTTAAATCTTTGCTGAAAAACAGCAAGAAAAGAAAACCGTCCAAATGAAATGCCTACTGCTGTGATGCTCACAGTGCCAAATAATCTCAGGGCCAAGGGGTTTTTATAGAGCCGATGTAGCTATGCCAGTGGGAACACTTTCAATGTTCTGGACATATTTCAGCAATTACCTGATATGGAGAAGAAAAGAAAATTCTTTGTCTTCTTCAAGATTGTCGTTGGGAGCAGGTATACGGCACAGCAGCTAAGATATTGCTTGGGATCCCCGTATCCCACATTGGAGTAGTTGGCTTTAAGTGCTAGTTCCACTTCCAGTTCCAACTTCCTGCTAATGCACACCTTGGGAGGCAGCAGGTGATAGTTCAAGTGCTTCATCACTCATGTGGGAAACCCAGATTGAGTTCTCAGTTCCCGACTTGGGCCTCACCCAGCCCAGTAGTTGTGGATATTTAGGGAGTCAGTCAGCAGTCTAGAAGATGAGTCTCTCTCAGCCTTTCAAAGTAAAATTAAAAAAAGAAAAAGAAAAAAGATTGCACTTAGAGTAACCATGGTTAATATCTATCTCATTCTCCCTCTCTTTCATGCCTCTCATAATTGTTATACACAGAAAATAAACCATTGACTAATCCTACTTGGCCAGTAGTCTGGCATTGCTACTTCATTAGGATGCTGATGCAGAGCAGGAGAGGCATCCCATCCTTAGAAAAAGGGTCCCAAGCTCTGCATTCCCCGTCGCCAGGAAGCCATGGGGATGCTGGGAATGGCCCAACATGATTCTGCTTGTGTTTAGACCAGGCCAAAAGTTTCTTCCCAAAATGTCTGCCCTGAACTCTCTAGCCCCAGTAACACTTCTCTGTTAGATTCAAATGAGAGACTTTTTAGCTTATTAATGGAGGGTGGGGTGACATGGATGTGCGATAAGGTCAGGCTGCTGAATCACTTCCCATTGAGTTTACGATCATAATTCTAATCCTTCCTCCACTTGAACAAATCATTTTAACCTTTCTGAGGTCTATTTTTTCACATCATAGTCCATGTATCTCTGTGTCATTTCCCTTCCCATATGCTATTCCATTTCCTTGGACTTTTTCTGCATTATAGTTCTCCTTCCCTTCCCTGTTTTCTGGCAAATCACTGTTTATCCTCAAGAATTAGCTTAGAAACTGCCTCTCTCGGAAAGCCTTGTCATACCCCTGTATTCTAAGGTCGATGTCATTCTCTGTCTCCCACAGCAATGGGGCTTTCTTCCACCATGCCACTGATGGGTGTCCCTGTCATTAAACAGTAACTCCTGGCCATCAGGGTAGGTGATAGTCATCTTCGGCAGAACCTAGGCAGAACCTAGAACATGACAGTCTCAAAAAGAACTTGTGGAACAAAAGAATGTTTAAGTTAATTTCACAACCCAAACCCTATTTTCTAGGAACCTAGCATAGAGATTGTGCTTCTGGAATAAATAAGTTCCAAGATTATAAGAACACAGAGTTGGGTCAGTAAACAAGACGAGGGACAGGAGCTTCCACCACCCCAACACACCAGGCCTCTGGTACCAGCAGCCTCAACAAATGACCCAACAGCCATGGGAAGTGGAGGAAAGCCTTCCTACCCCTTGCCTAGCTGAAACCATGCCCTTAATTTCCCTTCTCACATCAGGCCAGCTTGTGAAATTTAACCACAAGAATATTGGTAAGTTCCAGAACAAAGTTTGAGGACAAAGTTGCTATCTGACCTCAGCGAGTTTCTGGATGCCATAAATACAGAGTCATGCTAGGAGGGAATTGGAGGTCAACTGGTCTGCCCTATGTACAAATCCCTTTGAGCCACTGGACACTCCCAGGCATTGGGTGGGGATGGGAGTTTGCAAAGCTCACAGCTTCAAGCTTAAGTGGCAAGTACATATGTCATTCCATGGTTCCTCCAATACAGTGATATTTCAGGAATTCATAGAGTATAAATGGACAGCATACTACCTGGGAAACTACAGGGAGGTGGCTGCCTAAAAAGATTCATGTCCCAAAACGGGCATAGGGGCCAGTTCCATAGCCAGTGTAATTAAGGGCACCCATAATGAGGTCTTAAGAGGGTGCACTGATGGGGGAGGGGAACAGAGGCCAAGTATGGGGACAACTGCAAAACAACTGACTCCATCCCTTCAGAAGTTCAATGCGCTATTGGCTGCTGGAAGATCCTGGGCCAAGTCAGACTCCATGCTTGGGGCCCTGGCTCCAGCCATCTCAAACACACGGTGAGCTTTCCCTGGACCTGCCCAAGCTCCAGAGGCTTTTCCCTTCCTGGTGAGTATGCTGAGAGGGGAATTCTGGAGAACAGGGTGGGCCCGGGCTCCATCTACCGCCAACATCTTGCCAGGAGTACTGAGGGTACTGAGACCTGGTACTTTGGAGGAGAGAGATTGGACAACCTTTATGGGTCAAACTGATATACCAGCCTACTTTTGAGTCCTGTGTAGAATCTGTTATCATCAAACAATGCTGACCACCACACACCAGTCCATGTGAAAGCTTAGTCTGGGGGCTTGTCTAGCAAGACCATATCCTATTACCTGACAGAATGTTGGATCAGAGGATGGGTCACATTAGGCAGGGCCATGACATTAACCAGGATACGCGAGAACCATTTCCAGGTATAGATTCTATGGGGGATGTGTGAGCCAACCCTGTGGAAATACTAGTCCCCTGGTTAGCTCAAAAGTTAAGGAGGAGATGGGCTGAGCTAGATGTGACCATGGAACCTGGCATCACTCACAGGTAAAGAAACCAACAGTCTGGGCTGGTCAGGGCAATAGCACCAGAATGTGCATCCTAAATAGAGTGTGGGGTGGGCAGGGCTGCAACATTCACCAGCTCATACAAGGCCAAATGGAAGGCCAACCTATGCTGGGTACTGGCCTAACACCCACTGGCATATATGAGAACAGGGTCTGGGAGTGGGTCAAGTGGAGGAACTTGGGAAACTCTCCTAGTGGGTCATAACTCACACTGGTGAACACATGATCCAGGCCTGGGGGTCAGACAAGCTGGGCAAAGTAGCTCCAATGTTTGGCTAATGTTGGGTTGGTTACGAAAGGGGGCAGACCGGGCAGGACTGAGCAAACCTTAGTTTACAAGCAGAAATAGAAATCAGGATGGTCATGTCGAGCTAGGCTCTTATACTTACTAGTCTGCATGAGCTAGGGACGTTAGGCCCCAACATCGAAGGCAAAGGCCAAGACAGGTGAGGGGCTATGCCAAGCTGGGTCAGAGCATCCCCTGGCATGTGTGTGATCTGTGGCTGGAATCAGGCCCAGTTGGGGAGCTAAGAAGACACCGTAGCTAGGTTGAGGTTCCCACTGGTATTTGGGGGCTGGAGTGGGGGCTGCGTTCTGGTCTGGATATGGCTGCGGTCTCCCTTGGCACAAGTGTGAACTGGAACTGGATGCACCAGGCCAAGCTAGACTCTAGCACCATCGGTGCTCCGGAGGACCAGGGTAGATGTAGGACAGACTAGGCTAAGTCTCTGCCCCTACTGAGCCATGTGTGAGCTGTGTTTGAGTATGGACAAGCTTTGGCTGGGCTGAAACATCCAACAGTAAGAACTGAAATGAGTTGAAAGCCGGTCAGGAAAGGCCACTATTACTGCCAAAACAGGAGGTGCACTGAGTAGGGCTGGCTCATCGACCCACCAGTATGCGCGAAATCTGACATTGCGCGAAATCTGACATTGGAGGAGGCTGGGCAACTCCCCTGGCAGGACACAGTCCCTGCAGGTGAGCGCAAGAAACACAATAAGGAACAGCCCAGACCAGGCCAGGGAAAGGTGCCCACTGGCATACATTTGGCATAGGCTGGGGGCAAACCAGGCTGAACCAGTTCACATCACCTGCTGGCAAATCCGAGCACCAGAACCGTGAGGGTTGAGCCAGGTATGGTAGCAACACATACCAGTACACATTACAGCTGGGATTGGGTGCATGCTGGGCTGGGCTAAACTGTAACCCTCACCAGCTGGAATTGGGTGTGGGCCGGGCCAGGCCAGGCTACTTACTGTACCCACTGGTAAATGCCGAGGCGAGGCGGGCCATGCCACACTGGGCCACAGTGCCTAACCAGCACATGTAGGAACCAGGGAGGGAGGGGGTAAAGCTGGTAGGGGGAATGTGGAGGGCCCCCCTGCTGGAACACCTTGTCCACTGGAGAGCATGAGTCGGGGTTGGGGCAGACCAGACTGGGCAGAGCTATAACACCTGTGGGCCTCATGTGAGCCAGATCAGGGAAGAGCCAGATTTGGTAGACTGTCCCTACTGGTGCAAGCATAAATTAGAATGAGTGAGGGTTGGTGGGGCTTTGCCGCAGCATCAGATGGCAGAAGCTGGCACTGGGGGCTAATTCTGTCAAATTAAACTGCAGAACCACCTGGAGATGGCATGATCCGGGAGTGGGCCCAGGAGGAAAATAGTGGGCACCTCCCTCTTGGGTAATCACTCCCACTGGAGAGCATGAAAACCAGGACTGGGGCAGATCTGGCTGGACAGAAAGGCACCTACCAGCATGTACGTGGGCTGGATAGTAGGCCTGGTTGGGTTGAACCAGTCTTCAATGCCCATTGACATGTAGAAGGGCTGAATGGGATGTGGGACAGATCGGACAAGTCTGTGGTACATATGGACAAGCATGGGAACCAGGGCAGGGGGCGGGCCTGGTTGGGGTTACTGTGGGTCACTCCTACTACGCTACAGCTCCCACTGGTTTATATGAGGGCGTAGTGTGTGCTGGGCAGAATCAGGCTGGACTGCAACACCCATTGGTTCCAGTGGAAGACAATGCTGGAAACAGAACCGACCCAGCAATTGTAACCACCAGCTGATCAGGGAAATGGACTGTGCTGGGCCCTATACTGGCAAGTACACACAAGAATCTAGTCTGCACAAGCAGGGAGCTGGATTGGAAGTGGAGCAATTGGGAATTGAACTGGTGCCCATATGGGATCCCAGTGCTTGAAAGTTAAGGGTTAGCTTATTGAGCCACAGTGCCAGCCCCAGATATCTTTTTCCCTCTTTTTCTGTCTTTAACTTCCTTCTCAAAATTAGTCCTTTTAAAATAAAATAAATAAATGTAAGTTTCATAATCAAAAAAAAAAAAAGAATCTGGTCTGGGATCACCTCAGATGAAGTTTCTTTGGGGATCTCCCCAATCGAACTGCCAGACTAAGAACCCCAACCATAAAGAGAAGTGCAGGTTCCATGGTCTGCCATGGAGTGCAAGTGTCAAAGCTGAGCCTCCTCAGAGGCTCAGACGGAGCAGTGGAGCATATCCAGGTGTGCATGGAGGATATGGCAGTCCATCAGAGCCTACAGAGGACACCTGGTACCACAACAGAGAACGGAGGATGGAACAAATCAATCAACTACCCCAGCCATGTGTTGGCAGTGAAAATTTGGACAAACGAAGACTCTAAGGTAGACTATGTTAGCCAATGGATTCTGCAGCAATTTCATTATGCTTGGAATGGCGAGATTGGCAGCAATCCAGAACTGTTGAATTATCAAAACCACTCAAGCAGGACCCTCGGAGCATGCCCCATATCGGGGACCTGGACTGGGTGGGAGGCTGGGTGGGGCTTCTCCCTTTATCTGTCCCTTTACCCCAGATACAGAAAAAAAAAAAAAGCAGTTATGTGGAAACAATAGTCATACTCACTTTCCTGTGGCCCTTGACCTTTTGTGCCCCAATCAACTATGTAAAGATTGTCAAAAATAAAGAAAAAAATGAAAAAAAAAGTTCAATGCAGTCTAAGGACAAATGGCTCAAAACATCAATCATTTGGGAAAAAAAAAAAACGGGATAGTTTGGGACAATATGGGCTGCATATTTAACTGCAGCAGGAAACTATTGATGATTATAAGCCTATTAACCATACTATCAGCTCACATGAAAATTCCCAGTTGCTAAGACTTGCAAGATCTGATGTATAGAAATGAAATGATATGATGTTTTAAAATCATTCAGGAGTGAGAGAAAGACAGAAAAGAAAGAGGGGAGAAGTTTTGAGAGCCATAGTCTCTTGGTAACAGGGACCTGGGATGCAAGATCTCTGCTCTCAACAGTTGCTTGGAAAATTCATGATCAACAAAAGTTTAAAAAACAAAAGCAGGTGGCACATGGAGGATCTCCTGGCTGGAGGTGGGCAGGAGGCCAGCCCAGCCATAGACCCCAGGGGAAGGAGGACTGGCCATAGATTCAGGAGCCCAAGTTGTCCCCCAGGCGGCTCAAAGCTCCAGCATGGAGCCTGAGGGTCATGAGGGCCACCTATGCTGACTTCCTTTTCCAGGATGTGGTAAACGCTGATGAACAAATCAGACAGAGGACTCCACAAACACCAGGCCCTGCGTGCAGGCTGGAATATTTTCCAAAACAACCTGTTTGTTGTTACTGTGCTGGCCGTGGCCTCAAGCACAGTCAGCTAGAGCCTTCACGGATTGTGTAATCGTCCCTCCTGGTAGATTCAGGCTCTAGGCTCCCTCTAGACACCACCAGCCCTGTGTGGGATCAGTTCTTTCCCTGTTTGGAAAATCTATAGTCCTCTTGGGAATATGCCTGCCCTTCTCCCTCCTTTGGTTTTTCTGGCATCTCCAAAGGAAAAAGATCACAGGCCCACCAGTTGCCTAGCCAGCAGCACATGCACCTGTTCTACACTTGGGTCCTCCTGCCCCCAGTCTGCCAGACTCCTGGCTTAGCATGGGCCCTGGGAAGACACTAGCTTCCTGAAGGATGCAGCTGATGTTGATGTTCTTCTCACAGGCAGCTCCACCATGGGCCCCTCCTGAGAAGTCAGCTCGGCTGGCCAAGGGAGGGCGTTCAGGTCTTGCTGCCAAGTCCTACCTACCTCATCTCTGGGCTTTATCCAGTTGTTCTGAGATCATGGAAAAATGAACCCTGGCCCTATCTACAGAGTGACCTTGGCATTCACTTCTCTGGGTAATTGCCTCTGACAGCCCAGGAGCCGTGCAGACACAGCCCATGGTTCCCCGCACCGCAGTGGGTGGCTCCTCTCTTGCAAGCTTATCTGCACTTTGCAGCCCTGGTGACTAACTGCCAAGGGTTGCAACATCAGAGAGAAAATATTTACAATGAGGGTTGACCCACAAAGACTTTGATGGGGGCCTGTGTGCCTTGAGCTCTGCCTGAATCCTTCCACGTGAAGTGACTTTGGACAAGCAGCATAATCTCTCTGTGCCTTAGGGAGAGGCGAGCGGTGTGCTGTGAAGATCAGGGACTTTGGAGTCAGATCAAGGTCTGTGTTCAAATCCTCCCTGACTGTCTCCTGGCCTCAGAGTTTGGGCAGCAGGGCTCATCTCAGACTCTGTTTACTGTCTCAGAGCATTTAGCTGATGCATGAAATGGAAGATGAGAGGCATATCCCACCTCCGCTTGCCATTCCAGGATCAGGTTACTCATCTTTGCCATAGTAGAGATGACCATCAAGGCCATGTGCAGCCCAAAACTTCTGCTGCTCTAGGAAATGGTACTCAGGCCAGGAACTGTCTCTACACCAGCCCTATGCCAGAGCCCAGCTGATGCTGGAAGCCCTGAGGAGACACACGGCACGGATATCCTGAAACTCACATCCATCCAGGCCCCAATATCCCGCTCCACCCACCCGAGCACCTCGACCATGGCACGGTGGGATTTCTCATTTTCAGCGTTCTCTGGAAGGTCATAAGTTAAATACAGATGACTTTTTAAACATCTATTTATATTTTATTTTTATTATTTTTTATTTTCATTTTTCACTGAAAAGTCAGATATACAGAGAGGAGGAGAGACAGAGAGGAAGATCTTCATCCACTGCTTCACTGCCCAAGTGGCTGCAACAGCTCGAGCTGAACTGATCTAAAGCCAGGAGCCTGGAGCCTCTCCCACGTCCCCCACGCAGGTGCAGAGTCCCAAGGCTTTGGGCCATCCTCGACTGCTTTCCAAGGCCACAAGCAGGGAGCTGGATGGGAATCATGGCTGCCGGGATGGGATCCTGGCACATTCAAGGCGAGGTGAGGACTCTAGCCACAGGCTACCATGCTGGGCCCACATCTATCTATTTTTATTGGAAAGGCAGATTTACAGAGAGAAGAAATGGCAAAGAAAGATCTTCGATCTACTGGCTCACTCCCCAAATGGCTGCAAAGGCCAGAGCTGAGTCAATCCAAAGCCAGGAGCCAGAATCTTCTTCCCAGTCTCTCACGTGGAGGCAATATCCCAAGGCTTTGGGCCATCCTCTGCTACTTCCCTAAGGCCACAAGCTGGATGGGAAATGGAGTAGCCATGACATGAGCCCATGCCCATGTGGGATGCTGGTGCTTGCAGGTGGAGGATTAGCTTGCTGAGCCATCAGGCCAACTCCAAAATTACTTCTTTGTAAAATATGGATACTTTATTTGGTAAACAGAGTGATAAATAAACACATTGGTGAAGGGGTGGAGAGAGAAAAAGAGATCTTCCATCTATCAGGTCACTCCCCAATGCCCGCAGCAGCCATGGCTAAGGCAGACAAAAGTCAAGAGCTGGGAATCCAGTGCAGGTCTCCTACATGAGTAGTAGGGATCCAAGTAGTGGAGCCATCAGCTGCTGCTTCCCAGGATGCACACTGGCAGGAAGCCAGAATCCGGAGCAGAGCTGGGTTTGAATCTTTGTACTCCAGTAGGGAATGTGAGCATCCCAAGCGGCATCTTTATGGTTGCACCAAATGGTCAGCCCTACAAACAATTCCTGAGAGACTCAAGCCATAGCCCTTGTCCTAGTGGCTAGTGTGGTGACCAGAATATTCCCTCAGCCAGACACCAGACAATGAAGTAACTCCTTGGCAGACAGATGGCTTTGGAGACTTCAGCTGCTCAGTGACCTTGCCTCTCAAACAATAGCTGGCCCCACCCAGCCCTGGGCAGGAGGTTGAGATTTTCTGAGGGGATCGCTGCTCTTTTGAGAATGTTTTGAAAATTGTGAACCCTGCAAATGGGGCAGGTTTTATGATGCCTCCAGTCAGGGTGTCTGATCTGGCCCCCAGGAGGGGGCCCCCTCACCATTTGAGGAAGGCCCTGTTCTCCTTTCCCCAAATGTCCTTGGTGAGCAGCCCATTTCAACTTGGAATACTGGGGCTTTCTTTGCCCTTTGCTGAACCTCTAGGTGGGGCCTAGTCATGTTTCCATGGAAACTATTACACCATGCAGCCAGAACCCATCAGCAGCAGGGCATGGGTCCCATACCCAGTTTATCCATGCTTACCAGGAATTATTAACTGCACTTCCATTCCTGTTCAACAAAGTTCCAGAGGGCTGACTTTGTGGCATCAAGGGTTAAGCCATACCCTGAGACACAAGCATCCTAGTATCCGAGTACCAGTTTAAGTCCTGGATGTTCTATTCCCTATCCAGCTGGCTGCTAAATACATTTGGGAGGCAGCAGATGATGGATCAAGTGCTTGGGACCTAGTCACCCACATGGGAGACCTACCTAGTCAACTTTCTAGGTTCCTGGCATTAGCCCAGCCCAGCTCTGATTGTGTGTGTGTGTGTGTGTGTGTGTGTGTGTCATTATGCTATTTAAAACAAAATACCGGATTTTAAAAGCTGCCCCAGTTTGCACACTAAAGTCCAATCCCCTTGTGCAATTCCTTATCTTAAGCTTCGTTGCCACCAGTATCATCATGAGAAGGCACAGCCACCTTAGAGTGGCTTCCAAGGCCCGACTGCAGCTCTCTTCCAATGAGAAACCTAGGGACACCAATGACACTCCTTGCTGGGCAGACGGTCACCTCATCCCTGACCCGAGCTCTCTGCTCTCATCACCCCATCATAAGGAAACTTGAAAGAATGCTTAAGGAAGCCACAGAGTTGAACGGATGATATTCCAACATTTCCCTCCTCCTCAGCCAGCAACCCTATGGTTATTTTCCTATTCCTCTGCTAAGGCAACAAAGAGCTCCTGGGACACTTTACATCTGCCAAGGTTCCTCATAGTGTGACTTGTACAGCTGTGTGCCTTAGAGCCACATCGGAGTGGGGGTGCTGCTTCCAATGTACAAATGGGGAAACTAAGTCCCACACAGAAATGAATTTTGGTCTTCAGCTTGGCCTCATGAGTCAGGCTACCTTCTGAAGATAACAAACCTTTGATCAGCCTGTTTCTCTCTCTCTCTCTCTCTCTCTCTCTCTCTCTCTCTCTCTCTCTCACACACACACACACACACACACACACACACACACACACTGCCTCGTTCCCCCAAGTGACTTTCTTTGGTTTCTCTGCTTTGGTTTTACTCATGATACTTTCCTATTTCCTGGCTATAAATACACCAAGGGCAAACATTATCTCTTGGTTTCACTCCATCAGCCAGAGCCGTGGTTACCCAAAAGCAGTGAGCACAGAGAGAGGTGACAGCCTGGTCTGGGGCAGAGGTTTCGTCTTTGTTTTCTTTCAGGTGCAGCTGACACATTGCTAGCCAGGGAGGCCTGGTCCCACCACACACTCCCAGGGCCTACACAGACTTTTTCCGCCAGTCAGAAACCAGGTCAAGCAAGGGTATAAAAATTACTCTCAGTTTAGATCCTGCCAAGGCTGCAGAGGCGGTAACTCACTGTGCCACACACTCAGAGCCAATGCCAACCATTGGCCCTCCTTAGAAACCCACCTCTAGCCTTTGTGTGGGAGGGGGGCTTCACAGCCAGACCCCAGGGAAGCCATCACTTCTAATTATCGTGGTCTTCTTCCTCACTCACTTTCAGAGTACATTTTTCCTCCAGTCCTCCTGGATTTAAAGATTTTTTAAAGATTCTTGCTGCTGCTGAGCTGGCTCTGCACTGCCATTTGTTGTTATTGATGTTACTATTGGCAAGTATTTCCTGGCTATTTTTTATGAGTCAAGTGCCTCACAGGCATTATCAGAGAATCTCCTCGACAGCCCAGAGAGCAGGTGACAATAGCATAGAGGTGCTGTTATCGTCCCATCACACACATGAGGGAACCGTGGCTCAGAAAAGCAAACATCCTGCTCAAAGCCACACAGCTAACAGGTGATGAAACTTTGATTTTGTGAAAAATTCTAATTTGCTTATTTCAGGGGCAGAGAAAGAGAGAAATAGAAAGAGAAAGACAGACAGCTTTCTTCTACTGTTTCACTCCCCTTGTCCACGACAACTGTGGTGTGGCCAGGTGGAAATTGAGAGCAAGGAGCTCGATCTGGGTCTCCCATGTGAGTGGTAGGAACTCGGTCCTGTAAGCCATCACCTGCTGTGTCTTCCGGATGCACGTATTAGAATGTTGGGATCAGAAATGGAGCTGGGACTTGAACCCAAGTACTCCAAACTGGAAAGTGGGTGTACAAAGTGGAAATCTAATCAACAAGGCCAAACACCTACCCCTGATCTCCAAACTGGAAAGTGGGTGTACAAAGTGGAAATCTAATCAACAAGGCCAAACACCTACCCCTGATTTATGTTCGAAGCCAGAGGCCAACTGACTCCATGCCCCAGATAATTGCCTATCATGGAATTACACCTTTGCAGATAGAACATCTCTTCCAATGCTCTCCAAGTGGAAAACTGCTGGCAAGAGATGATCTAAAAGGGGTGGGGGCAGGGATTCAGGATCAAAGAAAGTGCAAGGAATGTGAGGGTCTACAAACAAAGTTCATAAAAGGCATTGTTTAAACTGCATGGATTTCAAAATTTTTGCCCCAAAGTAAACATAATTCCATTTTTCCATATACAAACATTGTTTTACAAGATTTATTGATTTGAAAGACAGAGTTGCAAAAGCAGAGCAAGCTCTCATCATCTACTGGCTCATTCCCCAATGGCCACAACAGCCAAAGCCAGGAACTTCATCTGGGTCTTCCACATGAGTGCAGGGGCCCAAGGACTCGGGCCATCTTTTGCTGCTTTCCCAGGCACATTAGCAAGGAGATGGATCTGAAGTGGAGCAACCAGGACTTAAACCAGCACCTATATGAGATGCCAGCACTGCAAGCGGTGGTTTAAACACACTATGCCACAGAACCAATCTCTGCACAGATGTTCTGAGATCTCCTTGTACCAAAAAATGAGCAATTCTCAAACTTTGGTCTCAGAAACTTTACATCCTGAGCAAGCTTCTCATGCCGGACTTAGAGGGTCCAAGACTCCAGGAGAGGTGCTCCTGTAGACTCAGAAACTGCCACACTGTGCTGTCTATGCCCAGAGCTATACTCAAGGCTAGCACAGTGGACTGGCGTAGGCTCAAGAGGGGCATGACCTATGAAAGAGCAGGCCATGTCAGTGACTCCCCACACCCCTTCGCCCAGCTGATGATGGTACTGGAGAGCAGAATCCTGGAGAGAGTGCTCAGGCTTGTCCTGATACACCTTCTCACACCAGAGTTAGCCGGGCTGTGCACATATACATACACAGGCTCCCAAGCCAGCAAACCAGGATCCACACAGACCCTGCCTGGAGCGCTTGGCTGTCCCTGACTAAGAAACTAATATACCTCATGCTTGTGCTGACCCGCGGCTTCTCTGCTGCACTGTTCTATTCCCCAGGGCACCACCATCAGGCTTCCAGGCCATTTGCCCCCAGGCTTCTGCACACTCCAGCCATAGTCTGTGTCTAGCTCCTGAGAACACCATACCTGCAATAAGCACCATGGGCTTCCATCCTGCACCTGCAGCCTTAACCTTGAAGAGGGCCCCCAAACTCAGGGGGAAATTTTAATTTAGAATGTAGGGCTTCTCAAAGACAGGCTAAAGGTTATTGGAGCAGGAGAGTGCAGCCTGAAGATGACCTCTCTCACCATCCCAGAAGACCCAAGGCACACAGTGAGTGCAGGGAGCTGGTGACCTGGTGCTGCAGCCCAGCCCCAACACCGGGCAAAAGGGCATTGATGGAGTAAGGGACAGCCAGGGCACCACTGTCTCTCTTGTGGTGCTCATTTACATAGGGAGGAGACCAAGGGGGAAAGCCAGAGCACTTGCTTTAGCTAGAACATTTTATGTTATCAGCATTTACAGAAGCAAAGACACCTCTGACCCAGCCCCGGGGACACCCAGGGGCACCACTGTAAAAGTTGCTATCTCCCAGTTGCCCAGAACCCTGAGCCTTAGCTGAGAGCACTGTGTGCTAAACCTCTAGCGGACCTTGGTAGTGGAGCCACCTTGACTGGGAGATAGCACCACTATTTTTGGAAACTAGTTGAAAGGGAAACACTTAATAAATTACCTATCACTTCAAGGGCAACTCCAGATCTTTTCAAGGAGGTTGTGAAATGAACCTTGAGAGTTTTCTTCCTGGTTGGGGACTTGTATCTCCTTCTTTAGCTAATTAACAGCACCATGGAACCTACAGCCAAGAAGGCACTATCAGTGCATCTAAGTCAGGTGGCTTGATACAACACAGTCACCCAACTGTCCTGGGATCTGAGGAGCCCATGGCATTACCTCTCTGGCCAACATGGAGTGCTTGAACTAAGCTGACCATCTCAACCTTGGCGATGATTGATCCTTTCACATCCAGTCTTGATGAAGCCTTGCGTATCATGGCTCCTCCATAGCCATGCACGTTCACCTCAGTCCCCCAACTGAGTCCCTAAATACCAGTTCTACCAATTCACCCAGAGCTTTGAGGTCATGCAGTACTCAGAAAAACATCTTCCCTTTTGTTTTGGTTTTGTTTTGTTTCTGAGGTTCAGAAGCTGGGAACCAAATGACATAATGTGAGGGTGAGATCCAAGCTCTTCGTCCCCAGGAGCGTGGCAGATGTGACAGGGATTAAGTCATCCAAAGAAGAGTTATGGGGAAGAATGTCACACACTGGAAAAGCCATGCGATCTGTCCCATGGGGCGTGCACTGGAAGTGGAAATGAAGAGAAGTTTGACATTTCAATTTAAAGCTCCTGTAAATTGCAGGTAATGTTTCAAAGGTGTTTGCTACATCAGAGGTAAAGGGAGACAGTCACTAAGAGAGGATGGAGACTAACTCCTTTAACCACTCTTTTGGCCTTGATCTTCTCATTTGCAAGCAATAGCAGAAGGCACTAGGGGAAAGGAGGAAAGGTTCCCTGGGCCAGTGGCCAAAGGCTGATTCTGGTTGCAAATCATCACATGCAAGGACAACCTGAAAGATGTACCAGCCCTTTTGGTCTTCTGGGTAATAAGACAGGTATTTGTTAGTCATTTAACCAGCTCAAAAATAAGAACAGAGTTCCCATGTGAGCTTAGCCCAGGGTCCTCAAGGAGAGTAAGCCCTGGATGGCACAAACCCAGATAATCTAAGTATGGAGCAATCAGACAGCAGACTGTAAGGTCAAGGGAAGTTAGGACAAAGCATCCCAGGGTCAGGGCTGGGTGGCTCAGTCTCTTGGCTCCAGTTATCCATTAAGAAGTCTAAGTGGCCTCCAGCCATAATACATCAAAGTTCGGATATCCCCAGGGGGATGGGGGTGATGAAAATGCATGTGTACAGGCTGCCAAGCCCTGGCACACTCATGGCCTCCTGGAGTAGCCCCACGCTGGTCATAGGAGGTGATGCCAGGGACCTAGGGAATTTCCTGCAGGAGAGCAGTAGCTTTAGGAAGCTGGAGACTGAAACAGGGCACAAGACAACAGTGTCTCCTTATCTGCAGGAGACACTCATTGTGAATGAGTCAGGTGGATCCCTACCAAAACACTAGGGCCTGGGGAGCCCAAAACGGTCCACACAGAAAGCTATTGAACTCAGTTCTCCATCTTGATAGGCCTGATCCCACTTGCCAATAGAAACAAATTCTCTCCGGTCTTGCTGTAATGTTGCTGTCTAACCCCACACCTGAGTATGACTTCCTCTTCCCTGACAGCACAAAGAGTTCTCATCCTGTATACCCTAATCTTTTCCTGTACATACATCCCTATACATAATTTGTAAATGGAGCACGGTAATAACTAATGATAAAACAGAAAATTATAAAAACATACTGCAATGAAGTTAGGAGCATGAAAGCTGTCTCTGTTTTCCATCTCTTGCCACACCGTGCTCAGCCTTCTTACAATGATGATTGGAGATGATACGGCACCATGTGATGAGAGGAAGTGAAATGGGTGATTCAAGCATTAGACTGCTAGGTAGGAGCTACTTGATCTGACGGTGGAGCCGATAACCAAGACAACAACAGAATGACTAAGGCGCAGGTAGTGTGTAGAGTATGGATGCACTGGACAGAGGGGTGAGTCACACCCCAAGCAGGTCATGGTGTGATAGTGAGAAATTTTACCATGCTACTCAGAACAGCATGCAATTGAAAACTGGTGAATTGCTTTATTTCTGGAATTTTCCACTTAGTATTTTCAGACTGCTGAAACCCTTGACAGTTAAATTACCAGTGGTGGGAGACAACTGAAGTCAGAAAGCACCCCTGCACCAGTAGGCGTGAAAGAGAAAGGACCCACTTGGGAAAAGAGCAGAAGCAGGTGCAGGAAGGGGAGCTCAGAAAGAGAACCAGAGCAGTAGGCTCTGGCCAAAGTAGGCAAACCAGAAGATTTCATTCCCCAGCTGTCCCCTTAAGCAAACTTGCTTACCCAACTCTGCCAAAGGTTCTCTGTGGCAGTGCCTTGCCTGTGGGCCCTGTTTTATCTGATGCTCGTGACAGTCCTGAAAGATGACTTGGGGATTACTCAGCCGTTTTACAAATGGGAAACTCCAGCAATGGTAGCCCACAGGCTAATCAGCAGCTGACCGTCGCATGGCTGGTGCCCTGCCTGTCTCCCAGACATGTGACCCCAGGGCTACGTTTGGAACTGAATCTGAAAAATAGAGATTTTCTTAAGTCTTCTGATTTCCTGAAACCATTGAACTAAGATATCAAAATACTCTAAAAAGCTATCCTTTCTTCCAACACTGAGGCCTTCTGCAGAATGGGTCCTTTGCCAATGGGTAGGGACAAGCATCCCAGGTCAGCTGCAAGGGAAAAAAAAATCATGAGTGCCAGGAGGACAGTCCTCCAGGAACACGAAATTCCTGTGGTTTCAGTGTCTGTTATTTTTTAAACACAGGGCATAAGACAAACTAGGGGAAAGGGTACATTTTTTCAAACTCGGGGTACAGATGAAGTCCAACAAGAAGATTAAACCTTAAGGTGGGATATATTGAAAAGGATTTTGAAAATCACCACCCTGTCTGAGACCTCCCCTTTGGGAATGACATGCTCTCAGAGGACATATGCAGGAACATGCACAGGAAAAGCATCTGGTCCTGAGACCCTAGAAAGTCTCAGAGCAGATGCTCCAGGTTCTCTGCCCACTCCCAGCACCGGCCCGTACCTCCCCCTGCTCCCGCAGCAGTAGTCCCTCCCACGCCAGTAGGAACATGAGTGTGCCAGAACTGACACTGCTATTGCAAGTCCGTGGACAGTGGCACAGCTCATGGGCTGCTGCCACAACCTCTCCATCCGACAAGCCAGGATTGGAAGGCTGTGGCAGGAAGCCAGGCATGGAGAGGTGGCCTCCCGTGAGATGATTGAAGATGGGGTCTGCGAGCCAGCAGCGGATTGGTTTGATAAAGAGCTATTCCAGTAGATGCGATGGAGCCAGCTGGATGCAAACAGGCAACGCCTGTGTGATTCCATTTATCAGGCTCTCAAGAACAGACAAAGCGAATCCAAGGTGAGAAAAGTCAGAAAAGCAGCTGCCTTAGGGTGGATAGTGAGGGGCTATTCCCTGGGGAGGATGGAAAAGAGACTTTGTGGGGTGATGCAATGTTTTCTCCCTTAACCTGGAAAGTAGTTGCCCAGGTGAATGCCAGAGCAAAAGTTGGCTGGCCTGTGCACTGAAGATTTGCACATCTTAATGTGCAAAAATTATGCCTCAATAAATTCTGATGGGAAAAAAATTAATCAAGACTGGAGATCAAACAGGCTATATTAGGAAGGAGGGACTATTCAGACGTCAGCTCCGTAACTGCTTGGCTGGACTGAGGATTTAAGCATCCTGGGGTATTGGGTTGTACCACTTTTTAACGGATCCTCATGGCATTGGAAGTCCCATGACTGGCAGGGAAGCCAGTTCATCACCTAGCCCCAGCTTGCCCCCGTGGTCTCCTGGAGACTGTGGGAGCTGCTGTCCTGTGTTACTGACTCCCACCTGACCTCTCAGGGACACACAGACGATCCCCCACCCAGCTCCCTCATCTGCCCATAGCCCAGGCTCTTGACTGACCTTAGCCTGAAGAAATCATCTGCCCAGCCCCCTCCACTTCAGCATTCCAGAACTCCCCTGACTTTGAACAGGTTAAAGGCTTGCAGCCACTCGGGGCAGACCACGCTTGTCCAAGCTCAGGGCTATACAACTCCATGCTTGTATCTCCTGAGCTCCCAAGCTCCAGTGTGCATCGAAGACCAGACTTCGAACAGAAGGCCCCAAATATCCGTGATGATGCCTCTTCCAGGTTGACCGATATTTGCCCCCCTGGCATGGCCAGACACTTGACTGGATAGAAGTTCCTCTTCCCGCCCTGCACCTGCAGGACAAAACTCTTTCCACGGCCCATAGCCCATGTGCAGACAAGCAGCCTTCATCATGGAGTGACACGCCACTCATTGATCCCTAACTCTGCGTCAGAAGCAGGCTGGTGAAATGTCCTTGCCCTGAAAAGGAAAGCCATAAACCCCATTGCTCAATTTGGTGACATAGGCAGATACGGATTCAAAGGCTTTTGCCTCCAAGGTTGCTCCTTTGGGAGGAACAGACTGTAATCGAGAATTCATCTGTCAGGAAGCAGAGGTAGAAGAATTTGCCAAACACAAACATGAAAACAACAATAAATCAAGAACTAGAGAAATGAGATTAGACACGAAGGCCCTTCCCAGTAGTGGCTTCCTAGAGCTGAACGGCATGAGACTTGGGGTCCTCAATCTGAGCAACGGGTGAGCTACATGCCCATTTCTATCTGTGCTCTCAGTGCCCAGTCTACCCCAAAAAGGGAGACTAAAGTCCCCCTCCCATTCTCCAGATGCAAAAGAGGAGGTTCTGCAGCCTAGTGAGAAGCTGGTGGGCAAGAACAGAGGACAAGCCACTGAGCCTGCCTCAGAGGGCCTTAGAACACAACACGAGACACACCCAAGAGCAGCAAACCCCCATCGCAGGAGGACGCGGGCTGCCACATTTCCAAGCACCTCCATTAAGCATCATCACACACTGTGTGTGTTCGCAGGTTTAATTTTCATGGCAACCCTCTTAGGAGGGGACTGCCAGGATCTGCCACTGGCTGTCTAGAGGAATCCAGATGCTGATAGGTCACGCAAGCACAGGGCCAGACAGCTGACAAGAAAAATGCTATGCTTGAGTTATTTCCTGTCCGCTGCCTGTCTCTCCCACCAGAACAAGGGCAAGGGTTGACGGCTGCATCTCCATTACCCAGTGGGGAACAGGGCACACAGTAGGTGCTCAGTCAATATTTCTGAATGAATGCTGACTGAACCACGTCTTCAGCTGTCCTCTAATAACACTGCAGAGCCAACACAGACCAAGAAAACAATGCAAGAGGAGCTGGCACTGCAGCACAGTGGGTCAAGCTGCTGTTTGTGAGTAGGCAGCCCCATATCAGAGCTCCAGTTCAAGTCTTGGCTGCTCCACTTTCAATCCAACTCCCTGTTCATGTACCTGGAAAAGCAGCAGAAAATGACCCAAGTGCTTGAGACCCTACCATGCACATGAGAGACACGAATGGAATTCCAGGCTCCTGGCTTCAACCTGGCCCGACTCTGACTGTTAAAGACATTAGAGGAGTAAACTAGCAAGTGGAAGGCAGATCTCTCGGTCTCTACCTCTGCCTCTATCCATCACTCTGTCAAATAAATAAAACGTTCTTTAAAAAATAAATAGAAGGGTTGTCACCAGGTAACAAATAAGTACATTTCAGTTAGGTCTAAGGAACAGAGTAACTGTCAGTTGGATCTGAGGAAGACCAAGAGGGCTAGGGATGCCGGGGTAGAACAGCAAGAAAGAGCTGAAATCATCTCTACGTGACTCGCAACTAGTCAAGGCCAAGGTGACCTCTCCAGCCTCCTCTCCACATACTGGACACCAAACCTTGGCTGTGAAGGACAAATAGGGCTACAGCACTGGCCAACTAGGGTTCCTGCAGGGTGTGAGAAGAACCCTAATTTTTCTGGTCAGCCAAAGTAGCTGCTTTTCATGAATCTTCCTACTGTTCACCCGCCACAATTCAGACTGCAGGGGTGAAGGGGCTGCCAACAGGAGCTACCCCTGGAGCTGTCCCTTGCCCCTATGCCAGAATCCACTGATACAAATCAGCCTCTTGGGTAGTGACCCTACTGCCCAGGGAGATGCTGGGCTTTGCAACTGGCAGGCAGTCTCCTACTGCTGTGCGAAGCCTTAGGCTCTTTGCCTCCAAGAGCTGAAAAGAGCAGCCCAGCAGGAGCTTGGCTTGTCTCACCTGCGGGAACCTTGCACACCCCCAACATGGGCCCCTTGCAGGCTGTGGAAGCTGAAGATGCACCTCCTGGGCTCCTGAAGTCACGGGTGTCCTTCAGGCTTCCAGAGGATGCCCCTGCCCACGGCTGGCCCCGGTCACCCCTGGAAAAACAAGATAGCAATACTAAGGCCTCAATGGCCCTTATTTTTTCTCTAAAACGTATTTTTCAGCTCAGCTTGAGGAAGGAAACGACTATAAACATGTGCAAAGACTGAAGATCTCCAAAGGGTTTTTGTCTGTTAAGGACCTTCTGTGTGTGAGAAGCTACAGGTACAACGGCATGCAAGATGGACACCTGCCCTTGTCTGCGGCTGTATCTGACTAAAGAATTCAGAAAAACCAAGGGTCTGTTTCCTACAGCCTGGGAGGTGGGGAATGCCGGGGAGAGGGCCTTCCTGCACATTATAACACAGTGAAGAACAGCTCAAAGTGAGAAGGCACCAGACTGCCACCTTGGGTCTTTGGCCTCTTATAAAGCCGCTAGCCCCGGGGGCGGGGGTGTGGCCCACCCTCATGACCTGATCTAACCCTGATTATCCTGATTACCTCTCAAAGGCCCCCACCTCAAAATACCATCAAAACATTGAAATTTGAGGACCAAATTTTCAACACAGGCACTTTGTACGGGACCATGTTCCAACTATAGCAATGAACAACGCTGATGCAGGGAATAGGTGACTGGGGGCTGAGGGGAGACTTCCTGGAGAAGGGGCTGTTGAGCCTGATGAATGGAAAGGGTGTATGGGGACTCCCTCTCAGGATTCACTTTAGCTGTTCTTACCTAGGGCTGCCAGTTCCTGCCTCACAGGCCTCTCAAATAGTGCTTCCAGAACATTTTTTTGCCATGACCTAGTAAGGATATGATAATTTGGGGGGGGTTGGAGGTCGGAGGGCTGAGGGTATCACCACCCCACACACTCCTGGCCGCTGCTGGTACATCACTGAGATGTCTGCCCAGCTAGGCACAGGCCACAAGGCCCCACCATGTGACATTTGCAAAGTGCTGATTTTCTAGTCACTTTCACTTGTGTTGTCCTTTGAGTCTCACAAGCAACCAGAGCAGGCACTATGAATCCCATGTGATGGTAGGGGGCGAAAAACAAAACGAGACACGAGGTGACTCAGCAGGGCATCCAGTGGGTGAGTCAGTACAAGGCTGGGCAGACAGGGCTGTGGAATGGCATCCAGGCCTCCAAGGAGGCCAGCCACATGGCCATAGAGTTTTCATAAGTATCAGGCTGGCCATGCAGGGATATCACCCTGCCGGGAAAGACGTTGGTTTCTCTTCAGCGTCCTGGATTCCTCCCGCCTTCCTGTTTTGATGGGTTCTTTTGTTTTGTTTTGTTCTGTTCCCCATCTGAATCTCTGCCCAAGATTCCAAGAAAGCCTACAACTTCACTCCCCAGGGAAACGCTTGCTCTTGGATGGGACAGAAGGTGCCCCCCCGAAGGGAGCAGGAAGACACAGTGACAGAACCTGGAAGGGGTGGCCTGCCAGCGGCAAGGAGATGCAATGGCAGGCCCAGGATGCTCTCCAGACTTCTCTGCAGCTGCATCAACAATAGCTATAGGGAAGAAATCAAGACAGTGCAGAAGGCTTTGGCCTCAGCTCCCTGGCCCCTAAATCAGCCTGCCTTTGGAAGGAAGCCACTTCAAATGTTCATGTTAAAACAATGCTGCAATATTTCTTTGTTTCCACTGAGGTTTCCACTGAATAACAGCTGTCAGCAACTCAGGAAGACCAGGGCCTGGGCCAAGTCTTTCTTCTTCGCAAGTGTTCTTTTATAAACATTCTATTGCTCTTTTCAGCAAGAGCAAAATAAAGGCCTGGACAGTGACTCCAGAGGAGCCAAGTATTTCCGCATGTGTTTGTGCTTTTGTTTGCGCCTACCTTGGAGAGGTCAAGCGAAGTTCATACAGGAAAAAGGAGCCTTCTTCCATGTGCGGCTGGAGGAGGTTGTTTCAAACACCTTCTAGGTGAAGCTAGAAGGCTTCTTGGGTCTTTTCTAAAGTTTCAATAGAATGAGAAGTGGCTGCTGGGGCTGTGGGGAGGGCTGAAGGACTACAGAAGTTCAGCTTGGGAAGATGTAAAGGTTGCCACGCAGGATGGCAGCGACAGTTGCCTAACAACGTCCACATACTGAATGCCACAATCGAACACCTAACACTTGTGAGAAATTGAACATGTGACAGTATGTATAGTTTGCCATCATGAAAGTCATGCCCAGAGTGTTTTAGGAAAAAAAAAACAAAAAAACAAAAAAAGAAAAGAAAAGAAAACCACCCCACCACCCTGGCTGAAAAGAATCCAGGGGTGGGTGTTTGGCACAGAAGTTAAGATCACACTCAGATTGCACACATCCCATAGCTGATGGCATGGGTTCAAGTCCCGGCTCTGTTTCTGAATCCAGCTGCCTGTTGATTGACACCCAGGGAGCCAGCAAGTGATGCTCAACGAGTTCAGTCTCTGACACACATGTGGAAGACAGGATGGAGTTGGAGGTTCCTGCCTATAGCCTAGCATCCTGCTTCTACAATACAATGAAAAAGAAATACATAAAGAAAGAAAAACAGTAAACATCATTTGATTTAAGAGATTTAAGAGATTTTGCAAGTTTATTGAATCTTAAGACCAGCCAATCTGATTTTACCTAATGGCTAACTCTGCTGTCAAGACACCTGTTTCGCTGAGCCTTCTCAATGCCTACCCCCACTAAACTCCTCTCTGAACAACCCTCCTCCTGAGCCAAGGGGCGTATCTCTCTCTTCAGAGTGCTTTCTCCTGAGGCATCTATGGGACTCAGCAGGCATTTTCCTGCCTCCTCTCACTCAGCCAGTGCCATCCACCACCCAGGGCCTCCAAGCCACCTGACTCCTGAGCTCATGATGAGAAGTCAAGAACCAGTCTTCAAACTGTTGGCTCAGCCAGCCAAAGTTGAATGTAATGCATAGCCCCACTCCACTCACAAGCATCTTGAGATGATCCACAAGCTGGCAGGCTGGACCATGGCCCAGAGGCCCAGCATTCCTCACCTGCTTCCCGCAAGAGCTCTCGATGGGACTCATCCATAGTGTGCCTTGTGATGATGATGATGAAAGAAGCCCCAGCATGTGCTGGAAGGATCTCTACTCTCCTTCCCAACACTTTTCATCTTTCCTCCATGAATATTTGGTAGCAGTTCCTCCAAAGTTACGTTTCCATGGTACATATGCAACGGATTGTCTTTCTGATACCTTTTCCAGAGACAAACTCCCAGACAATCCCAGCCACGGCTATGGAGGATCTATTATGTGCCATGTACCTGCTGTGACATCTTTGAAACTGTCCCAAGAGCCTGCAAAGTTTCTTTTTTTAAAAAAAAAGAAAAAAGATTTTATTATTATTGGAAAGCTGGATATACAGAGAAGAGAAGGAGACAGGGAGGAAGATCTTCCATCCGATGTTTCACTCCCCAAGTGAGCCGCAACGGGCCGGTGCGCGCTTATCCGATGCCGGGAACCTGGAACCTCTTCCGGGTCTCCCATGCGGGTGCAGGGTCCCAAGGCTTTGGGCCATCCTCTACTGCTTTCCCAGGCCACAGGCAGGGAACTGGATGGGAAGTGGAGCTGCCGGGATTAGAACCGGTGCCCATATGGGATCCCGGGGCATTCAAGGCAAGGACTTTAGCTGCTAGGCCACGCCGCTGGGCCCCCTGCAAGGGTTCTTATTGCCATTTGAGAGAAGCAGAGACTCCGAGATGTTCTGTAACTTTTCCCAGCTATCTAGCCAGAAAGCAACAGAGTCAGACTCAAACAGACCCACCTCACCCCAAAATCACGCTCTCACCAAACACTGCTGCGGAATGCTGAGGGCTCACCCCACGTGGCTCATGCTAGACAGGTATCCAGTTGCAAAACTGAGGAACCCAATATTTGCAAAATTCACAGAAGCGGTCTCAAGGATTCTGGGCACCCAAGCTCCCCCCACTATAACTGACTGGGCCAAGGAATGTTGGCCAATCACAGAGATCAACATGGGGCGCCATTTATGTGAGCTGCCCAGTGGACCCCCACTCAGTAATTCATTGAGCAGGGCAGTTAGTTACACACTATATGAAGGAAGTCAACATGCTATTTGGGAGAGTCCAGATGGAACATAGCAACGCCAGGGCATCAGGTTTTCCCCTGAGATTAGAGCACCTGGATGGGATTGGCAATGCTGTCTGGGCTTTTGCACAAAGTGCTGATCTGGCCGGTTGGCAGCATTCACTGACAGAAGCTATCCCCATGGAATACTTATAAAATCCTATTCATGGCCATCACCCAGACTCTGGCCAGTCCTCCCATGTAGAGTGAGGCCAAGGTGAGAAGAAAGAGGGGTTGTGATAGGATGGAGGACAGAACCACACAGGGGCGACACACAGTGAGAAAAGTGGAGTGATCCCACTAAAGCATGCTGATAGAACTTATCAGTCAAAGATGTGGCTCAAGCGGTCCGGGGGGTCTTCCATCTTACCTCCAGGCTTTCTGAGTCAGCAGGTGCTGCAGTGGCCTAAGAATTTCCATCTGCAGCAAGGTTCCCAGTGGTGCTGACAACAGTGGTTCCAGGACCACATTTTGAGTACCGCTGGTCTAATGACCAGTTAAAACACTGATTTGGATGCCCACATCCCATGTTGGAGTGCCTGGGATGAAGTCCCACCTCTGCCTCTGATCCAGCTTCCTGCCAACGTGCTTGGGAGGCAGCAGATGATGGTCCTAAGCACTTGGGTCCCAGGCCATCCATGTGGGACGCCCAGACGTGGCTGTTGAGGACATTGGAGGAGTGGATCATAGGATAAAAGATTTCTTGCTTTTTTGCTGTCATGCTGCCTTTCAAATAAATAAACTTTGAAAGGGGGAACAGGAGGCACCTGGCAACATTGCTCTGAATAACAAGGATGTTATTCCTCCACATGGACAATGCTTCTGACAAGTTGGAGTCGGCCTCTTCACTTTATAGACCAGATCTTGGGGTTTGGAGACTTCCCCAAAATTACACAGCCAACCACTGGCACAGCCAAGACTTCCTCTAAAGCCAGGGTGACCAAAGTCCCCCTCCTTTTCACCTTCTTTCTCATCTTGTCTGGTGATCCTATGGCAGGTCCCATCCTATGGTGGGACAAGGAGAGGACCCATGGAAAGCAGGGTCATGGACCAGGATGATGGTGGCTAACAAAGCAAATGAATAGAAAACCCAGATCTGGAGCTCATAGATGGATCACAGGCCAGCCCCCTATGGCAGGGATACAGGGGTCCAAGCTTCAGCAGAGTCCAGGGACCCTGAGCTGACCCGACAGTGGATTCTTAAGTGATACATATTCTTAAAGAGAAGCAGTACCCTGATTTGAATTCCATTAAGCTGGTGGTGCTCACTCCTGGAGTGAGGGGAGCAGCCTAGGGTGAGTGGTAGACAAGGTCTGCTCCTCAGAGAAAGGTGGCTGTGCTGCCCAGGGGCCTCTGCTAGCTCCGTTATGGAGAGGAAGGACAAGCAGTAGCCATTTATCCAACCCTGAGCCAGACCACTCCCCACACCAGCTGTCCCTTCTAGGCATCAAGAGGCTATGGTACAGGGAGTTTGAATGTCTTGCCCCAAGTTGCACAGTGAAAAAAAAAACTGGGAGGCGGACTTGAAGCAGGCCTCCCTGGTTCCGAATCAAGTTCAAATTTCTGGCCCATCTCCTTCATTAGGCAACCACAAGAGATCTGCCCGGGCCCATTTCCCTCATTAGACAACCACAAGAGGTCTGCCCAGGCCCGGGCTCCTCTGTACAGCCTACACAGGGCCCTCTGTGGAGTCTCAGACCTGAAACCCACACACAGGATTCTCTCTAAGCATGCATGTAATGCAGTTAGCAGCCTGCCTGTCAATGACAGCTGTCAGGGGCAGGACTGCCAGACCAGAGACAAAGGGCTTCCCACCTGGGAGAGGGCTTTTCAGAAAGCCCCTGCACTGCAGACAACCTGAGCTACAACCTTGTCACAGCATACAGCCTTCTGAAGTCACCAAACACCAATTTGAGCAGAACAACAACACAACAGACGCGCCTGCACCTGCCACCTGGTGTGGCTGCATGCTGAGTCATCAGCTGCCTGCAAGAACCATTACCCTCCCCATCCGACACAGATCTGTACTCCAGGTCTCTCTCCTCTGTTGTCTCAGCTACATCTCCCCCACCGAAGCAGCTCCAAAGCTGCCACCTCCCCAAGGTTTTTGGCTTGGTCAATTACATAAGCAAAAGCAGCCCTTGTGTTGCAGGGAGGTGAATCAGGCATGGTCACTTCACCTCAACCAGCTTGTAGAGAAATAATCTAGCTGCATAGCAGAATTCTCAACATGTTTCTACTTCAGAGTGCAGAGAGAACCCTCCCATACATTAGGAAGCAGTCAGGACACGTGGCATAATCAGACGTGACCCTCAGTTGGAATCTCTGGAAGACAAAACATCCAGGCAACAGCACACAGACGTGGGAGATGCAGCCACTTGCTGCGGCTATCCCCTACCGTTTCATGTTGTGTCTGGCCTTGTTTGATAACAAGATATTTTGTGTCTCCATGTAAACACGGTCTCAGGCAGCATATGGCTTGCAAAGCACCATTTACAACTATTAGCGTGCACCAGCTTTCTGCTCTGCGTCAATCGCGGCTGCCACAGAGCAGAGTCGTGGGGGTCCATCCCCCACCCTTGGCCGCCATCTGTCTGCTGCAGCTCCCTCTGATGCTAATGGAAGCGAAGTATGCAAGGCCCAGGGAGACCATGTCCCAGCATGCGGCACTAAACGAAAGCAAGCAATTGTCCAAAGTGAAATATTGAATTGAAATGAACCTGCTGTTTCCTTGAGAAGCTGTTTGAGGCTAAGGCAGCTTAAAAATAAAACATCTGTGAAACCAGAGAAACGGGCATCCTTGAGAACAAGCAGATCATAGCGTCATTCAAGCACATCTGAACGTGTTTTCAGATGCACCTAGTTTCACCAGGCACAAGGTTTAATGTATGGAGAAGATTAAAGAGTCAGGCAGTCATGTAGTCTCATGTTTTCACGGTGAGAGCCTTGGAACCTTTTGATAATGTAAGACTTTGTCAGGGTGACCGGAGACACTGAGCAGTCGCACTGGGCTGAGTGTGAAAATCCTACTGGTGCCCCCTGAGTTGCATCTACCCATACATATTTTTTTTAATTGTTTGCATGTTTATCTTTGGAAACTTCTATCACATTCTGATAAAGCCTCAGGAACAAGAAACTGAAAGTTCTTCAACACATTTTCTCCCCTATGTCCCAGGCAGGGGAAGGGATAGAGGGCACAGGTACATCTCTAGTCAGCTGGCAGAGAAGCAGGTGTACCAGGTGAAGTTACCAGGTGGAGGATGAATTGTTGGAGCTCAGGATCTGGGAGAGAGAGACACAGCAAACGGAAAGGAAGTTAGGAATATGGCAGGTGAATCCAAGGTCAGACATGGCTGAGACCCAGAAGGCAAAGCCCAGCCTTATCACAGAGGCTGTCCAGGAAGACCATTGAACTCCTATATGCGGTCCCCAGATAGCCATGATATGCAAACCCAGGAAGCACACTTGTCTCCTAGGCCAACTAAAGCTGTATCACCTGTCCATCAACCCCAACTCTCCACCACCCCAAGAACCAATGGAGCAGGCCAGGTCTCTTGCAAGCACCCTTTAGTCCAAAGAGGACTGTACCTAGAACTGGACTGTGTAGAGCTAGGAAAAGTCAGACACCAGGAGGCAGAAAGAAATCTCCACAGCATTCATGCTGTGCATGAGTTGTTAGCCCTTTTAGGAGACTGGGCCTAGGAATGTCTGCGCCCAAATCCCATGGTTTACATAGCTCCGCACTGAGAAACACAAAATTATAATTCTATTCATGTCTGCCCAAGCCCTTTCGGGATCCTTGCTGACAAAGCTGACTCATCAGCCTAAACATCCACTCCCATACCCTAACATTGTTCCATCCCCAAGAAAGTGCTTCTCCATACCTGCTCCTGTGTTTGTGCCCTGTGTCTTCGGGGAAAAAGGAAAACCCACTGCCCACAGGTGCCAACAGGAGGTCTGTGGGTCATATCACAGTCACTGTGGTCAGAGAGGGTGATATTTTGGAGCAGCAAAGGGCTTGAGGGGCTGGCAAAAGTGGGTAAGAATTAGCATGTCAGGGCTTGTCCTCCAATAGCATGAATGTACAGATTTTTACATAACAAACTATGATTTCCCAGGAGAGTTACTCCTCGATTTCTTTGCTTCTCTTCCTGTTCCTGGAGATACTCAAGAAGTGTTAGCTAACACTCATGTTGTGAGAGAAAAGCATTGGTCCACTTAGGATGGCTACGAGCCGTGTCAGAGTGCCTGGGTTCAAGTTCCCGCTGTTTCCCATCTAGCTTCCCACTGACATACACCCTGGGAGAGAGCAGCTGATGGCTCTGTCCTAGGAGACCTAGACTGAATTCAAGCCGCCTAGCCCGGCCACACCCTGGCTGTGGCAAACATTTGGTAAGAGTATCGGTGGATGGAATAGCTCTTTGTTTCTATCTTTCAAATCATTAAAAAATAATAAGTAAAAAAGATTAAGAAGGTAGCATGATGTTTGCAACAGTTATCTATGGCAGCTAAAAATCTTGGTACAATATTTAATAATTTTTATTGTTTTTAAACTGATATCCATGTAGGTCTAAACGTAACCCATATGTTGCAGCATAGGGACTTTATATGTTGATGACCAGACTGAAGTTGAATGCTAGAAATGTGAATTGTTACAAGAATAAGATAATATTTAATGTTTAAAAGTCAAATTCAAAATCCAATTTTAGGGCCCAGCGGCGTGGCCTAGCAGCTAAAGTCCTCGCCTTGAAAGCACCAGGATCCCATAGGGGCACTGGTTCTAATTCCAGCAGCTCCACTTCCCATGCAGCTCCCTGCTTGTGGCCCGGGAAAGTAGTCGAGGACGGCCCAAAGCCTTGAGACCTGCACCCGCGTGGGAGACCCAAATGAAGTTCCTGGATCCTGGCTTCGGATTGGCTTAACACCGGCCATTGTGGTCACTTAGGGAGTGAACCATCGGACGGAAGATCTTCCTCTCTGTCTCTCCTCCTCTCTATATATCTGCCTTTCCAATAAAAATAAATAAATCTTTTTTTAAAAAGAGAAAAAAATCCAACTTTATTTCAATAATCTTCATTTAACATTTTTATATTATTAATTATAAGCTGTATCTTTATCTCTCAATTTTAATTTTAATATTTTATAAGAAAAATAATTTGCATTGAAAATATGTGAGGAAATAAATTTTTGATGTTCTTTTACATACTTTCACATTTTAGATGAATATAATTCATATTTTGCAGACTTTAAATACATTTCCATTTTTTAAATCATTTAGCTCAATATTATTCTATGAAAATGTTTATTATAATGAAAGAATTTGTAATCAGATGAAATGAAGGAAAAATTCATTTAAGGCAATACATAGTAATTGTAAGTGACATATGTACTGATTTTTTTTGGTCACTAAGCAAAAGAGCATTTAATTACATAGAGTAGGTCAGTCATCTTTGGAATCTGCCAAGTTTGGTCATGTAAAAATTATACCTACCACATTTTTTATTTTGCCTTTGTGAATACTCATCTGTGTATTTTTAAGTATGGGAACAAAGCCTGACTTCTATAACTGTAGGCTTACATTCTATTGCTGAATGTTTGAACAAACAAGGGACTTGCCAAGCCGGCCTGCCCTGGACGCTATGCCTCAGAGGCTGGCCTTGGAGAAGAGGGTGTTAGACCATAAGTTACTGACTTGGAAGACAGATGCAGCTGCACAGTTTCCTTTAAATCACTTCCAGAAGCTTTCAACTTTTATCTACAGGAATTTGTTTTGGCCTTTTTAGGACCCTTTCTCACTACCCTCCAAGTCCCACAGCCCAGCACATCCCTCAGAGTCTGGTCCCAATGACGTTCAGCCAACAGTGCTTGACTTACACCCATACAGAGGACACTTCGTGTTCCAGCTCCCACCGCTGTATGCTTCCAGACCCTCAGTTATTACACTCAGGAACAGAGCATGAAGCCTCAACTGAGTGTGAATGAAACCTGAATAGTATCTCCCAGACAGCATGCACCACAGGGCTCCAAACCTTCCCTTGGTTTCCAGAAGGAAAAGAACTGCTATGTGCACTACATGACTGTATCTGTGAGTATTTCACAACAAGAGAGTGACAAGGCTTGGAGGGCAACAAAAGACAGCTGAACATCACAACAGAAGGCGATACATGTTCAGTCACTCATGTGTCCCCCATCCCCAACCTCTGCCATGTCCACCAAGTTGCAGAGCCCACACGTTAACCTGGAAGAAACAGCTCCACCAGACAAACCAGCCAAAGCACCTTTCTCCTTATCTACACATAACAGATTCATTCATGTATCCTAAACAGCAAGGTGTAGTGTTGTCTTTGCCCCAGGGAGGCAGTTCCCAATCTTTTATGCAAAATGGCACTTCTACAAAATAATGTGGCACACTGACATACATGGGAGGCTGCACTTGACCCAGGTACCTTGGCAAGCAGCAAGCACCTTCCTGGCCCCCAAGGGGAGGGGTTGGCCGAGCTGAAATCCAGTTGGCACCTGCCGCAATCCGTCCACCAGGAAACTTTGCTACTAGAAGATGTCTCCACTCACAGAGCTGCAGAAAGTGGGTGGGAGACTCCTTGCTCATCATAGGACACCAGGATCTCCAAGGAGGGTGATGAAAAACAACCTGCCATCAATTGGGTGAAGTGGCTCTGCCTTGGTGCATCACTGCTCAGCCAGTGCCACCCCCACCCAATGGACAGAAATCAGGAAACACCTGAAGAAGAGGTGAGGGGGCTCCTAGGAGACTTTACTCCTAGAAAGAAAGAAAGAAAGAAAGAAAGAAAGAAAGAAAGAAAGAAAGAAAGAAAAGAAAGAAAGAAAGAAAGAAAGAAAGAAAGAAAGAAAGAAAGAAAGAAAGAAAGAAAGAAAGAAAGAAAGAAAGAAAGAAAGAGGGAGGGAAGGCTTAGCAGCAGGTTTACTAAAGTGGGTGTCCCTAATATCATTCAAAGCCTTTTAGAATGACTAGATCTAAAGGTGTTGAGTGTTGATCAAAACATTCCTCCAAGCAAATCTGGTGAACCTAAAATGAAAATAATACCTGAAAAAAGTTCACGTGTTCTAATGAAAAGGGAACAGCACCCAGTATATCCCACACCCAGAGTGATCATGTGACACCCCATACCCCCCAAACTGATCCCCAAGAACCTCATCATAATCAGCAAAGCGAAAACTCTCTTGATGTATTCTTTAAAATGAACAACAATCTAGAAAAAAATTAAATGCCACTGTTAAAAATATCACTCAGGGGCCCAGGGCGATGGCCCAGTGACTAACTCCTCACCATGCATACACTGGGATCCCATGTGGGCACAGGCTTGTGTCCAAACTGCTCCGCTGCCCATCCAGCTCCATGCTTGTGGCCTGGGAAGGAAGTAGAAGATAACCTAAAGCCTTGGGACCCTGAACCCATGTGGGAGACCTGGAGGAAGCTCTGGGCTCCTAGCTTCAGATCAGCTCAGCTCCGGCCACTGCAGTCACTTGAGGAGTGAATCATTGGATGGAAGATCTTTCTGTCTTTCCTTCTCTCTGTAGATCTGCCTTTTCAAGAAAAATAAACAAATATTTAAGAAAATCACTCAGATTCAGTAAAAATATTTGACCAAAAATTTATATATACCAAATTAAAGTATTGCACCTTACAATTCATGCTCTGCTTCACTGTGTGAACTTTCCAACAGAAACAGAATCTACAAGCAGTGTCCCAGGATGACAGAATGGAAGTAATTTATGTCTTTGTCTTTACAATCAATATGCTCTGGTTTTTCTTTTACATCCTATAGAACTTATCTGTCCTTTGACAGCTGCTCTGTTCATGTGTAAAGCATATGTATGTATACATGTCATTTTGTTCTGAATATTGTTTTTAATGTTATGGCTTGACAATTATGCTATATTCTGCTAACTATCCATACATATTGATCTGCATTATTCTTGGTGACAATTGCGTAATCATCTATTAAATTTATGTATCATTTTTTAAAAGAATAAGTGCTTCCCTGGGGGCAGGGACAGAAGCAAGAACAGAGGTTCCGTAAAGTTCACTATGAATTTCATCTCAAAATGACCCACAAAGCTGACTCAGCATGTGTTGGAGGGCCAACTGCATAATTGGAAATTTTCCAAATTACTTTCCACTGAGAATATAATGTTTATTAAGGATAAGCTGTTCTGCAGCTCCCAGTTACCATTAAAAAAAAATGCCTGAAATCAGAGAAGTTTTCTTGTTGCATAGTTTTAGAGGTTCCAAGGCCTGAGACTTGCATGAACTCAATTCCAGGGGGTCTTCTCAGCTGTGACCCATGGCAGAGAACAATGGCAGGGGTGTGGAGGGAAAGAAAAAGATTCTATCCCAATATGGGAAGCCAGAGATGGGCCAGATGAAGCCAGGTTCAAATTTAAAAGAGAGAGAAATAGAGAGATTTATTTATTTATTTGAAACTCGGAGTCACAGAGAGAGATAGGACACTGAGACAGACTGCTCTTTCACTGGGTTCACTGCACAGATGGCTATAAGAACCAGAGCTGGACCAGACCAAAGCCAGGATCCTGGAACTTCATCCAAATCTCCCATGTGGGTGGTAGGAGTTGCAAGGCTTGAGCCAGCTTCTACTATTTTCCTAAGCACATTTTCTACCATTTTCCTAGCAGGGACTGGGATTGGAAACACAGCTGGCTTAACCTGCTGTGCCATAGCACTGACCCCCAGGTGCAATGTTTGGTTTACTTCCACCTCATTTTTAAATTCACTGCGATGTTGCCTGCCCTGGGTGAGGTGATTCCCTGGTTTGCCTTAGCCCATTACTTCCAAGTGTTGTGTCACTGGAATGCAGCCTTCTTGTTTAAGATGCAAACCCTACTTCTGCCTTCAGGAAGGTTGTCCAGTCAACTCTGTATTTTTGAAATAAGGCAACCAAAATGAACGGGGAGGCTTTTCTGTAACAAACCCTAATCTCTCTTCTTCCACTACCAGCAATTAGCCTCAAAATTATATACTCTGGAAGGCAGAAAATCATGTCAATGACTTTCAGAATCTTATGCCAAGCAATCCAGCACTGAAGTGCTTGGTGCTTGCCCACCACTGTGCCAAAAGCTTGATGGTAATCATTTCATTATATCCTTAGAATGCTGGGAAAGCAGACTCAAAATGATTAGTATCCTTGTTCAGAGCAGCAAGCTATGGCACACAGACATGGAGTAAACTGCCCAGAGCCTCACAGCTAGGAAAGAGTAGGGCCCTGATTCCTAGCCAGCTGGTGTAGCTCTGAATTGCCAGCCTAGACCGCAGGGGTCGTGGCAAAGGCATTAAATCCTGGTCACTCGGGGATGATTGCTTCTCAAGTGCATTGGCTTTTCTCCTTGACTTGAAACATAAAAAGCAGCAAAATAGAACCAAGATTGTGACAAGAAAGGCAGACTTTCTGTTCTGTCTTTGTACTTCTCAGCGTGAAAAATGAATGCAGAAAGAGGAAAAGCGAGGCGATGAGTGTCACTTCGCCCTAAAACCTCAGGTTGAACAGTACACGCGTGCACACACACACACACACACACCTTTAACAAACACTGTTGAGCACCTTGCTTGCACAGGTGAGATAGTTCCTCTTCCCATTCTGGATGAGGTCATTCAAGGAAATGTCACACACACACACACACACACAAGGAAGCATGGGGACAGACACGGCTCAACTCAGGTTTAACAGGACTCACCTTCCATGTGAGAAAACATCTAGCAGCCCCTAAAGACTCAGGAAACACAAAAGAACTACGTCCAATTACATGCTTCTTCCTAGTGAATTCATTTCCCACCAAGACTATCCTTGGCCTTGGGATTGGCCAGCCTCTTACTCACACTGCTGGCCTGGTAATTTTTTTGCAAGAGGCTGTTTCTGAGCTAACACCTATTTTTCCCCTCAAAAACTCTTGCCCAAAAGCACAGCCACCTCAAGAAAGGCTGGCAGTGTCCCAAGTACAGGGTCATATGTTTCTGAAGTTCTCGGGGGATGGCTAAGCTCTCAAATTTCTCTGACCAGTCCCATGACCACCTGCTCCATTGCTCCCCAGATACTCCTTTATTCCAGGGATTTAAATCTTGAGTCTTGGAGCATCAGACCTGTGTCCCTCCTAAAATCAATTCCAAATCGGCCTCTAGCACGGATTCCATTCACAATGCCCTTGGCAGAATGGTCCAAGTCCTTAACGACAAGACCTACGTGTGAGAAGCCATCTTTAAAAAAAAAAAAAAGATGGTTATCTGGATCAATATAAGCAAAAAGGGGGAAAATTCACTTTAGTCTGAGCTATTGGTAAGTTAAGACCTCAAAGGGGTTCTCGGGGACTTTTCCACTGCCCCTCGAGTGATCCATTTGATGGCCACGACTCTCAGGTTTTCTCCCTGGAACAGGCCCACCCCTGGCTGCTGAGGTGTTCTGTGCCTCATCACTCACCATTCCCTGCAGATCCTTGCCAGAAGGGTGCCTCCCTAAGGAAGAGGAAAGACAGGGTCCCTCTCCAGGATGCCCTTCTGTGTGCCTCAGTTGCCTGTGCCTTCCCTGGCATATGGCAACCACCCCTCCTCCTCAGTCAACTTTCAAATAAATTTTTTTTCAAGATTAACCCATTTCCTTAGCCAGCCCCCTTGAATGCAAGCTATTTGTGAACCTAGACAGAAATCCCCCATCTCTGTAATTCCACACAGGCCACCATACCTGGTGGCCCTGGGAGTTATCAGAGCTGGTCCCTGGTGAGCCACTGGGAATTAGTTTCTTGGAAGAGACCACTCTGTGTCCACCCAAGTGCCACTTCCAGGCAGGCTTCCTGAGCATGAGGAGGCTCAGAGAGGGCAAGTAGTTCATCCAGAACAACCCTTGTGACAGGGATGGGAAACCCAGCCCAGCTGCTCCTGCTGCCACTCCATTCTAGACTGTGTTGCCCTTCAGCCAAGATTAGGTCGTCATTGGCTACATCACCAGCTCTGCCCAGAGTGAGGCATCTACCTGAAGTCTACAGTGGTCCACTCTCAATTGTTCTTTCTCCTCCCATAATAGTTGCTCTGCATTGAAGGCACTAGCAGCCACCAAGGGTCACTCACCTGGCATTCCATATAACATGGAGCCCTGTGCCAAGCGAGCATTAGAAATGTGCGTTGGAATGGGCATTGTCCATCTCTGCCTTGTAGCAATTCCTCTGCATTCTTCCAGACCCATCTGAATCCCACCTCCACCCTTGGGGCTGGCTGGGATCATTCACAGCCACAGCATCCAATGCCATAGCCACTTGCCACAAGTGACCAACAAGCACATAAAACCACAGCTCGGGCCCAGCGGCGTGGCCTAGCAGCTAAAGTCCTCGCCTTGAAAGCCCCGGGATCCCATATGGGCGCCGGTTCTAATCCCGGCAGCTCCACTTCCCATCCAGCTCCCTGCTTGTGGCCTGGGAAAGCAGTTGAGGACGGCCCAATGCATTGGGACACTGCACCCGCATGGGAGACCCGGAAGAGGTTCCAGGTTCCCGGCTTCGGATCGGCGCGCATCGGCCCGTTGCGGCTCACTTGGGGAGTGAATTATCGGACGGAAGATCTTCCTCTCTGTCTCTCCTCCTCTGTGTATATCTGGCTGTAATAAAATGAATAAATCTTTAAAAAAAAAAAATAAAACCACAGCTCATCCAACCTGAAATATGCTCTAAAGTGCAAAATATATACCAGATTCTAAAAGGCTAGGGTGGAAACAATGTGAATCATTCTCAGCAATGATTTTTAATATGTCTGATTGGTAACCATGACAATATTTGGTAGTGTCTGATGAAATAAAACATAAAACTAAATTTTATTTTACTAGTTAATTTTTTGCTACCTTTAAAAATAACGCTAGTTGGATATTTCAACTTACATATATCTATTGGTCATATTGGACTGTTCTAAGGAAAAGGAGCACGTTTTTAGTCTGGGAGAACTAGGGAATTAGTCTTCATTCACAGAAAACAGATTGAGCAGTCAGTTACTAAATGTAAGGAGGGTAAAAGTAAGTGTCATAGTGGTTATTAGTAGAGTGCAAAGTTACTAAGACAGATCCCTGCTTCCCCAAGGCTGGAATTGTCAAGGAATTGAATTCACCCAGAGCCAAAGGGTGACTCTAATGGAGGCCAATCGACCTGCTTTGGGATGCACCAAAACAGACAGGTTGAAAGGACATCCCAGGGGTCACGGAAGGCAGTGAGCTTTCAGGACATCACACTGGGTTCTCTAATGCAAACTAAAACAGCCAGGGGAAGCCCAAAGTGAGCTATAATTTTCTCTCAGATCACTGCTTGGACATCCATAGTCCAGGGCTGAAGGGGCAACCACACAAGGACCCAAGCACTTTCTGTCTAGTTTCTCCGTCCTGGCCCCAACTTCATATCCCCACTGCAAGAAAGATGAGAAGGAGACAGACCTTGATCACATTTCCACACCCAGATTTGAGGAAGGCTGAGAAACAAGGAAATGTCACACACACAAGGAAGCACAGGGAAACACATGGCTCACCTCGGGTCTTACATTGTTAGCTCTGTGCCCAGCTGGACCTCAAGGGTTCCATGAAGAGGTGCCTGGGTTCTGGGAAGCAGGTCACATCTTCTGCTGCAGAGGGATTATCTGGCTGCACCTGATACACTGAAAGAGTAGACAAGGTGGAGAAAATGCAGTAGCTGTGTTAAAACTAGTATGTTTGGGACCATATGATGCTTTAGGTGCATTGTGTACCTATGATCATATCTACCTTCTCAAACATCTTCCATGCCTTTATATAACCATCTGAAATCCTATCCTATAGTTTTTTCCCTTTTTAAATACAGAAGATGTACAGTACAATGTCATTACCTACACTCACCATAGTACAGTATGGGACGGGATCCCAGCAATTCTTACTCTCTCCTGACTTTAACTTAGCGCCCACTCACCAACCTTTCCCCAGTTTTATAAGTCAGAAAAAAACTCAGAAAATATATTTTATGTGAAGCATACACACAATTTTAAAAATGAGTAAGCAGAAAGAAATACCACTGTGTGACAGTGACCCATAAGCTCAGCCATTGGGAGCAGACCGAGTGAAGCCTGAAGGAGCCATCTGCCATGGAAAATCAGAGCCCTCCAGAACAGCCTTTTTACAAACAAATGTCATTCTGTCTCCTGGGTTATTTCTCAAGAGAATCTAGACATTCCTAGGAAAGCTCCCAGATAACATTTCTCCTAGAAGGGGACAAAGAAGACATCAAGGAGCCACAGAGCAATAGAACTCACTCAGCCTGAGCAGCAAAGATACAAGAAGCATAGGACAAGAAGATAGGACATGCAATTGTGGGAACCAGGAAAGTCATCCCAATGGGAACAAGCCTGAAAAGTCATGTCAGTGACAGAATTCCTAGCTCACTCTCTGCCTGAGTGTGGCAAACTCAGACTGTGAATCTCCCTAATGAGATCTATACCTACAAAGACATATGTGACCTGGATGTCTGCTCTCTCACTATAAAGGCTGGTGGGGCCTTGTTTGCTGAATACTATTTCCCCTGCACACAGAATAGCATCTGGCTCATAGCAGGCACTCAATATTTATCAGATGAATGAATGAATGAATGAGTCATCAGCATCAAACATAAAAAATTTTTGCAACACCCACAAAGATGTCTGAGAATCTGATGCTCCCATGACAACTTACCGTGAGAAATGATGACAGTGCCATGGTGGCGGTTGTGATTGCTACTTCTCTCATGATTGTTCACCTGAGTTGTTCTTTCCAACCGCCTGAGGAGGAAGGCATTATTCCCACTTACCAATGAAAACAGCAGACTCAGAAACCTCATTGTCTTGTCCAAGGTCACTTGGATGGAAAGACAGAGATATAGGATTCAAATCCAGCTCTTCCAGCTCCACCACTCCTGTTCTACCTGTTTCTTGTCTTTGCAAAGCATTCTCTGGACTCCCAGTTTCTCAGCCACTAACAAATCCCATCGCAGTGACTTCAAGGTCACTATCTCAGCTGATGGTGAAATCTAATGGCTGAACGTTTCATGGCATTCCTAAGAGAATAGAAATCTACTGGCTTTGGACTGAGACATCAGTAGGTGCCAGATGCTGTACTAGATCTTTTTATACCGTGTCTCCTTTTATTTTCATGATAACCCCCTGAGATTATGGCTAATCTTTTGTTCCACTTGGAGAATTGGTAGAATTCTGAAATTGTCTTTGTTTTTCTCTGGATGCCAAGTTGCTGAACCACTGAACAAGAATTGACTAATCCCAGTGATTGGTGCTAGCAACCAACTTTGTCTTAGTATGTTTGAGCAGTTGAAATAAGTGCTAGGAGGAGATACAGGTTCCAGCCAAGGAAAAACTCTTGTGGTTGGTAAGTACTGTGGTTGGTAAAAACCCTGGTTGGTAAAAACTCCTGTGGTTGGTAAATACTACAGCATCTTAGAATGGTAGGTTCAGCTTCCCTTTGTACATTTTTCTTATTAAAATATATATGTATAACTTCAGCCTTAAATGTTCCAATCACAGCAATACAGAATACATGTTGCACTGACATCTGGAAATACTTAGTAGTATTGCAAACAAATAGTTAAGAAGTTCACCCAGATAATCAGATACAAATTTGACTCTAACCCAGATTCGTAGTAACACATATCAAGAGTGAATGAGCTTCAAATTCCTGACTGCATTATCTTCCTCTGTAGATAAAAACTAATGTGGTTGGTTCAGGTTTCTGAGCTTGCAAGAGTCTTGTGTATCCTGAACCTTTTTTTTCTTCTTGGCATGTTCAATGGGATTCAGCAGAAACGAGGCCACAGGACTCTGCCAGGGGTGAGGTGTCAGATGAGATGGGGTGGCAGCCCAAACAGACTAGAGAAAGCCCAGCCCAGGGCATAGCAGCAAACAGCACACCGAGCAGTAGATATAGGGAGGCGAGCAAGGGGTCAAGGACAGAGGATCAGCACCAAGCACAAAGCCCAAAGGAAGTGTCAGGTCATAAACAGGACCAGCTCAGGGACTGGGTCTCAGGAAACCATAGGACACAGGCCAGAGACACAAGGTGAGGGTTACAGCCGTTCCTCAGGGGTGTTTATGATGTGTGGCTGTGCACCCACCCAGCACAGATCCACAGGTGCTGAACACACACACACACACACACACACACACACACACACACACACAGAGTCCTTCATCACAACCCGCAGGATCTCTCCTATGTGGCTAGCCAGGCCTGTCCCCCTGCCAGGCCAGAGCCCCTCCTTCACTCCAAGCACCACTCCATCTGCTCTCTGAGTCTCTGAGTCTGTTAAGCACTCCTCCTGCTATCCCTGAACACTTACCCTGAAGAGTGCAACTCAGAGAAGGAAGCCCCATCCTCGTTCATTCTTCTGCCTCCCCCAGCCACCACACTCACTACAGAGACCTCTGTTTTCAAGGAGTGTGTTGAGTAAAGAGGTGAGGCTGCTGAATACACCTAGGCATGTCCCTTCACTCCTCCCCAAACTTCATTTTATCCGTATTTCTTTCAGACCCAGCAGTCAGCACCAGCTAGAAAGTCAAGAGCCATTCCAGATATCTCCTTCTCCCTGACCTGCACCCATGTCAAAACAAAAACCAAGTGCAATGAGTCTCAAGCCTAAAAACTTGTCACAGCTGAGCCCTCTTAGCTGGCTTCCACCATGCCTCTTCCCATAGCCCCCTCACTGGACTTTTGGCCTTTGAGTGCCTCCAAGAGAACCCTTCTAAGCTACAAATTGGATCGTGGGCATCTCCTCATTGGAAGCCTTTGCTGATTGGCATGGGACATGAATGAACCTTACTCCTCTTCTGAAAAGCAAGGCCCTGGGTGACGAGACCTTCCTGCTGCCCCCAGACTCTGCTGCCTCCATTCTGACACCTCCAGATCGCAGGGATTTTAGCCAGATCTGTGGAAGGGCTGAAAAGGCCATGGGCTTCAGAGATCATAGGCAAATGCTATGTAACTCTGTGTTCTAAAGAGGCTCTCCAGAGAAGCAGAAGTGAAGCATCCTTCATGTGGTTCCCTCATAGGTCAGCCCTGCTGAGGGCACGGAGTTGTCAGAAACTTTCCAACATATTGATCATGACTCACAGTGGGGGAAAAAAATAGATGCTATTTATATGTACAACAGAACCAAATTGTCACAAAATGATTCTTCGTCTCACTACATCACATACAGTCTGACCTTTACTCTTTTGGTTATTTCTCTTTGTGAAATGTTGATGATGACCCAGTAAACTTAGTTACAACCCACTCACCACTGAGTTCCAACCTGTGGTTGGAAACACCAGGCCTGACACTATGTGTCTTTGTGGCTCTTTATTATTTTTCTGCACTTTCAATCAGTTTTTGTCTTGGCTCCGACTGGATTGTAAGCTTTCTAAAGTCAGCAACCATGACGTACACATTTTTTTTTTTTTTGGTGTTTTCCATAGCACATCAAAGCCACATGAGAAATCTTTGTTGATTTACTGAAACGAAATAGCAGCTAGAAGAAATGTGGGACAATGCTGAAACAATAGGTTCTCAGGGCAGAAACTGCCAACTGCTTCATGTGTGGAGATGTGAAAATAGTCACTCGATGGAAGAGGATGTGCCTGGTTGTACCTACGGGTTGAAATGGTCTCAAGTCTCTGTGGTGCTGATCAATACAACCACTGCTGAGTGGGTCCCTCTTACAATGAGACACATGGAGATTAGCACAGTAGGAACGCATAGGCCCTTGAACATCTTAGCAGAGGAATACACCCAAAGACAGGCAATGCTTCCTCTTCTGCTATACAGGAGTAAAACAACAAAGTGTTCATGGAAGAAAGATGCTGCTTTGTAAAAGACATCAGCAACACAATGACATAACTTTTTGTTTACTTTTTAATAAAGTCTATTGGTCTTCAAGAATTCATTGCCCTTGGCTGTGGGGCCCAGCATTTTGGCTGTATAGCCCCTAATCCCACATGTAGTTATATCAGTACACATGTAAAAATGAACAGTTGAAATGATCCAGTGTTAGACACATGATATGGACTCAAAGCGAAAAGTTCAGGAAGGGAACACTCACTCTGTAAGGAGGTGAGTTCTTCATTCTCACCCCAAGTTGAGTGCTAATGTTATCTTTGCATAAACAATAGCACAGTCACCAGGGACTGGCTCAGCAAGGCTTTCTGTCAACCACAGTGGATGCTGCTATGAGTCCAGAGGCTGCGATGGCAAGCTGCTGGGTGGAAGCTGGAGACCATTCTGTGATGAGATGGTGCTCTGTGTGACACTTGTCCTACCCCATGATGCTGCCACCCATAAAAGCAGTACTTTCCGGGTTCAGCACGTTAGCCTAGGGGCTAAATCCTCACCTTGCATCTGCTAGGATCCTGTGTGATTACCAGTTCATGTTCCAGATGCTCCATTCATATCCAGCTGCCTGTTCGTGGCCTGGAAAAGCAGTCAAGGATGGCCCAAAGCCTTGTAACCCCGCACCTGCACAGGAGACCCAGAAGAGGCTTCTGCCTCCTGGCTTAGCACTGGCTCAACTCCAGTCATTGCAGCCACTTAGGGAGTGAATTAGCAGACAGATCTTTCTCTCGGTCTCTCCTTCTCTCTGTAAATTTGCCTTTCCAATGAAAATAAATAAATATATGTAAATGAGAAAATATATAAAATAAATATATCTGAAATATATGTTTTTTACAAGATTGATTTATTTTTACTGGAAAGTCAGATACATAGAGAGAGGAGGAGAGACAGAGAGGAAGATCTTCCATTTGTTGATTCAATCCCCAAGCGGCCACAACAGCCGGAGCTGAGCCAATTCAAAGCCAGGAGCCTGGAGCCTCCTCTGGGTCTCCCTAATGGGTGCAGGGTCCCAGGGATTTGAGCCATCCCTGACTGCCTTCCCAGGCCACAATCAAGGAGCTAGATGGGAAGCAGGGCCACTGGGATTAGAACTGGTGAAGATATGGGATCCCAGTGCTTGCAAGGCTAGGACCTTAGCCGCTAGCTATCGCATTGGGCCCCTACCTTTCCCTGCACAAGGACCCAGTAGTGGTATCAGTGGGTTGGGTTACTGTACCTCTTCAGTATCCCACCCTAAACCCCAAGTCCCATCACATACACACACCAAGAAACAAGCTGACAGGCATCACTAACATCCTTCTCATCTCTAGTATGAAAAAAATCATCCCTGTCTTTTATGGTTATTGCCATGAGCTGAACTGAAATCTCTATATTCAGAATCTAGAACACAGTATGCACTCAGTGAGCCATGGTTCTCACTGACGTTCATTTTGTTCACTTTACCGATTGACATACAGCCTGCCCAATAGCTTAAGGGCTTAGAGCAAAGGAGACACAGCCAACTACGTATGACGAGCTCCACACTGCCCAGCATAAGGGCACATGCTCGTGCAGACTAGGTCCCAGGCAGTGGTAGCAACTGCAGGAGGAGGGACCATCCGATCCTCCAGGATAGAGCTGACCCAAGTCACATGTGTTTTGTTTTCCACAATACATTTAGCTGGAACAGTTCATTGTACTGTCTTAAACAAACAACGTTTGCTTCTCCCCCCTCAGCCTACCCTACTCTGGGCTGATTCTCTGCTGCCCCAGAGCCAGCACCAGCCAGGATGAGGCCAGGGGTGCTGAGCAGCATGGAGGGGCTCTCATTTCCAGCCCAGTAGTGGTGCTCCTCAGAGGCAAATATTCCTTTCTGTATTCTCAAAGCATGAGAACAGGAGGAAATGTTCAGCTGGGCATTCTTTAATAAAACAAAATAAACTCAGCTACCAGAGTTTCAAAACTGCTCTCTGGGGAGCACTTGCCTGCCTTTGATACACTCCCAAGAGAACCACACTTTTAAAAAGAGCTTTAACATTCCCACCCTATAGTAAGATCCCTCTTCAATTACACTGCTGTGAGAATGACCAGACAGCCACCCTCATACACCCAGGGCCTGCCACCCCCATCTCTTCTCGCCAGGGCCATTCAGTCGTGATACCTTCCCTTGGGTATTGCGTGGTTGGTTTTGATGCTGTTATTTTGGTTTGGGTTTGGTTCTTTTCCTAACGAGGTTGAATACAGGCTGCTCCCTGCACTTTTATATTTGCATTGTGGACAACCTCAAGCTGCTCAATCCAAACAATCCAATCACAACATGCTGTCACCAACCTGTCCCATTTCCAGGAAGATCTAAAGGGACCAGACTTGCTACTCGGAGAGTCCAGGGCCTGAGACCTTTCTCGCATCGCCTCCTTCTGCATGTGAAAGAGAGAGCAACAGGAAGACACCGGGCCTTTCCTAAAACATAACTGTAGCAAAGGCTGCAGGTGGTTCTGGCCGAAGCATTGCTGCATTCTGTTGCAGCAGCATTGGTACCTGGCCATGTAGCCATCCAGAATAAAGACAGCATCTGCAGCCTCTTCTACGGGAAGAGTAATTTACCATGTGAGTAAATTCTAAGAAATAGGATGCTGGCTAAGGGGTCCTACAGTTATGTGGGACTTTTCTTCTTTGGCCTCTCTCCCTTCCTCTGCCCGAAACACGAGTGCCAATATCTTGCGCTGCAAGCATAGAGCTCTATACTCGAAGGGTAGGCAGACAGGAGAGGTGGGGGAGCCCAGGCCCTGGCCACTTCCCTCTGGACTTGGTTGATGAAAGAGAAATACACTCCTATCTTGCTTAAGCCCTCATTGTGTTGGGTGTCCTGTGTTTCAGAGCAAAAACAGGAATACCCCTTTGTCATGAGTGACTCAGAGGGGCCTGGTTCAACCACCAGCAGAACAGAGGGGCTGTGTCTGAGCAGCTCATCCTGTCACAGGGAAGGGTACAGAGGCACACAGCTGCACAGACAGGGGGGCGTCTGTGAAGAGTGGCGTGCAGCCACAGAAGCATTATGTGGGGACTCAGCCTGGTCAGGGACATGCCCATGTCGTACGACCCAAGAGAGATCTGAGGATGATTTATACACTGCTTGTCAAGGAGGACAGAGACGTTTGTGGGGAAGACACAACGGGGGTGGCTCACTGAGGATTGCCCATGGGTCACCTCCATGCCCAGGGCCATGGCATCATCAGCTCACACAGATCCTTCCCTGGCTACTTCAAACCCTGGCCTGGGTATAGCTGCAGCTCCGTGACAGGGGAGTTGTCGATACCTCCTGCAGATGCAGCGGGGATAGACATGGCCACCATGTTCCCAGGGGCACCATTTCGCCTTCTGCATGTGCTGCTGACCCACAGAAGCTGGTTCAGTGAGACTGGCTCTCCACGGACAGCCCATCAGCTCCCCTTTGTGGTCCCCAACGGTGCCTTTCCAGAATTGGGTCTCACCATTTCTCCCAAAACGGCGCATGGCTGCACTCCTCTCATCAACCTCTTACACCTGTGGACTCCCCCTTTCAGATTCCAAGCCATCCACATAGTAATGCAATGCCATTCCCAGAAGACGGCAGAATTGTTCCAGCTTAAGATAGACTGAAAGAAACAGGACAAGTAAATGCATTTGATGGCCTTGGGGCACTGATGAGGCATGACCGTGAACTTACATCAGATGAGAGTACTGAGTGTGACACGGGCATCATGATTACCTAAGAGAAAGTCCTTATTCCTGGGAGATACTTGCTGAGTTATGGAAGGGCCAAGGACCGATGCCTATAACTTGAATAACTTCACAAAAATGATGAATAAAATCTATACTCAGAGAGAAACCAGACAAAGCTCGTTTGTAAGCTCTTGGTTAAGGTACCCAGACATGCCCTTTACTGTGCTTGGGACTTTTCTGAGGTATAATTGTTTTCCAAAATATTCATAAAGAAAAAAAAATAGAGAGGCAAAATACAAAGACAAACACGCAAGCTCCCAGAAGCGGGCCAGGAGGTGCTGGCTAAAAGATACACATCGAGGAGCCGCAAGTGGCCACCAGAAAGGCTGGCCACCACGGAGGTGGCAGTGTGTGGACACCCCTCTGTCTCGGGGCCAGACCCGCGCAGCCGCCTGGGCTCTGACAGCCATCTCCCTAACTTTATTTGCCCCGCTATTTATAGAGCAGTCATTTTCCTACATAAAGGCCTGAAATAGAAATGTTGAGAGAGCAGCTGGTGCCTCACGGGAACCTAATAAAACGTCTGTTTCCAAACAGCCCTGCTTCTCTGGGTCACAAATATTCTGCAGTTCTTGCCCCTTTATTCTTTATTAGCAGCCACATTTGCATAAGAACAGGATTTGGCTTATTAAGAATTTATCTCGGGCTCGGCGGCGTGGCCTAGTGGCTAAGGTCCTCGCCTTGATCCCATATGGCCGCTGGTTCTAATCCCAGCAGCTCCACTTCCTCTCTGTCTCTCCTCCTCTCAGTATATCTGACTTTGTAATAAAAAAAAAAAAAGTAATAATAAAATAAATCTTTAAAAAAAAAAGAATTTATCTCTCCCTGCTGTTGGCCGGCTGCCTACAGACTCCCATGCCCACACGTGGCATGGCCAGGGACAGAGTCACACCCAACTTTAGCCTGCAGGTGAGGGGTACCCCTCCAATCCTGCCCCCCATCCATTGTCACCCATAGCCACCACACTGCACTATAGAATATGTGAAGTCATTCCTCTCTCCAACTGCCCCCTTGGTACCCATGCACCATCCTCTCTGCAATGCACCAGCACCCGGAAGCCACCAGTCCCTGCTTGCATGAGCCTGGATCTACCGAGCATGCACAAAACCTGCCATGTTGCCTTCCCGACTTGTCACTGGATGACGTGCAAAACTGCAGAGACTGCTACAACAAACACACCACAAGGGGTTTAGACAGCAGAGAGTCTGGAGGCTGGAAATCCAAGATCAAGATGCTGGCGGGCCTGGCTCCCGGCGGGGCCCTGCTTCCCAGCTTGTGACTGAGGGCCGGCTGTCCAGATCCTCACATTGCCGGGAGAGAGAGGGGAGTAGGGGACATGTCCCTTCCCACCAGGGCACAAATCCTGCTGGATCAGGTCTTCCCCTTCCTGGCCTCATGTAGCCTCCCCCATAAAGGCCCACCTGAGCTCCAGACACACTTTCCCTGAGGGGCTGGGGACTGAAGATACAAACATGGAGACACAAACAGTACACATGACAGGGCTGCTATCCCCAAGCCGTTCTTTCAGGCACAAGTAAGGAGCACTCCCTCCTGCCCCCAGCCATTCTCTCCTCCCCACCCAGCAAAGATGCTGGCATCACCAGACTGAGGGGCCGAGAACAGTCAAGAAAGGCGTGAAGGACTCAAGTCACCAGGTGCAGAACAGCAAGCAGGGGACACACACTACAGATCAGGTGACGACTGCTGTGTGATGGACACATCTCTCCTGGGGGTGACCATGGGAGAGCAGCCCAGGACCCAGCACCACCCCCACCCCCGTGTCTGAGTACTGAAGGACCCTGAAGGGCTGGTGGCGACCGGCACCACGGTTCTCACATGTGAATGCCATTCAGCTTTTTTTTGTTGTTGTTCATTGTTGCATGCCTAACAATTTGGAATGTTTTGCTTGGACCCGGCTTGGGATCCCATCATGCTGTACTTCCTTTGTACTGCACAAGTGTTATTGAATGGAGGCCGTTTTGATTGTTTTGGAGATAGGAGCGTATTTGGAAAGAGGAGGGCTTGGTGTGAGTTGATTAGATTGGCCAGCTTCCTTTATTTTTTCTGGGAAATCCTTCTTCCAGTGTATAGGGATGGCAAGTCTCACAGAACCCACACCATGCAGCACGTGAGAAACACCCCCCACCACCACCACCACCACCACTCACCCTGGTGTCCCGAGGCCTGAGCAAGCTCAAGGCTGTCTTACTGGGGCCTGCCCCCAGGGGTCCTGCAGGAGACAGCAGGGCAGCAGTCAGAAGCTGAGCCAGCCGTGTGACCTGGGAAAGTCACCTTCAGGGAGAGCCATGGGTGTGAGCTTCCCTGTCTGCTTGGTGTGCTGGAGACCAGGTCAGATGAATTCCAAAGGCAGTACAATTACCTCCTGCTTTCCTCTGGATTCGCATAGGCTTTGAGGGCCCCTTCCTGCCCAGCCCTCAGCCGGGCCCTCGGCCGCCCTGGCAGGTCCTTCCTCTCCTCTGCTCAGCTTTCAAGAATGTCCATTGTTCCTTTTCACATCCTGTTGCTGGTCTCCACGTCCAGTTCACCTTGACACCTCTGCAGCAGACAGGCTTTCCCACCACCTGGGGGCCTGTGCTTCCTGCCTGTCTACTGGCATTGCACTCTTCTGCCCTGCCCTCTCCCGCCTTTGCAGCCACCAGATTCCCTCAGTGCCCTCTGCCCTGCCCTGGCCTCGGGCATGTCTGCCTCCTCTTGCATCCCCTTCACACTCTGTTGTTCCTGGGCGTATTTATCCAGGCCCTCATGTGCACAGACACAGAGAGTTCCCACACTGGTATCTCCTGCCCTTCGGGGCAGGCATTGCCCTGGACCCACATGATGGACACCGATAGGAGCAAGCGAGCGCCCACTCACGCCGGGGAGGGGAATGTTTCTCTCTAGTAGCTAAAATCCACAACAGCCTCCAATTTTTCACGGTGGAACCTACATCCAAGTTACCCCTGCAAGACTGGCTCCTTCTATTCCCTGGTGCAAAACAGGGACCATTTCTCTACAAACACACACGAAAGTGAACACACTCAAGAGCTGTCTCCCAAAAGCTTGACTCAGAAATACACCAGCTCCTGGGATACTCCTAACCTGTCCAGCTTCTCTCCTGCTCTGGTGCCTCACCCCAATGAGCTCAGCCAGGACACTGAAGATAAAACCTTTGGCAAAGCCACTGCCTTCCCACTCTCTCTGTCTTATCCCTCTCCCCACAGCCAGAACAAGACAGAGAAGCATGTTTGAAGGATTTTGTAATTTCATTTTGCTGAGGTTATGAAATGTCCTTATGAACCCACACTTCACCCAATCTGAAAGGAAAATCAGGAGCGTGTCTTGCACCTGGACATACAGGTGCAGCTGTTGGAAGCAGTGGCCACTCCTCGCCATCTCCTCCCCCCCACCACCACCCCGCCAGGCATACTGCCCCAGGCCTGGTATCCTCCAGGACCTCACTGCCACCTGGTTCTCAGGGCCTGGCCTTCCTGAACTCACTCTGCTTTCTGCTGGCTCCCACTCTCCGCATGCACAACTTGGTGCAGGGTAAGTATAGGGGAAGGGCATCCTTCTCCCACCCACACCCCCAGCCCTGTCTTGCTCCATTCTCCCCCTTCTTGCTTGATGCTGCCACACACACCCCTCCTACCAGCTCTTCCTAGCCATCCTGAGCTCATGCAAAGCCACAGACCACTCCAGCTTCTCCCAGGATCAGCCAGTGTGGGCCAGGCCAGCAGGGGTCCAATTCGAGGCCTGAGGCCCCTGGCCCCTCCTGTCTCAGTGCCTGGTACAGGAGCAAGAGCCTGCAGCTGAGCAGCATGGTGGTGAGTGAGCGAAGCTCCTTCCTGAACTGAGGAAGAAGGCCCTTCCCCAGACGGGGGCCTGATTAGGTGACACTGTCACTCCAGAACAGGACGACATTGGGCGGGAGAAAGAGACCAGGCAGTGACTACACAGGCTGTCCTCTTTCACCTTCATAAAATAAATCAGTTAGTCACCAGGGGCCACTGGGGCCCCTTCACTCCCACTGCCACTGGCTCTGAGCGACATATGCATAATGGTTGAGCTGTGAGCAGCGTGGGAGCCAGCGTCTGTGCTCATGCAGGTGTGGGGTGACGAAGAATTTGCCTATTCCAGTGCCTAGGAAAGAGGGTAGCCCTGTGAGAGCCATTCAGTCTTATTCCCCCAGAACCACAGGGGCTGGACCGATGCTAAGACAGCTTGAGCCCCCAGGCTTACATAATCTTATATGGGAGCATGTACTGAGAGTGCTCAGGACAGTGGCTCACTGGTAACAACTAGCCACACTTGCTGGTACTTGTCCTCAAGCTTGATGACAGTCTGCATCGGTGTGAGGACGGAATACAGTGATCCACGTGGGGCCCTGGAGTGACCGTTGTTGTTACAAGGCTATGACTAGCCCTGAGCTGCCAGAGGCCACCTGGAATGGTTCAACCGGACCTTGACCGCTGAACAAATGTTGCCATCCTGCTGAGTTCCTGAACCTAGTGTTACTAGGTTAGGACATTCTTTTCAAGAGCAAATTCCAAAGTAGAACTGACAGTTGTGTAACTCACAGTTTATTGGCATGAATCATTTGTGTCTTTTAAGCACTGACTCTTGAGTCCCTGAAGGCCTTGCACAGAGAAAATAGCTGCTCCTCCTACAGACCTGGAACCTCAGGAGCCTCCCACCTACCCCCTGACCAGCTTCTGCCCTTCACCCATCCTGCCAGATAAAGAGTATGGATGTGATGCTAGAGCTCCTCAAGGTTTGGCCAAGACCACAGCCAGAAAGTACCCCAGTAGCAAGTACCTGTCTCTAGGTTCTGGCATCTCCAAGCTCAGAGCTGTGACAGTCCCCTGCAGATACCAGAGCTCAGGGTGACTCAAGTCAAAGGACTGGAGACCAAGTTCCAAGTCAGAGAGTACGTCAGTTGGAATATTCCTTGGGAACAAATGAGCCAGGGGCCTTTGTGCAGCTCTGGGTCAGCCAGGAGCATGTATTTTAATGGGTTGGGTGTCAGAAGCTTTCATTTGAGGGAGAAATACAAGCAAATGACCTGGAGACATGACTCTGTGGACAGTTAGCAGAATATTCCCAGATGTCTACTAAATACTGTGTTCAAAGGCACAAGGGAGCTGCTGGGATGTCTGTGAGGGGCTCTGGAAAGCAGGGGCATGGGCACCTTCACAAAGGGGCTCCAGGAACCCAGACCAGGCCAGCACCCACTGTTGCAGCTCTTGAGTTCCCCTGCCAAATCTATTCAAAGATTCATCATGTTCTTAAAACTATCTGATCCAATCTCCTTGGGTTACTTTCCTTTGTATTTTCACTGTGTATGTAGCTTATTTTCTGCTCCTTGAGTGAGGATTTATCTACTTTGCTTTCACATACCCACCACCAATTACATGGACGTTGATGGTAAGGCCTTATCAAAACAGTCCGTGTATGTTACTCTCTCTGTCCTACACACAGAATGTCACCAGGACTGTGCATTTTCAAAAGAGTTTTCCACCTTCATCTGTGGCTGAAAGGCTGTGAGAGCTGTTCACAGCTTGTGAGTTTAGGAGAGGGATACGCCAGGGGCTGGACTGCCTAGGGGCAGGGCAAGGCTTCTTGAACCATAGAGAGCCAGCGACCCGAGCAGCACACCTTGACTACACACCAAGCACAATAGCCCTATTCAAGCATGATAGCCGAAGGGAGCAAGAGGCTGGGTGGGGGCCCAGACCGGGAGTCGCCACTGAAAGAAACACCTGGGGTATCAGGGCAGAGATCCTGCTCTCCTCTGTGCTTGGGTGCCCCAGCTGGAACCCTCCTACACCCAGGGTGACTAGTTTCAAAGAAGGACCCACTTTTTTTCCCAGTTGAGACTCTGCTGCCGAAGCCCAGAACTATGGAAAATGTGGTTGCTGCTGCCAGAACTTCTCTCTCGGAACCTCCTCCCTAGAGGAAGAGGCAGGGGGAGCTACGTGGCTGTTTTTGCTGGTCATTGTCTCCCACAAAATGTCTCCCTGTGAACTTAATTCCAAATGTCCAACATCTGTCATGCAATGGATTCTTGAACTCTACCCACCCCAAACTGAGTGTCTCCTGTTCCCCCACCACCACCCAGATCCATCATTGTTTGACCTCTTCTCTCCCTCACTCCCTTAACTGACTCATTCTCTCCACCTGTTGGCTTGCCCTTGGTACCGTCTTCACTCTCTCCCATTCTTGCCACACCCCTGCACACCTGCATCATTTCTCAGCCTTAACGCCTCTCCTCTGGCCTCCTTTAGTGCTCCAATCCTCCCTTAAGGCTTGGCTTCCTCAGCAAAGCCACCTGCACAGCCAGAACTCACAGATTATCTTACCTCCAAACCTCTCAATGGCATTTGCCAGCCAGCCTTAGCCTCAGCCTCAGCTTTAACCGCCTCTTCCTGCCCCCTCCTGCCCTAAACCCACTTTGTTCCTACTCTCCAACTGTTCCAGATGTCCATCCTTTCCCAAACACACATTTTTGTTACTGCCTACCCTGCCCTACACCCCAGCAGCCAACACCTTCTTCTTTCTTCTTCTGCCGAGTGATACGCCTCCCCCGTGAAAATGTTGCCTAGCATGGCAGAATGCACCCCCTTCACATGCTGCTCGCAAGATAAGACTCTGCTTTGTCCTTATCTGTTCAGATGGAATAGAAGCTCTCTACATGACCAGTATTCTGTCTGAATTGCCTTCTTAGTATCCCTGGTCTCTAACACAGTACCTGGCACACAGATAACTGTTTAAACAAAGAAGGAAGAGGAGAAAAGGGATAGAGAAGGGAAATAAAGTAGGAGATAAAAGGATAACAGATGGAATAGAATTTGCCCAAAAGCCTGGGAGATGCATAGTAAGGTGTGTGTGTTCATAAGGATGTGTGATAGTTGGAGTCCCTTAAGCAATGGAGAATCCAAGTGTAGTTGGGGCTGAGATTTATACCTGGAGACCCACAGCATTTTCCTTAGAAAATGTTCCTGGACTGTTACTCAGCACATGTCACTGTGAGTCAAACCCCACACTAGGCTCTAGGAAGACAAAAACAAGTAAGAATTTGTTCCTGCCCTTGCAAAACCCAGAGGAAACAATTAGGTGATAAACAAATGGGCCAGGTCTGGCCAGCATTTGTTTTTGCAAATAAAGTTTTATTGGAGCACTGCCAAGCCAATCACCTATGCTGACCTTCACCCTATAATGACCAAGTTGGGTAGGTGTGATGGAGACATGTGGTCTACAAAGCAGAAAATACTCTCTGGATTTTTGTAGAACTCATCTGCTGGCCCTGTTCTACTTGTAAGCTCCAGGAAGGCAGGCTCTTTACCCTGACCATCATTTTGCCCAGTAACATGTTTGCAAGGCCCTAGAGACTGTCTGGTGTGGGGCTTACTGGTGGGTATGAATCGTTTAAAAAATAATACGATTTTTTTTTGAGAGGCAGAATTACAGAAAGAGAGAGGAAGAGACAAAGGGAAAAATCTTCTCTTCATTGGTTCACCACCCAAATGGCCATAACAGCAGGAGCTGGGCCAGTCCGAAGCTGGGAGCTAGGATTTCCTCAAGGTTTCCCACATGGGTGCTGGGGCCCAAAGTCTTGGGCCATCCTCCTCTGTTTTCCCAGGGCTTTTGCAGAGAGTTGGATCATAAATGGAACAGTTGGGATGCTGGCACTGCAGGCAGTGGCTTTACCTGCTATACCATAGCACTTCTTTTGTCAAATAAGTGTGCATCTTTTATTCCAAGCAAATGCAACATGCTACCATCACAAAGAGGCAGAAACCCACCATCAGGAAGGTATTGATGACTTCTCCAGAGATGTGTCAAGCTGGTTACTAGAATTCATGTCTTACACAGATGCCTCCATCCAAGGGCTTCAGGGTGTGTGGCAAATCCTAAGACCCAAAAGCAGACACTGTGGATCCCCTTAGGGAGTGACGTAGATAGAGATAGCGGTCCAAAGGCTCTGTCACCTGATCACCCATCAAAAAGGCTGTCAGGAGTGAATGCCCCCTTTCAGCTGGAACAGGGAAAGCTTCAGGTACATCAATAATAGCCTTGGCATTCGTGCTCAACACAACTCCACAAGTTTTCGTTCTGCTCCAGACCCTTGATGACCCTCCAAGTGAACAGAAAGTCAAGGGCAAGTGCTTGCAGGGAAGAGCCTTGGCAGATCACTGGAGTGTGCAGGAGACACACACACCCCTTTCCAAAGACACCAAGAGGCCCGCTCACTGCTGCTTCTAGAACCAACATGTTGACGCCCCTAGAGTCAACTTCCCTTACAGCACCCCTGGTTGGCTCTCTGCAAAATGGAGGTGTGCGAGTCCGGGAGGGTGGGAGACAACAGGAACTCAGCCCAGGCCCCCTCTAAGGTACCAAAGGATTAACAGCCTGAGCTGCACCTTGAGCTGTTAGAAACAGGAGTTGTGTCTCTCAGCTCAGCCTTGGTCTTGCTGTTGGAGTGCAGGTTCTCCTGCTTAATTTAGTCACACAGGAAATGAATCAAATAAAATTGATATATCAGAAATGAAGAATACAGTGGAGCAAATTAAAAGTACAGTGGAGAGTCTCCAAAACAGAAATGAAGGAGGCAGAAGAAAGAATCTCAGAATTGGAAGATTTGAGGAAATAATCAAAAAGCTGGAAGCACAGCTGGGTCAAGCTAAAAAATGTATTCAAGAGCTGAAAGACACTCTTAAAAGGCCAAATATAAGAGTTATGAAAGTCCCAGAAGGTACAGAAAGAGAAGCTGGGTTTACAAATGTATTTGATGAAATAATAAGGGAAAATTTCCCTAATCTAGAGTAAAAATTGGGAAACAATATCCAAGAGAAGCACAGAAGTATCGTTTGTAGGACAGGTTTGGAAGAGGCATGTTCTTTGAGCATTTCTTTACTGTGGAAGAATTTTATTTCATTTTCAAAGACAAAGGAAAGTTTTGCTGGGTATGTTATTCTGAGCTGAAAACCCAGCTACCTGTTGCCTATAGGAGACACATCTTACCAACAAAGATCAGCGGAAACTCTATCTCATGAGTTTTGATGTTTTGGTTTTATTTTCATTTCCTCAAAACAGTTTTTTTTCCTGATTAATTTCTTCACTGACTCATAGATCATACAGTAGCATCATTTTCTTCAAGAATGTTCTTGATTTTCTTTTTTGTTTGCTTCTTCAGTGACACAATTCTGATTCAGTAGCATGTTATTTAACTTCATAGTGTTTTTAGTTTCTTTTTTTCTTCCTGTTGTTGATTTTAGTTTGTGGCTTTTCATTTAAGGGGATGTATAGTAACTCTGTAATGGAGACTATCATAATCAGATGTGAGGATACAATGCAGTATACATTTCTACTTCCAGATCAAAGATGGACTCCTAATGGAACTGTTAACTATATCTTGACAGTAGGATACTGGACTCTCTGTCATTGTCCATGCCCATAATGATGTACTTATGACTGTTTATGAAGAACTATGCTAGTGTGATAATTTAAGGGAAATTGGTGGAGGGGAGGGAACTTGGGAAGGGAGTAAGGGAGATCCCAGGGCCTATGGAACTGCATCATAAAATGATAATGATAATTTTTTTAAAAATGAAAAAATTTCAAGAAAAAGTTTGCTCCCTACTGTACTTCCTTGAACCCACTATCAAGCCCTAGGCCTGCTAATTTGCACATTCAAATTGCAAATCCCTCAAACTCTGCCCCTCTGATAACTGTCACAGTAGACAGAACACATGTATGACATCTGAGATGAACGGTGGCTCCCTAGGGCACTGCTGCCCAACCTGTCCAGGCAGTTCTCTGAAGTCCACAGGGCAGGGTCTAACCCCATACACTGCACAGACCATGTTCAATCTCTTGGTTTCCCAGCAATCCGGAAGGTGTTGAACTACAGCCCGAAAGTTAAAGTGCTTTAGAAGGCAATGAGAAAGGCAAGATTTGGGAAGAGAAAGAACGGACTTCCCACACCAACTGCAAGGCTGGAGCTCTGGACTTTATGCTCTGACAGTGATCATGTGGAACCAAGGCAGAGATTTTGAGTGGTGACAGAGAGTGGGTATTTATCTCCACAGAGGGAAATTATGGAATCATGTAAGAAGAGGAAATCCACAGAACAAATGGCTTTGTCACTTGGGAAGATACTGGAAATGTTCCCCCCACCTCAGATTTGTCCATATTCTACCTCCTCCTCACTGTGAAAACAACAGCAGTAGAGACTATGAAAAGTTCCAGAAACCCCAGGGAGGTGTCAGAACAGTAAGAACAGAAGAATTGGGTCCGGTGCAGTGACTTGGCGGCTAAAGTCCTCATCTTGAACGCACTTGGGTCCCATATGGGCGCCGGTTCTAATCCCAGCAGCCCCACTTCCCATCCAGCTCCCTGCTTGTGGTCTGGGAAAGCAGTCAAGGATGAGCCAAAGCCTTGGGACCCTGCACCAAAATGTGGGAGACCTGGAAGAAACTCCTGGCTCCTGGCTTCGAATCAGCGCAGCACCGGCCATAGCAGTCACTTGGGGAGTGAATAAACAGAAGTAAGGTCTTTCTATCTCTCCTTCTCTCTGTATATCTGACTTTACAATAAAAATAAATAAATCTTTTTTAAAAAAAAAGAACAGAAGCATTGTTGCCTCAAGAGATAATTTATTATATTAAATATGTTTCCTGTGTGTCCTCAATGTGCCCATCAGCTGGCTGGGCTCCTTAGGGCAAGACCACCGCACAAGGGGGCACAGCCCTTGCAGCCTTAAGCCTACCATACACAGACACACAACCCTCCTCCCATGCTCCTGCTCTTCACAAGGCAGGGGAGTATATAGGGCCTGCTGACCTTGTCCTGAAGAATGGTACTTGGGCCCCTTCCTCGTCGGTAGGGGAAACAGCAGGCAAGGGGCTCCTACTATCTGTGCAACCCAGAGGGGCAAGGGGCTCCTTCCACTTGGAGAGCCTGGGATGGTGAAACTTGATCAAGGGGGTTGAAGAGCAAAGAGGGTGTGACATTCAGTCTTCACACTCCACCTTCCCGTAGCCAAAAAGAAGAGAACTCTGCACAGAGTTACCGAATGCCTCCTTGCAGCGCCCCACAGCCGTGGTCTCTGCCAGCCCTTCCCATCAGTGCCTGCTTCTGTAAAAGTACTGGGCTGAGGACAGCCCCTGGTGCAGCACATGTTTGTGAAATAAGAACCCCAGAGCAAGTGAAGATCCACTTTGGAAAGGAACGGAGCCTTGAGGGTGCAGGAGGAAAATTCAGGAAAACTGTTTCTGATTGAGCTTAGGACTCATCTACATCAAGTGAGCCAAGCAGGGGAAACCAGCCAAGCAGGAGCAGGGCATGCACGTGACCCACACATGGCCTCCTCCAGCATACCCTTCCATGGGAAATAATATAGAATGATAACGATGGAGAGAGAGGAGATGTGGGAGTGAGCGTCGGCAGCTCTTCATCTGCAGAACTATAAGTAAAAATGCCTGCAAAGGTCAAGGTTAAATCAATAATTACAGGAGGGGCTATTAAGCGTCCAGACTAGAGACTAAACTCTGATAGCATGATCCTCTTCAGAACATAAAACTGAGATTAGGAATGGAGGAAGAATTCCAAGAAGATGCACTCTAGGAACGGATCACAGCAGGGCCCCTTGAAGCTCAGCCAGAGCTAGCTCAGGGTGTCATCCCACAGGAGTGAGGGTGGAAAGCAAGAGCAGAGACCTGAGAGTGGCAGGGGGCCTGGACAGATTCAGCCTTGCTGGCTGACAAAGCCAAGCCGTCATCTCCCTGTCAAGCCCTGTGGAGCTCTGAGCTCACCTCTCCCCGCTCAATGCTGCCAGGCTGCTCCACTTTCCTCCCAAGCTGACCTTAGCAGACAATGCACTGCAAAGCTGCCATCCTCCTGGAGAGCCATATAGGCCTAACTGATGCTTCTGGTATTGCCTGTAAGAAACCAGCCCAGGCTTTTGCCCAGCTGAACTGCAAGCTATTAGTGGCTGGGCGGCCAACATGTGGATGCTTTGTCTGTATCTAGAGAGTCATGGATATTGGACAGGTGATCACTTTTGCAAAAGAGGATGCCCCACACACTGAATTGGCCATACCAGGTTATAAGCTGGGGGCACAGACATCATTTCACATCCTCTCAGAGAAAGCTGCTGCCTGATCCCCCACCCCCGCCAGGAAGGGCTCTGGGGCTGCTTCTGCTCCTTAGTTTGTGACCCTAAATCTACCCTGATCATCTACATGACATGACCAAGGAAGTACTTTCTTCTGCAAAATAGGAAGAGCCACGCTGCCCTTGTTGCAGAGTTGCTATGGGAATGAAGTGAAGGTGTAAGGATATTTCATCAATGCTGGTTTCCTTTCCAACATAGACTGCATGCTTACAGCCATCCCCAAATCCATACATCTCTAACCTTAACTCCCATAGCAGCAGGTTTAGGACGTGGGGCCTTAGGGAGGAAGGTAGGCCATACATGCAGCCCTCATAGATGCCATGAGTGTCCCATGAAAAGGGACTCCAGAGAGCGGTCACATGCTCTCACCATCAAGAAAGAAGAGCGCGAGAAGAGGACCCTCATGGGAGCGCCACCATGCTGGCATCCCAAGTGTCAACATCTGCTTCCAGAAATGTGAGAAGTAAATGTTGCCTGTGTGGCAGCCACCCTGGCCAAGGCACTGTGTTCTGGCAGCCTGGGTTGAGCCAGACACTGTTCCTCTATGGGAGAAAGTAAGCTTAGGACATTCTGAGGAATCACTGTTGGCACACCTTGTGTTTCGGGTGCTCATTCAGTCAGGGAGTTCCCTACCGCCCCCAACTGGGCTGATGGCTCCTATGCCCATACAGTTTGGCCATATTACTCAGTCCTGAGGATTTGGGGTGGGGCAGCTACACTTGCCCTGTCTGTCCTAGCCAGGCTGGCATGATGGTGGAGCCCACCTGGCTCCTCTAAGCACAGTTTCACACTGAAGCAGGAACCAAAGGTCTATATATCTACCAGCCCAAAAGCATTGCAGCTCACACCCTCTACCTCCGTGGGGTTGAGGCTGACCAAGGAGAAGCCACCTTGGTCTCCAGGCAGCCACTCATATGACACTTCTCCAGCATGCCTCTCACTCTGATTAACCACAGCCCTGCTGAACAGGCTTCCTCCCAGGCCAGCGGCTGCCCTGGTATTAGTTGTCTTCTCAGTTTTGGTGTTTACAACAGCAGGAAGCTGGGGTTGCAGCAGCCCAACTCATCAGAGCCCATTGGGTGGATGAAGTTCAGATCATTGGGGCATGAGGCTAGGGGAGGAAAGGGCTCCTTCCTCAGACTCTCAGCTGGGTTGGCACTAGGTTTCCTCCAAAAGGTAAACAAGGGGAAGAGATGGCCCTCAGAAACTGTGGGACCTTCCCAAGAGCATCTTAACCTTTGCAATGCAGCTAACAGCTGGTTCCCAGTCCTAGAAACCAGAAAGGATTATGACAGGGAAGGAAAAGAGAAATGGTATGATTGCAAAGGCTGTGTTAGGTGCCTGGATAGTTTTGGGGGGCTGTGTGCAGTTGGAAGAAAGGGGTTCTGTCTTACTCTTCATTGCATCCTCCAACAATCTCACAGTCTGTGGGGAAGATCTGGGCTCCCCGCACCCTCCACCAGCCTACATGGTGCCTTCTGACCCATGTGACAGTTCTGCAACATCCTACCCATGTGTGAAAAAAAGGGACCCCTCTTTCCAGATGGGGAAGCCTGCCAGCTCATCTTTCCAACAGGATTTGAACACCCAGGCACATCCTACTTCCTAGACCATATCCCTGGCCAAGCTGAGCATCTCTGTGCAGTCCACAAGCTGCACATGTGTACTGGCACCCCTAAACATAGAACATGTTGTACAATTGATTTCATGCAGTAGAGAGGTCTTGAGCCTTCCCACACCGTTTTACCCACAAGTACCAATGCAATCTGCTCCAGTGAAGGTTTCCGCTGCTTTGACTTCATACAATTAATTGGCTTTTTTCAAAAAAAAAAAAAAAAAACTTCAGGCTCTACTAGTTTACTCCTTAGATGCCTGCATCAGACCCTGGCTGACTCAGGATCAGAGCCAGGAGCTGGCCACATAATCAAGGTCTCCTGTGTGACTGGCAGGAACTGAGTTACTTGAGTTGTCACTGCTGCTTTTCAGGGACCACATGGGTAGGGCTGGAGTCAAGAGTCAGCCTGAACGAAACTCCCATGTGATACGCAGGCTTCCCTACTGCCAGGCTCAGCAACTCCAGGCCCCTATAGCCAGAGGTGCACATCTACCCTAGAGCTGGAACAATTCTCCTCCAAGGGGCAGTTCACACCTAGGGTGGCGTGGCAGGAGCTGACCACAGCCAGGATGGCAGAATGCCCAGGTGCTCACTAGCAATAGTCCTTGAGGCCTCATGCCCTCAGTCAAATGTGTACTCTGTACCTTGCTTTCAGCCCAAGACAAAACTTTCCCCTCTTCAGGTCAGACAAAACTGCCTAACTACAGCTAGGAGAAGCTTGAGAGCTGCTTGGCAAGGGACCACCCCTAGTGAGAGAAGCCCAGGCACTGGTACAACCCAATCCCCATAACTTATGTGGCCCTCCTGTCACCGCCATCTGTGACTCTGCTCCTTCCCTCCTATACAATGCTCTTTTGTTTTCTTTCTTTCTTCCTGCCTCATCCTCTTATCTCTCCTATTCACTGGCCGGGGTCCTGGATTCATGGTGAAGAGGCTGCTGACCCTGGCAAATTGTGTCTCTTCTCAAGAATGTTGAAAGCTGCTCTGCTGCTGGAGCCAGCACTCCAGGAGAAGCCCCTGATGGCTATGAACAGGCACTGCTCAGAGGAACGACCCGCAACTCCTAAGTGTGGGGCTGAGGATGTGACAGCTCATCCTGGCTATGGCCCATAAGACCTCCGGGGACAGGCAGTGGCCACACTTAAGCTCCTCCCAGATGCTTCCTTCACATGGCCCAAGCAGCACCCTCAGGCTTAGTCCACCACCAGGAGCACAGAGCCTGAGAGCCTGCAGTACCCTCAATTCCTGACACACCTCCCAGAACCCAGATCACCAGCCTCCACACAGCCAAAGTCAAGCAGGGTTGAGATTAGAATCAAAACATGAGCCTCCCAGAAATAGCTGCCCTAAGCGATTTCTAGAAATGTGCTTCTGACCACAACAGAGGGTCCCAAGCGAAAAACAAACGCCTGTAAGGTGAGTTACAGGCATGCAAACTGAAATGTGTTTTGGAAAAGAGGAAGTAAAAAATTGATGATATGCAAGAACTCTAGGCCAGGGAACCTCAAAGAGGAGAGACGAGTCCAGCTTCTCCCACACACCCAAAAGCCAGGCTCTAACTGCTGAGCCAGATTACCTCAACCAGCCATTTCCCAAGGTCTCAAAGAAGTAACCCCAGGGGATTGAAACACTTAAAAAACTAAGAACATTTTGTGTCTACCTTTTTTCTTGACTTTTCTCTAAGGCGCCTGCATTCCACAGCTGGACCTGACCCAGGCTAGCAACAGCAGTCCAGAGCGCCATCCACATCTCCCATGGGGCGAAAAGGAGTCCTGCCTTAGAGTCATCACCTGTGGCCACTCAGGGTGAACAATAACAGGACGCTGGAATCGGGAGCTCAGACCAGGCCTTGAACCCAGCCAACTCCAACAGGGGGATGTGCAAATTCCAAGCAATGTCTTAACCTCTACACCAAACACCTGCCATATCTCTATTTTTTTTTTAACCTCAACAAATGAAACAGTTACCTAAAATCTCCCCTCTGAAACAGAATTGTTAAAGAACATCCTAGAATGTGACTTTTTAAGGACAGAGTGGTTTTGCCTGTGACTCAACCATTCATTCCCAATGACCTTCAGACTTGACCCATCCACAGACTTCCCTGGTTTCATTATTAAAAAATAATTTAAAAGCAAATCATAAGCATTCTAAAGTCAGTTAAATAAAACCAATTTTAGATTTTTGAAGTTTTTATTTTTTTAACTGATTCAGTATAGTTCATAAGTACAATTCTAGGAATATAATGATATTCTCTTCCTCCCTCCTCCCTCCTCCTCTCCTGTTCTAACAAAAACAGCTTTTGTTGGTTTTCATATTATAGCATTATAACATATATGATTGAAAAATAGAATCAAATTTTCATCTTTTTCACGTTATTTCTACTTTTTAGGTTCTGCCTTTTTTAAACTTTGTTTGCTTCTCTTGTTCGTGGCTCCTTGAATTCATGCAGCAGCTCAGTCTCAAAGTCATGGATTAATTACATCAAAAGGTGAAGGCTAAGTCCAGTTATGTTCTAGGAGGTGGACCTAGTGGGACGCTCTTGGGTTACCATAGGTACACTCTGTGACGGAGGTTCTCATCAGAAAGTTGTGAAATTGAGGCTGGTTTGCCTTCTCTCCACACACACTCTGCCATTGGCTTCCTTTGGCTACATCAAGCAGCTGAGCCCTTTGACCTGCCCAATCCTGAACTGTGAACTCCAAAACTGTAAGCACAATCAACCTCTTTCTTTATGAGTAACTTGTCTAAGGTGGCTAGTTATAGTGTCAGAAACCTGACTAGCATGTTCATTGCAAGTCACACTTTTCTACATAGAGCAATTCCAATCCATTTAGTGGAGTATGTCCCTTAAAAGAAATAGGCAAAAAAAAATGGTTGAAAGCTGTAGGCGGACAGACATTGAGCATGGCAGTTAAGACATTGCTTCAGACCATATATCATACCACATCTTACATCCCAAGTCACCACTCTGCTTCTGATCCCAGCTTTTTTTTAAGATTTATTTATTTTTATTGCAAAATCATATATACAGAGAGGAGGAGAGACAGAGAGGAAGATTTTCTGTCCATTAATTCACTCCCCAAATGGCAGCCATGGCTGGAGCTGAGCCGATCTGAAGCCAGAAGCCAGGAGACTCTCCTGGCTGGAGAGGGGTCCAAGGCTTTGGGCCGTCCTTGACTGCTTTCCCAGGACACAAGCAGGGAGCTGGATGGGAAGTGGGGCAGCCTGGATTAGAACCAGCACCCATATGGCATCCTGGCGTGTGTAACGCAAGGACTTAAGCCGCTTGGCTGCCACACTGGGCCCTCCAGTTTCTTCTAATATGTACCCTGGGAGGTGACCTGATGGATCAAGTATATGCATCCCTACAACCCACAGAGGCTTAAGATTAATTTTTAAATTTCTGGCTATTGTGAGAATTTGACAACTGAACCAGTGGGTGGAAGCTTGCTCTCACTCTCTCTCTCTCTCCCTACCTCTCTTTCAAATAAATAAATGAATGTTTTTAAAGATTGTATGAAAATAAGCTCTCAATAAAAACCTAATATACTAACCTACAAAACATGTTTTACTAAAAAATTAATTCTTTATCATACACTAGTCAAAAGGGAAAAACAAGTTTCCATTGGTAGTAAGTTCTTAGAAACCACACATGGGTTACATATAACTGTCAAGTCTAAATAAAAACACAGCAAACAAAGCCTCTCATCATGATTCAGTGTATCCAATTTCAAACTTTTCATTTCTTCTTGATTAGTTCAATTTATTTGTAACAATGAGTATTATTTGGTTTTTATTCTTTGCAAAATTTCCCAAAAGAAAAAAAAGTTCAATAGAATAAGATTCTACATTGAAATTACCACATGTATCCACTGGGCCCTCGTACACATCTAAGCTACAACATAAGCTCTTAGAATTTATATTTTTCCTATATTTAAAATGCTTTAATATTTGTGTTATTTCGCTATCATTTATAGCTTGCTGCAGATGATGTAGAAACAAAGGACTGACCTAAATCAGAAGAATGATACATTAGTGAGATAAAACATTACAGTGCATCATTCTCAGCTTGCCTACTGCCTTAGTAAAGCATGGCATTATCTTTAAGAGTGTAAGAAGAAAGATGAGAGATTTCCAGTTTTGGTTCGTTTATTACTTGCATCAGACACAGTTAAAAGGTCAAAAACTTTTACTTTCAGTTTATTATGGCAAAGAAAAAAATAGAACAAGAGGTGCTCAATTCTTGGAGGAACCAGAGATGAAGGACAAGAGACAGCAGCTCTCTAACAGCAATTAGGAAATTGACCATATAAGTGAAATCTCAGACAATAAATCTACAACTGTTGATAGCCTCCACATATTTCCTCAAGCTCCAAATGTGATGGGTAAATGATATATTCCTATGGGCCAACAAGAAATACAGTTAGTTGCTCTGCCAGAAGGACTTCATATGCAATATTTTGTCACAAGAACCCGGGCTGTCATTTGCTAAAAGGATACTTGGCAATACTTTGTTCTTTCATAATGTTTGCACACTGAAATTTATTTTATATGTTGAAGGCAGGTATGTATACAAAGGTAACTAGAAAGAAATAGAGCGTCTTGATTAGCACTTATAAATCTGAATGAAACAGCTTGATAATTATGAAGACTTCATTCTTCCACAAATTATTTATATATAAAGTGGCTGAAAACTGTTTTTTAAATAAATTATTTTTATTTTTTACTAATGTTTATCCAATGTCATCTACTCTAATGACAAAGAGACAGAATGAGAGCGAGATCTTCCATCTACTGGTTCATTCTTCAAATGTTTGCTATAGCAAATGCTACGCCAGGCTGAAGCCAGGAGCCTTGGCATTCACCATAGGAATTTGGGGGTGGGGAGAGGACGAGTAACAAATAACCAGCATAAGTAATTATAGGTGATGAGGATTCAGACTTGATATTCTAGGGAATTCAGGGATTCAGCCTACTATACTGGCCTTGATGGAAAACTTCATTCCGTGTTCCTTCCCAGCTATTCTACAGGAATGCCATCAAGTGTACCCACATCTCATCTCCCTCCACTGATTTCTTCCTTAGAGAACCTCCCCCCTGGGGGAGTGGGAAGAGAGAGTAGAAGAGCTAGCATACTGTGGCTGCCAGACACCATCTGCCAAGGGAACTGGGAAGTGGGCGAGCCAAGCTCTGGCCAGGTGGTCTACGCTCAACTAAGAGCAGAAAAATGAATAACCAAATTGCTAGAGCATCAGCCAAATGTATTCGGCTGTATCTGATAGGCTCAGGAGGGAGACAAGCACTTGGCATGTCCACCCTAGCAGACAGGTATATGGGGCCTGATGCACTCTTGGAAAGCAGCCACCTCCCAGCTGAGGGCTAGTTTTCTAGGACATCTACAGCTAGCTTTGCCCACCTTTAAGGCCAAGGAGATGTAACAGAGGTCAAAGAGAGTAATTAGAGTGAGGATATATGAACAGATGGCTGCCTGGACCCAAGGGGCTATTCAACAAAGATCAAGAGAAGTGAAAAGATGAAGCAATTATCTGGATAAATTAAACAAAAATGAAAATAGACAACGGGACTCGGACCTTTCCAACCAAAGCAAGTTGTCGATACGATTAAATCCACTACACAATTATTCAACTTGAGAAGACAGCCACAAACAGAACCATTGAAATTTCTAGAGATCCATGCTTACTGGTCACACCTTAGCAGAAGTTAACTTCAGATCAAGCCATCCAATTGTGCAGCAATAAAATAATGTCAAAGAAGAGATTGCATACTATCAGGCAATCAATTGAATAAAAGCAAGTAGACTGAATCAGGAACCAGAGATGTGGCATAACAAGTAACACTGCCACCTGTGGTGCTGCCATCTTATATGGTCATCAGTTGAGGTCCCAGTTGCTCCACTTCTGACCCAGCTTCCTGCCTCTGCCTGAAAAAGCAGCGGAAGATGGCCCAAGTCCCTGAGCATCTGGACCCAGACCTGGAGGAAGCTCCTGACTCCCGGCTTCAGATCAGCCCAATTCTAGTCATTGCAGTAGTTTGAAGAGTAAAACAATAAATGGACGATCTCTCTCTCCCCACCCCTTCACTCTCTCTCTAATGCTCTAATGCTGCCTTTCAAATAAATACATAAATAATCTTTTTAAGAAAACAAAACTAACATCATCATCAGGTTTTTTTGGCAAGTTATGCAATTTTCATTCAGTCTTTAATTTGCATCTTGTGATAAAATAATTAATCGTAAGTGAATATTGCTATCAAGAAATTTATACTCTAAGTAAGAGAAATAGAATAGATTCATAAATAACTCAGTCTCATCAACAAACTTGTTAGTCACCATTGCTCCCATTTTATGAACAAGAACACTCAAGTTCACTACAGTCACATACCTTGTAAACAGTCACACAGTTAGTGACACAGTGTCAAGTGGAACATTATCTCTTACTACTAAAACTCATGCTTTCTTTTTAAGTGACTCAAAGGTTTCTGAAAGAGGTATATAAAACAAGTCCTTCAAAGCTGTATGAAATTTGAACTAGTAGAATTGAAACACTTAATTAGAAGAGAAAAACATGTGTAGGGAGACATATTAACAGAAATGGGGAACTAGGAGGAAAGGGAAGTTTATAGATGGAAAATATGAGTTCAACTTTTAAAACATTTTTTAAGGACCCCCAGGACATGCAGATATGGAGAGAAAATTCTAGCCATTGCAAAATGCAAAACTGAAGTCTAAGCCAAGAATCTTGGGCCAGATACTTAGATCTGGGTATCTTCACACAAAAAGGATGGTGAAAGCCATGAGTTTACAAAATCAGAGAATCTATTAAAAGAAGAAATAAGGATAGGAAAGAGGAGAAGAGGCACAAGAAACTTCAGAAAGTTCTAGATTTAGGAACCAAATAAAAGAAGGAATGGAAGGTGAAAAAGAATGATTAGACAGGAAAGCAAAGAAAGTTAAGCATTTCAGAACCCATAGAAGGGAGAGCTTAAGAGAAATGGGTGAAACCATGCAAAACTCTGAAAAAGCTCAAGGAGAATGAGGCCCAAAATGTTCATGTGGGATGCTTTCTGTAACATTTAAATCGGGGGTCTATGTCTGCGGAACAGAAACTGTGAGGATGCATTGCTCCATCAAGAATTCTGACAACAAAAAGGATAAAAAAAAGAAAAAGCAAGAGCAAGGAAGAGAAATTTTATAGCCAAGTTCCAAGTTGGACTAAGCATTATAAACATTATAAATTTCCTCTTGTATCTCCACTTTTCCTATCTTTTTTCTTTTCGTTTTCTTCACCAATAAGTAAATTTGTAAGTCAGTTAACATGGGAACATTGATCTGATTTGAGCAGGCTTGTCAACATTTTTTCTGGGAGCATAAGGAACTGACACACTTATGTAGCAAGAATTATCACCAAAAACAGCAGCACATAGGCTAGTGACTGGGAATAACAGTAGGCTGTAGGAAATGACTGTGTTGATTGTATTTGTGTAGAAGGTAGTTGAGCACACTGTTGGAGAAACTCCAGCATCAAGGGGGAAGTTGAGGATGCTTCATGATTCCAGACAGTATGCAGAGAAATGAGGCCAGCCTATACCAGCAAGGCACTGCCTTGGAGAGAAAATGAGACTTCTTTCCCTGGCATGTGGAGAAAAATAAGACAAAGCTGTCAATGTTGAGAACCCAGACGTGGAGATGCACAGCAGATAAGATCATTCATACCAAACTTTTCAATGATGAAAAGCATCCAAGCTGCAGAAAATACAAAAATTACTTTTCTGAAAGCAAGCATTTAGCTTAGCAGTCAAGAGGCCCATGTCCCATGTCAGAGTACATTGCTTTAATTCCCAGCTCCAGGTCCCAATTCCAGCTTTCTGCTGATGCAGGCCCTAGGAGACAGCAGTGATAGCTAAAGTCACAGGATGCCTGCCATCCATGGGGAGATTCAGACTGAACTTCAGGCTCCCAAGCTCTGAGGCAACTCAGGTCAAACAGCAAAGGGGCTGGAAGGGTGAAGACCACATTGCCCAGCATCATGCAGCTGGAAAACCAGGTTTGAGGTTCACGGCCCACCAAGGTGGATGTCCCAGGAAAATCCTTATCTTTGAATTTGTGATCCTGAAGAACTATACTATATATGTGAATGTAAACCTTAAATATTAAATCCTTTGCAAAAAAACATTGCTGCTCACCTAAGCCACAAAATTAAATTGAACTAATTTTGGAGTCAGTGCCCCTAGGCTAACAAAACTAAGGGAGCAACAGTTACACTAATAGTTGACCTTTCAACAGAAACAATGAAATCTAGAAGATAGAACATTAGAGTTTAGGGACTAAAATTTAGTAATTGTTCACCCAGAATTTTATGCCCTCGCTCAAAAGATCTCTTAAGAATTAAAATGAGGAGTGAAAATTTCATGTAGCAGTTAAGAAAAAAAATTCAGGACACCTGCAACCCATATGTGAGTGAGTGTCTGGATATGGTTCCTGGCCCTATTATTCCACCTTCCTGCTGATGCACACCCTGGGAAGCAGGAGGTGATGTCCAGGTAGTGGTGACTCCCATCTACCTGGGAAACTTGGATGAGTTCCCAGCACCTGCCCAGCCCTGGACATATCATAGGCATATAGAACATGACCCAGTGGATAGAAGTTATCTCTCTCTCTCTCTCTCTTTGCTCCCTTCAATCATGGTGCTCTATCACCCTATCTTTCAATATTTTTTAATCCGTATTGCTTAAAATACATGACAATAAGATTTATGAGATGACTTAATGGAGTTAGAGCGTCCAAAGATGCTGAAATGTCTGGGGCTGTATCAATTAATCAAGAATAGAACACATTTTCTATTCTTGGGGATAAGCAGCAAAAGAACAGTAAAAGGAATAAGCAACTTTCAACATAATAAAGGAAAATGAAATGTTAAAAAATCTAAAATAAACAATAAAATGAGAGAAAGATACACATAAAATGAGTGAAACAAATAAAAAGCATAATAACAGGGTGATTTAAATCTAAGTATGTCAGGAATTATATTCAATGCAAATACACTAAATCTTCCAATTAAAAGACAAAGATTGCCAGCTTGTATTTATATTTTTATGTTGTATGGTATTTGCAAAAGAAGTTTATCACACTTAAAGTTACAGCATGAAGGATTGTGCCTAGCACAGTGTCCTAGTGGCCAAATCCTCATATTGCAACTGCCAATATCCCATATGGGCACCAGTTCGTGTCCCAGATGCTTCACTTCCCATCCAGCTCTCTGCTGTGGCCTGGGAAACCAGTAGAAGACGGGCTAAAGCCTTGGCACTCTGCACCAGCATGGGAAACCCGGGAGAAGCTCTTGGTTCCTGACTTCAGATTGGCTCAACTCTGACCACTGTGACTACTTGGGGAGTAAACCAGCAGAGAGAAGATCCTTACCTCTGTCTCTTCTTCTCTCTGTAAATCTCCCGTTCCAATTAAAAAATAAATAAATAATAAAATTTTAAAAAGACGGGTCAGCAAAATGGCATAGTGGACTAATCTTCTATCTGCAAATGCCAGCATCCTATATGGGTGCTAGTTCATGTCCCAGCTGCTCCACTTCCAATCCAACTCTATGTTTATGGACTGGGAAAATAACAGAGGATGGCTTAAGTTCTTAGGCCCCTGAACGAACATGGGAAGCAGGGAAGAAGCGCCTTGCTTCCAGCTTTGGATCAGCTCAGCTCTGGCCATTATGGCTATTTGAGGAATGAACCCGTGAATGGAAGACATCTCTCTCTGTCTCTCTTTCTCTTTCTCTGTAAAATCTTCCTTTCAAATAAAACAATAAATAAATCTTTAAAAAACAAAAATAAAGTTACAAAAAAATGAATAAAAGTGAAAATATGGAAAAATATTTCCACACTAATTCAGAGAAAATCAGAGTGCCTGTTAACAAGTAGAATTTAAAGCAAAGAGCATTCTAGAATGGAATTTATTATTAATAAACAATAACCATTTCCCAGGAAGCTATAGCATTACAAAATTGTATACACTTAATGCTTCAGAATGCATAAAGCAACAATCAACATATCTATATATAAACCTATCTCAGTAGAGAAAAACTATACTGTGCTTTCTTAACTTATTATAATTAACCTAGAAATAACAAAAATACAAATAGAAACTATGACATATTTGAATATTCAATAAGACTTCTAAACAACTCATGGAAAAACACTAAACTTAAAACTTACGTATATTTTAATGGAATGATAATATAACATTGAATATTGAAAGTCATGGAGTAAGGCTTAAGCTATGCTTTGGTGAATTTAAGATTTATTTATTTTTTTGAAAGTCAGATATACAGAGAGGAGGAGAGACACAGAAGAAGCTCTTCCATCAGTTGGTTCATTCCCCAAATGGCCACATCGGCCATGGCTGGAGCTGATCTGAAGTCAGGTCTTCCGGCTCTCCCATGCAAGGTGCAGGGTCCCAAGGCTTTGGGTCATCCTTGACCGCTTTTCCAGCCCACAAGCAGAGAGCTGGACAAGAAGTGGGGCAGCCGGGACTTGAAACTGCTTCCATACGGGATCCTGCGCATGCAAGGCAAGGACTTTAACTGCTAGGCTACCATGCTGGGGGCCCAAATGAATATTTATAACTTTAATTGTGTATATTCAAAGATGAAAAATTTTTAAATCAATTAACTAAATATTCACCTCAATTTGTTATAAAAAGTACAGAAAACTGAATCTAAAGAGAAAAGGAAAAAGATAAATGAAAAATTTAATAAAGTAGAAAGCAAATATAAAATAGGAAATACAAAAAAATTGGATTATATGAACATAATAATAAAATTTATTCTGTAAAAAGTCTAGGAGGTTTTATTGAGGGTGATATAAGATAAAATAATACCAGGTTTGATTTAGAGACACTGAAAACTAATCCATCTTTATTAAATATAAAAGAAGATATTATGAACAATTTTATGCCAATATTTTTGAAAATTTAGATGAACAGCTAGATCCCTAAAAACACAATTTATCAAAACTAAAACAAGAAAAAATATTGATTTTCACCCAATATGCATAAAGCAATAATATGCATAAAACTATTAAATAAGTTGAACTAATAATTTAAAACCTTTCCACAAAGAAAAGTCTAGGCTCAGAAGCAACATCCTCAAAAATTCAAGTGTACATGCACCTGCATACACACCCAAGGATGATCTTGGCTACATCATGTGCAAGAGCCTTACACTGTAAACAACCCCAGAATCCATCAGATATGGAGGAACAACTTGTGCCATATTTACGTTCTATAACCGTACCCCGTGATGAAAACTGCACAACAGCTACAAACAACAACACGAATGGATGCCACAAGTCTTATGTTAAGTGAAAACTCTTACAAGAAAAAAATATGCACTGTGTAGTTATAATGTTTACAAAGTTGTAAAAACAGACAAAACAAAACTAGAATTTAAGAATACATGCTTTTTTGGGCCCGGCGGCGTGGCCTAGCGGCTTAAGTCCTCGCCTTGAACGCCCCGGGATCCCATATGGGCACCGGTTCTAATCCCGGCAGCTCCACGTCCCATCCAGCTCCCTGCTTGTGGCCTGGGAAAGCAGTTGAGGACGGCCCAAAGCATTGAGACCCTGCACCCGCGTGGGAGACCCGGAAGAGGTTCCAGGTTCCTGGCTTTGGATCGGCGCGCACCGGCCGGTGCGGCTCACTTGGGGAGTCAAACATCGGACGGAAGATCTTCCTCTCTGTCTCTCCTCCTCTCTGTATATCTGACTTTGTAATAAAGTGAATAAATCTTTAAAAAAAAAAAAAGAATACATGCTTTTCCAGTGTAACTTCAATCACCCATTCCATACTGGTTTTTTTAGCTGCATCCCATGTGCTCTGATATTTTTTATTTCAGTTTCATTTCTTCCAAATACTTTCTTTTCTCTTGTTGAATTAATCGCTAGCTCATGGGTTACACAAAAGCATCATTTCACTCAAGAGACTTTAGTGTTTTCTTTTTGTCACCCATGCATTGGTTATTCAGTGGCGCATTTTTTCATGGTGCTGTAATTTTGTTGTAGTTGTTGTTGTTGTTATTCTAATTCACACCAGTTGTTGACCTTGTTTCGTGGCTTCTCATTTATGGGAATGTATAGTGATGGAATAATACAGACTACCATATCCAGATATGGGGATACAATGCACTATGCCTGCTTCCAAATCAAAGAAGGACTCCCAATTAAACTATTGGAAATGTGTAGACAATGGGATGCTGGACTGTCTGAAATTGTACCAGCAATGTCGGGGCACACTTAACAGACTGATGCAATCACGACTCCTTATGAAGAACTATACTATTGTAGCAATGGGGGGAAATCTGTTGGGGGGTTGGAGTTTGGGGAGGAATCCCAGTCTCTACAAAATTGTACCATAAAATTCAAAATAAAAATTTAACAACAACAAAAAGATTGCATGTTTTTCCTTAAGACTTCATAGTTGGGTCTAATATTGTGGTACAGTGGATTTAAGCCACTGCCACTGATCCCAGTATGAACCAGTTCGAAATCCAGCTGTTTCATTTTTAATCCAGCTCTCTGCTAATGCACCTGAGAAAGCACTGGAAGATGGCCCAAATTCTTAGGCCCTTAAAAAAAAAAAAAAAAAAAAAAAAAAAAAAAAAAAAAAAAAAACCTCCAGGCTACTGGCCCAGCCCAACTCCAGCTATTCTGGCCACTGGAGAAATGAACCAGCAGGTAGAAGATCTCTCTCTCTCTCTCTCTCTCTCTCTCTCTCTCTCTCTCTCTCTCTCTCTCTCTTCTCTGTGTGTGTGTGTGTGTGTGTGTGTGTATGTATAACTCTACCTTTCATATAATTTTTTAAACACCTTTTTTTAAAAAAGATTTCCCTTTTTTTGAGCAGCTTCAGATTCAGAACAAAACTTCGAGAAAGTCACCCAGTTGTTCCCTTTCCCATACCCCAGCACACAGACTACCTCATTATCAACATTTCCCATCAGAGTGGGTCCATTCTCACAATCACTGAACCTGCACTTACACATCATCCACCCTAGTTTCCAGCAACCCTAGTTTCCAGCAGGACTCACTCTTGGTGTGTGCATTCTCCAAAGGGACATGTTTTCACTATTATGGCAACAACATACAGAGTCGACTCATCAGCCTAAGAGATCTCTGGATTCCACCTATCATCTCCTCCAACACCGCAAACTCCTGACACCACTGAGCCTCTTATTGTCTCCATTTGATGAGATGTGTTTCATTTAGTATTATATATTGCCTTTTCAATGCCATATACCATTCCAGTGCCTGCCTGGGTGTCTATACATATAATATACATCCACCCTCTCAAAGCCATCCAAACTGCGTCCAAGTTTTGACAATTACAAATAAAACTGCCATCAACTTCCATGTATATACATATTTTGATGCAAAAGATAAAATCAAGGCTATTTTACCGTAAAAGTCAGGATAGCAGTCACCACCAGTGGGAATGGGGAGACTGAGGACAAAGCTATGGTACTTGGCCTGGCTGGTAAAGACATGGTGTTACAGACTCTGTGATGAATCACAGCCTTGCAACATCTTTGTTTCGGATGCTTTTCTGCAGGTGCATCTTATAGCTTAACAAGGTATGAAAGAAAGAATTAGAAAGAAGAGGATGATGGAAGACGAGAAGGAGAGAAAGCAGAGAGCTCTGGGGTGGAAAGAAAGGAAGTTGACACACTGGGGTACACATGTTGTGTGATCGCAACCCTTTGAATGATGTCTGCAGCCAAGCTTCCTGGAGAGATCAGGGTTCGAGGGCCTGAACAAACTTCGCAACAACCCCAGGATAACTGAGGTGAATCAGGAGCTCATTGCTGGAAAAACTCCACTGTGCATGGGCAGCAGACTCAAGTGCTCTGGAGAACCAACCAGGCAGCTAGTGAGGGAGGTCCTCTAGGTTGGGGAGGAGAAGCTCATTAGTCAATGGTGGCTCATCCTCAGGCTCCCAGTTCCAGTGGGTTTTCTCTGCAGTTGCAGAGAAGATGCAAACTGGCGAAGGTATGCCAGCATCTGCCTCGTGGGCTCCAGCCTAGGGCTATTCTAGAGAGAGCAGGGATCCTGCATCCCCAATTCTGCAAGTCAAACTCAAAAAATAAATTTCTGGTGACCTCCTGTTGCTTTTAGTTCAGTATTTCTTTTTTAAGTTCTGGAAAGGCGGGGGGGAGCTACCTATTTATTTTCATTTGTAATAGCCTTAACCTGTAAAAAAAAAAAAAAAACAGAATCCATCAAATATAGAGGAACAACTTGTGCCATATTTATATTCTATAACAGTACTCCGTGATGAAAAAACTGCACAACAGCTACAAACAGCAACACGGATGAATGCCACAAGTCTAATGTTTAGTGAAAAATCTCATGAGAAAAAATACATACTGTGTTGTTAGAAAATTTACAAAGTTAGAGAGACAGAGACACCGTCCAACCACAGGTTCACTTCCTGAAAGTCCACAATAGCCAGGGGCCAGGCCCAAATCGGAAGACAAGAACTCAACTCAAGGCTCGCACGCAGGAAGCAGGAACCCAACCTACTTGAACCATCACCTGCTACCTCCCGGGGCATATTTTACCAAGAATTTGGGATCAGAAATAGAGGAGTCAGGACTCAAATAAGGAATTCAGATATGAGATGCCAGCATCCTAAGAGTCCTCTTCATTGTTCAGCCAAGGCTTATCCCGTGATATCCCACTTCTCCAATGTTATAACTAAGTTATTTAAACAATCACTCAGGCCAGACCAAATCCACTTTTGTGTTCCAGATGCAGTCAGACAATTGGGAAACAAGTTGCCTCAGGCCGTAGCTTTCCCTGGCCCTTCTGGATGATGTGGCCTACTAACCAGCACCAGATTTGGGGCCTGGCAAGGCTGGGTGGCAGAACAAGAAGCAGGAGAGGAACCCGAGGGTAGGTTCACTCCACAATCCAGAAAACCAGAAGGGCCTGTGGGACCCGTGGCCAGGGTGGGCTCAGGGCTGTGGAGTCCCCCAGGAGGACAGAGCCAGGCTGGGAGAAGCAGAAGAGGAAATGAGATCAAAGAGTCAGAAGAAGGAGCTCCAAAATCCAAGAGCTCCAAAAATAAGCCTTTCCCTTTGATCACTTATCGCTTTTTACTTAGGTTACTTTCAACTTGCTATGGTTTTTTCTTATTATTATTTTCAATTCTAGCAATCCTGCAGGCAACCAAAAGCGTGAGCCTAACAAAGCCACCACAGGCTTTGTGGAGCTCAGGCTGCTTTTAGCCTGCTGGTTTCAAAGGCAGGTGCACACACAGTCTCTTTCCAAACAATCCACCAAGGTATTCAGATCCAGTAGGCCAAGGCCACGAGCAGAAGGGCTGGTACTCCGCCTGCCTCAGCCCCTTGTGGCTGCCCTCCAAGAAGGGTTTAGAACAGCGGAAGCAGCTAGCAGTGCGCACTAGAAGTGGTCAGCAGTTGGGAGCAGCTGGAGGGAGGAGGGCCAGTTAACAAATAGCAGAGTTTGGGAAACAGAGGTTTGGCTGAGCAAAGTTCACTGTTGTTTTCCGAGAAAGCAGAGCCTGGTTGAGCCACCCTGGAGAACAGGGAGAGGAGTGACTGGGCTGGATGCTGGTTCCGTACTGCTAAAGCATGGTATGCTTGGTCACCCAACAGTGGCCAGAGTCATGCTCCATCCGCTTGAGACAGAAGGCAAGGTGGCAGCTGGAGTAGGTGGAGGGGAGACGGGGAGGATGGATAGACAGTCAAAACAAGACCAAACTACACAGCCCTGGAGACCCCTCTGCCCCTACCTCCCCAGGTGAAAGGAAGAACCGCAGAAAGGCCTTTTGCTTATCAGACATGGTATGCAAATTCATTTAAATTAATTTCCCATGAATTATCTTTCCTTGAATGTTGAAGAGTTGATTCAACACAGCCAGCACCTACTTTGTGGAGTAGTGTGTGCTCCATTCCTAGCAGAGTGAACAGAAGCCCCACTCTTACCTACCAGAAAGTCTTAAAAGAATGAGAGGCTGGGCTAAGCTGTCTTGTAATTCTGAGGATTGTCATTTAGCAGAACTGGATAAACCCTGGCCAGTGGTTCCCTTTCTGGGTATACACATGTCTCTGCAAGGCACTTGGAGAAACTAGACTGTTCGCTAACAGGTCTGATTCTCTGTGAAGGAGCTGACTGAGGCTTCCCAGGTAGGAAGCAGGGCAGGCTGCTTTCAACAATTTAAGTTCATTTGAACAACAGTCGTCTTGAAAAAGCAATGTTGAACAACAATGAGAAATAAAAGAGCTTCCCTTTTATTTTTTTCCCACTCCATGCTTTCTTTTTTTACAAATCATTGCTGATACACCATCTGTTTAGAAAGTCTGTTTTATAAATTAAATTTTCTTAGAAGTCATTACTACTTTTTAACTCAAAAACTATTTTTTAAGAGATAGTTGGGCAACAGGTACCAAGATAGAAGTAACAGGTTCTTGTATTCCGCAGCATGGGTAAAGATTACAGTTCACAACAATGTACTTAATTCTATGCTATAGAGAGAACTAGAGCTGGGAGGTTCCAGACACAAAGAAAAGGAAAGGAAATGACAAAGCTAGCTCCCTGGTTTGGTGGATTTACACTGGGTATCGGGATCGTACTATTACACTGCACCCATAAAAGAGTCAAGTACTGCATGCTAATAAATATATATATATATATATAACTTTTAGATTGAATCAAGATGGCCACAAAGTTTTCTTCACTGTTATTTTTAAAGATTCTCGCTTTTGTTTATTTATTTAAAAGCATAGTGACCAAGAAAGAAGGAGAAAGGGAGGAAGGAAAGGGAAGAAAAGAGATATCTTCCAACTGTTGTTTTACTCCCCAAATGTCCACCACAGCCAGGGCTGGGCCAGGCCAGGTCAAAGCCAGGAGCCAGACACTCCATCCAGATCTCTCATATGGGCAGCAGAAACCCAAGTACTTGAATCAAGTACCTTAGCAGGAAGCTAGAGCTGAACACAGAGGCCCACTCAATCCCAGGCCCTCAGATACAGGATGCAGGAAACTCAAGCAGCAGCTTAATAACACCCACCACTACAAATCGTATTCTCCATGTATCTAATGGCATATTCATTCCTGTGTTTGACAAGCACCTAGATGCTGGTCCCTGAATACCTGAGACACAGCAGGTATTTAATAGATGCCTACTGAACAACTGAGTTGTGGAACAAGCTAAACATGTAGATTGGACATTTCTGCATAGTGCTGAAAACACTTTAAACATTCACTATGTGTGAGGGAATGCACCAGATAAACATTTCATAGCCATTCCCTTAGCTCATCTTCATGATCATCCCTACAACATGGTTGCTACACTACCCACATTTCACAGACCTCGCAACAGAGACTGAAGAGCCGTGCAGGCCAGGCCCACCGATTCCCAAGCCAAAGCTTTCGGCTTGGGCATTACATTGCATCCCAGCCTTCTCCATCTGCATTTTCTAAATTGCTGCATATATTGGGGTTCAATAGATACTGGCACCTGGGGTTCCCACGCCCCCTGGGGGCACACAGCCCACCTCCCCAGCCACTTCTGCTCCTGGCTTGGGCCTCAGGTTTGAAGCTTATCAGCCTCCCCTCCCCCAGACCCTAAATCACTCACAGGCCCTTTGTTCTTCCCCACAGCTGCTTAGCAAATTCCTTGATTTGAAATTATGATCACAGGTTGGAGTGCTACTTAAAATAATTTTGCCAAATGTTCCATCTCTCTGCATTGATGAATATAATGGGTAAAAATTTTAAGAGGTAAAAAAAACGGGCATTTGCTTTGTTGAAGATGGAAAAAAAAAAGAGAGAGAGAAGAAAGAAAAGAGAAAATCAAGGGCTGTGTCCATGAGTTTCAGTCGGAAGGATTTGCTGGCCCAGGAAACTAGCCAAATGCTGGACTTCCGAGGCCCAGGCCAGGAGGGCAGAGCGTGGATCCCCGCGGCCTGCTACAGATGCAGGGAGCAAAGGTCAGGGCGTGTGTTGGGTTTGTTTAAATGTGAGTCACAGGAGTGGGGGCAGTCACTGGGTTTCCAATTTCCAATTTCCTGTGCAGGGCGCTGGGCAGCCTTTCATGCACACCGCTCTGCAGAACAAAGGCGGAGCCTGTCCTCGAGACCGCGGGAAGAACCAGGACGCCAGGTCTTCTTTCTCCGAGGCCACCCCCTCCTCTCAAATCAGCAGAGTTCAAACTCTGGGGCAGCCAGCCCAGACGCCACCACTGCCTAGCACTACGGTCATTTGAGGCCTCATGCGCCAGGGGGCTGACTGCCTCCTGGCGCAGCCTGAGCCAGGCATGAGGGCACATGTGCCTCATCAATCAGGCAGGCCCTGTCACTCTGGACCAAGATGGATCCAGACGTGGGATTCTCCCCCAGCAGGTGGGCAGCAGAGTCTCCAAGGCCCCACACCGAAAAGCCCTGGCAGTGACCAGGGTCAGGCCCGCCACCTCATAGAATGCCAGCAATCCCATCAGGCAAACGTGTGCCTCGGGTGCGACACTTTAAGCCCCAAATTGCTCTCTGAACCTCAGTCCTGCCTCTGCCATGGAACTAAGGAGCCCTGTCTGTGTGCCAATGTGCTCTTCTAGGCCTCTTCCTCCAGGTTGACCCCAGGATTGGGCTATGTCATCGTACACTGGCCTCCGGAGCTTAGGAGGCAGGGGATGGGTACCGTGGACATGCCCCCAACTACAATCCACACAGTGTAAGGCTTTGGGAAGAAAAGGCTAATGCAGCTGCCAAGGCCTCCACGGCTTTCCAGAGCAGAGGTGTGGGGGTCTCAGACACACCCCTTGCCCCAGGATTGGGAGGGTCCTGACCCTGCCTGGGCCTGGGTGTGCCTGGCAGTGTTGCTCTGAATTCCATGCCCCCCAGCCTCACCTCCCTTCCCCACAGGTGGTTGTGAAGGTGAAGACTGCTTCCCAACAGTCTCTGGAGCCTCCTTCCCTGAAGGGGTAATAGCAGGGTCAGTCAGGAGGGGAGCACCAGATACAGCTCAGGACAAAAGCTGGGGGGGGTGTGCATCTTCACACACTGGGATGCCCCGGTTCATTGTCACTTCCCCAACCTCCAGGACTGCCTCCCTGTGACACCTGTTCCCCAGTACAGGAGCTTAACTAGCAGCCCCACCATGGGTTCTATCCCAGGACTGATGGGAGAGCCCTAGCTCCCTCTCTTCTGTGGGACTGCTTTGACACCCCCCTCCCCGCCCAACCTCCACCCACCAAAGTTCTGCCCCAGCCTCTCTTGCTGCAAAAAGGAAAAAATCTCGGGTTCCTTGTCTTTGGGCCATGACATGTTCTTTTTCCCCTGCTCACCCAGTGCATCCAAGAGATTGTAGAATGACTGGCCACCCAGTGGAGGGAAGATTCTATCATGAATATTGTTTGGACATGCTGTTGCATGGGGATTCAGATGGTTAAAAACCATCTAGCTTTGAGCCAAGTTGTTCGCTATTTTCAGATCTCTAGAGATAATGCGCCCCTTGAGACCCCCAGTGCAGACCCACCCCTCCACCCCTGTCCTGTACCCTTCCATATTCCTGATTCCCTAGGGCCTCATCTGGGAGGCCCATCTTCATCACCCTGCTGGTCTAGGATGCCTACAGCACCAAGGTGGCTCGCATTCTGGCCCAGGTCTCTGCTGGAGCAGTGCTCACAAAAGCAGCCTGCCAGAAATCTCAAAATATAGAGCCTCCCTCTCCCTGGAGGCTTCTATTAGGCAACCAAAGAAATCAACCACTCCAGGGCTCAACACAGACCTAGGAGAAGGGTCTTTGGTGCCCCATTTTCCTTCTTGCATTTTTATTCCCTTTTTGCACATCCCTGTCTTAGACAAGGAAGTACTGTCTGCACAACAGAGGAAGCTTCGTGTCCTCCCACCCCCACCACCAATGCCAGGACCCACACAGCTGTCAGGCCAGAACATTCTGTAGCTAGAGGCCTTAAAGCACCGCTCCATCCATGTGTGCAGACACGGGAAAAGCAAGCACAGGGGCTACAACCACATGGTGCCACTCACACTGGTGACATCCTGGAGAAGTTTCTGGAACCTGTGTTCCCCACACTAAAATGACTACAGGGACAGGTCATCCTGGTAGCTTGAGTGCCAAGTGTATATTGCACACCACACTCCATCCTATCTGCTTCCTTATTGGATCCTATAAACTTATTAGCAAGATTGTTTTTACCTTCATTTCTCAGTTGAGGATAGAGGCCAGAGAAGGGAAGGTACCTGTGACTGACAGCTGGGACCCAAACCAGCAGTGTATGAGGTCGAGGTTACTCTACATGGTCACACAGCCCCTCCAGGGGGCTGATGGCGCCCTGTGACACCTCAGTGACAGCATTGGTTTGTTTGTTTCCCAATGAGGATGTCAACCTGCCTTGTGGACAGAGAAGGATCACTTTCTTCAAAACTGGGAAACCGACACTGCCCAAAGCAAATCTATTTCCAAACTTGGGGTTAATGATAAAGCTGGAAAAACGTAAAAGACTCACTGTTCCTCTCCTCCTTGACCAATATGTGACTTGGATTTGGATGCCAAGTCAAATCTCTCCAGAACCATATCCTCCCTGGTAACTTATTAAAGAGTAAATCAAAGTTTGCTTAAAGAGAAAAGCAAATACACCCAACTTTCCACGCCACGCTGGACCTGGCGTCCACTTCCTGGTTCCACTGTTGACTCAGGTTGTAATTCCAGATAAGCGACTAACACTTACTACCCGGGTGCCCAAAGTGCAAAATGTGCCCTTGCGTCAGAGCTGGGCGAGGTGTCGTGTCCCAGGGAGTCTGCCTGCCTCAGAGAGGAAGGGCAGGCCGCTCGGGCAGGTGGCAGCTGATACACTTCTGTCTCTGATTGCAGGCAATGGGGTAACCTGCTTGCCACCTCACCCATCCACCCCTGCCATCCTTGGCTCTGAGCTCACCTATGATGGTGGGGAGTGAGGTGGGAAGGGCAACCCTCAGAGACCCAGACGGCAGGGGAAGAGACAAGCAGCGCTGACCAAGAGTCAACACTAATCACATAGTGAGCATTTTCAAAGAAACAAATAAAAATAGCCAGAAGTGGGTCAGCACTTACAGTGAGGTTAGAGACAGGAAACTGGGACAGACTTCAAGTCCTGTGTTGAAGGAGAGACGTTTTATTTTATAAATACACATTCTTACTCTCTTTGGCTTTTGCTCTCTGTTTTAGAATCACAGGAAACACAGAGAGGAGAGAACTTAAAGGCGTTGTATGATACTGAATTGCAGCTCCATCACCTCCATTTCAAGACCGCCTCCTTTGTCCTTAGCAGAAGGAATTAAAAATAAATAAATAAAAAGGCTGACAAGGAGAGATGCAAAACACACTGGGCCTGTGTTTAAGGGCCCTGCAATCACAGCACATGCTGCTTTGGAAGGAAAGGGCAGTAAGCCTGACCAAAAAAAAAAAAAACACTGTGGCCCATAAGGGATGTACTCGATCCCCAACAGGCCCGTCTCTCACCAGCACACCCTTACCCCGACCCCCACAGTGCACACTCATGCAATGAGCACAGCCAGCACCCAAGCACACCCCGCATGAACAGTGCCCTTGCCTGCACAGTAGACACAGACTCTCACAGCATGCAGATGCAAGAGTCATGGAGACACAGCAGGTGCCAACAGCACCCATGCACACACAGTACAGATGGCCGGTTCTGCATCCATGATCCAATCAACTACAAATCAGAAGCACTCCAAAAAAATAGCCATGTCAGTACTGAACACGTGCAGGTTTTATTCCGTCTCACTGTTTCCTAAGCAATGCGGCATAACAGCTATTAACTTGGCATGTACCCTGTATTATCAGGTGTTAGAGAGAAGTAGGAGAGGATTGTATACATTATCTGCACACGCTATTCTGTTCTTTTTAGGGACTCAAGGATCCTCCAGTTTTGGTGTCTGAGAGAAGTCCCACAACCAATCCCCTGGGGATATGCAAGGACCATTGTAGACTTACATGCATGAAGTACACACACCTTAGGTATGCGCAATCCAGAAAGAAGTGATTCTGGCTGTCTGCATCACTGAAGGACCCCTGGTAGTTGGTCATTTCTATCCTGGGCAAGATGACATTTCCAAGTATGTATAGTGAAGAATGCAAGCATAGTGGTCCTCAGAGGAACTGGGCCAGTGAAAGGAAATAGGTTCTGTCTTCTCGCCCTATTTTTCTCCTGGAGAGAAGAGGAACGGCTGCCCAAGGGCTGATTTAGCCAACAGCTGTCACGTCATAAATGCATCACCAGCAAGGCACACAGGAAAACAGGGGCCTTTCTCTAGTGTAGTCTGATGCAGATGTTTCCAGGGTCTACGATGGCCACCTCTTCTCGAGCCAGTAGAACCATCTACGCTGTAGTCAGCTAGCTCCTTCACACAGGAATGGCACCTGTTTACACTTATGTCAGAACTCCAACAGGCCTTTTGGGACTCTGTGGAAGAGAAGACCCCAGGTGGCTAACAGAGGATTTGGTTTCCAGAAAGACACAGCTTGAGCCTGGACTAGAAACACCCTGATGCCAAAGATGTGGAGGACATGGAGTGTCTTGAAAATTATATCATTTGATGGGAGTGGGCCGTGAACCTAGCAGTGAAAGCTGCCTGCATCGCATGTTAGAGTGCCTGAGCTTCGCTCCCAGCTCTCGCTCCGGTCTCCAGCTCCTACCCATGCAGACCCTGAGAGGCAGCCAAGATGGCCCAAGGAATTGGACTCCTGCCATCCTTATGGGGGAACTGGATTGAATTTCTGGCTTCTGTATGTGGCTCTGGCCCAGCCCCAGCCACTGCAGACATTTGGAGAATGAAGCACCAGATGGAAAAGCCTCTCTCTTCAATGTGTGTGTGTGTGCGCGCGCGTGCATGTGTGTGAAATAAGAAAATCCATCAGACCCTTTGCAAAAAAAAAAAGTGCTTTGATGAATCCCTACTAAACTCCAATTAATCAGACATGGTCACACTGGGGAATCAGCCCTGGTCCCTGTATTCTTCAGTATGACATTTTCAGAGAGATTCTGAAGGAGTGGGGGTGGTTGTGAGGTGGGAGGGTGCAAGTAAGCTATTCAATAAAAGAGCTACTCCTTCAAAGTATGGGAAAAATTCCCTTTGCTATTACCAGTTTAGCTTTAAAAAAAAATGACAAAGTCACACAAGAGAGGAAATGAAAAGGGAAATTTTTAGACTTCTCATCTGGCCAGAAAGCCCCGGGTCTGTTTCAGAACCCTGGCAGGGTAACTGTCGGGCCTGTGGTCGCCGCCCTGCAATCCCGGGAGGCCTTTCGTCAGCAGCCATTCTATCAATAAGGAAGTACAATCACCAAACCACAAGCCAGCTTCTTTTCTAAGCCCACATGTTGCTTTAGAGGGTTTTCAAACAAGAGACTTTCCTGTTTTTGAAACCTGTGAATCCACAGGTCTTACGGGTTACTCAAATTATCTTATCACTTGCAGCAACCACTGGCATGAATTTCAAAACTGCTTACCCCAGCCTTCCCTCCCCTGGTTCCACAGAAGTCCACTTAGTCACCAGAATCCATATTTACAGTGTTGTGGTGCCAACTGCTAACAGAAGAGGGAAAAAATGCGAGTTATACATTAAGCTTTATGGCTGAAGTGCCTGCACCAGATGCAATCCAAACACCCTTTTTCATTCAATGACCCGACAGCAAGATGACCACACCGAAGGAAGTTCAGGAGAGATGGCTTTGTAGCCCTGACAGCATTCTCTCAGAAAGCCAGGCTGTGTGTCAAGCAGATACATGCACACACACTTGCAAATGTAGTGTGAGAAGCCATCGCAACTCGCAGGAAGCTACTGTATTTATTGTAGGATGTGCAACAAATCTGTTGGAAACAGTTAAGTACAACCAAAAGACATCCCAAACCACCTAAAAGGTTGCTTTCCAGGCTGCTGGAAAATCAATGTAGAAAGGCGTAGGTGGAGGACTGCAAGGGGGCGTGGGCGGAAGCAGGAACATATCCGCTCTAAATCCTTCGCAGGATGCGAATCAGACTTGTTATACTCTTGGGCAAAGACCGAGACTCGGATTAGAGAGTGCATGAGAGAATTGATGCGATAAATCCACAGACAACCTGCTCTTTACTGCTTAGCAGCTTCCAGAAGATGTGCCAAGTCTAACAACTGCACCTGATAGCCATCTCCTGGTTTAACTTCTCCCCTGGCCAGTGGCCACTTGGCATTGCTCAAGCAATGCCTGCAGACTTCATCATGTGTGTCCTTGCTGGAAACTCCAGAGTCATGGGGCAGACTCAAAGGTAAAACAGGACTGCCGGAAGATAGTTCACATTCTGTTTTCAGTGGCCACCCAATCCGAGAGAAGATCAACAATGGGTGAACTTTATTCTGCACTGCAACCTCTAAGCACAAAATACACATGGCCGTAACAAATCCAGCAGACATTTAACTAACCTCACTGTTTAGGGACTTTTCTGGTTAGAATCAATACTTAACTCATAGGGCCTGGTACAATGGCTCAGTGGATAATCCTCGCCTTGCATGTGCCAGGATCCCATATGAGGACCAGTTTGTGTTCTGGCTGCACCACTTCTCTTCCAGCTCCCTGCATGTGACCCAAGAGAGCAGTAGAGGATAGCCCAAATCCTTAGGACTCAGCATCCACATAGGAGATCCAGAAGATGCTCCTGGCTGCTGGTTTTGGATTGGCTCAGCTCTGGCCATTGTAGCTATTTCCAGTGGATGGAAGATATTTCCTTCTTTCTCTCCATAAATCTGATCTGCCTTTCCAATAAAAACAAATACATCCTTTTAAAAAATACTTAGCTCAAAAAAAAATAAATATTTAGCTAGGAAGGAAGGAGAAAATCATGAGAGAAGGGAAAGAAAGAAAGAGAGAGGAAAAAGAAAGAATGAAATAAGAGAGAGAAAAGAAAAAGAAAAAAATAAAAGAAAACCACATTTTTCAAAAATTTACCTGCTCAGACTGAGCACATTGTTATTTTGTTTATCTTGCTGTTTTTCTGCATTTCAATAACTCTGCAGGCACAGAAAAGTTGAGCTAGACCCTCTGAAACCACTAGGCTGAGGTTTGTGCTTTCTGAGGGAGGGTTCTTTCAAAATAGACAAAATTCACTTTATTATTAAGCATGGAGTATGAATGAGGTCACTCATTTACCACCAAAGCATCAAATGTAAATCTCTCCAGGATTATGGGCAGCCTACTGCAGTGCAGCACACTGTGGCCATGGGGGAAATACAATTAGAAAAAAATTTCAGCCACCCCCCCACAATAGCAGTAGATATTTTTAATCATAATCTTTATTGACAAATAATCTACCACATTAGCATGTGAAGTCCTCTATTCTTCACCCATGCTTTAAAAATGGCAACCTTTTCTTTCTTTGGAAAAGCCATGCTGCAACACTAATGTGAGGTAAATATGGCATAATTTTCTGTTTGCTCTAGAGTGTGATAATTAGACCTAGATTCTTCTTGCCTGACTTTAACTGGTATAACTGGATACTCACCAGCCCATTCACCTCTGACTATATGGACACACGGTAGGCCACACACTCCCCTTTCTGCAAGGGGAAGCATTGCAATGAAGAAAACACTGATGCTTCCCCTGGGTGCCACCACTGACCCTGCACCCCACATCTGTACCACCAGGCCTGCTTCTAGGACTGTGGGCTGCACGTGCCTTCCAGCTCCCGTGCCAACAAAGGCACTAGGTAAAGTGCATTTTGAATGTAGGACACAATAGTAGAGCCACCCATCACATACACCAGTTCTCCCTTTGGTGTCATTCCCAACTCTGTCTACTCAGATCAGCAAAGCACAGAGGAAACTAAAATCTAGAGTCACATGAAAGCGGTCACTTTGTCCTTGGAGCCGTTAAAAGCTCCTCATTTCTTTATTTGGAACAAAATACTGAGAAAGGAATTCTGAATTCAGTCAGCTTAGTTTTTGGTGTTCATAAAAGTTACCAAGAAGAATAGTTGATAGATAAAGTGGCTATTTGGCACAGAAGTTAAGATGCCACTTTGGATGCCCATATGCATCTCCTGTTGGGCACCTTGGAACAGGATCTGGCTTTTCCAATTGCAGCTTCCTGCTAAGCTTTCCTGGGAGACAGGGGTGACGACGCTATTACAGTGACAGCCACTCATGTGAGAAACCAGAATTGAGTTCACGCCTGTGAGTATTTAGGGAGTGAACCAGCAGATGAAAGACCAATTCCTATTCTCTCTTTTTGTCTCTCTCTCTCTCTCTCTCTCTTCTCTGTGTGTGTCTCATTGTGCCTTTCAAATAAATTTAAAAGTAGATAAAATGTGTATAATCTTCATTTTCCATGCAAAGAAATTTAAGACTTAACTTTTTTTCGTTTGTTTCTTTGCCAGCCAGAGAGCTAGACAGAGATGTTCCAGCCAAAATGTTCCCTGCCAAAGTGTCCACAGCATCTGAGTCTTGAACTGGGAACTCATTTCAGGCCTCCCTTGCAGTGGCAGCGACCCATCATCTGCTGTCACCCAAAGTGCACATTAACAGGAAGTGGGAATCAGCAGCACATCCAAGTCAAACCCAGGCACTCTGATATGGGATATGGACATCCCTAGCAGCATCTCACCTGTGTGTCAATCACCTGCCGCAGAAAGTAAAAGCTTTTGTAAATATGTTGTAAATATGTACCTTCAAGATAGGCTCTCCACTGCAAGTATTAAATGATGGAGCAAATTTTTAAAACTCACTTTAAATTTTTATTCTGAAAATTTTCAAACATCAAAAGAAAAGTATTCAACACAATTAATCTCCATATATCCAGCTCCCCAGAATAATAGCTACCCAGATTTTTCCACATTTACTTTAAATATTTTTAACCCCAAACTTCATGTCATTTCATTTCTATGCTTTAGCTTGCATCTCTAAAATACATAAACATTTCCTTACTTAGCTACAACCCCACAAAAGTCCTTTTTAAAAACAGTACAAGCAGAAGTAAGCTTTGTGAAGACTGTAAATAGTGCATGAATACTGAGGCTTAGGATAACATTTCCACTGACCACAATATACAGACCTAAAACGTAGTAAATCTTCATGACACTTGGACAGAAACAAGATGCCGTATCCTGGAAGACTGAGTTCCAAAAGGTCTCAAGTAATGACAAAAACAGGTGAAGAAGAATCGAAGAATGAGCGCAATAAAAATGGCATTTGTAAATCAGTACATTTATGAGACAATTCTAAATCTACATGCAATGAAATCAACGTATTAAATTTTTATAACTAGAAGTTTGACTATGTTACTTGCATCATGAAAAATTGACATATTCAAGCTGGCCAAAAAAAGAAAAATGTTGTAAGCCATCCATTGAGTAACAGGGCATTGCCTCATCCTTTGGGTTGCATATACAGTATCTTTAATCCATTATCTACCAGCCCCGGCTTAGATGACTCTTCCCAGCAAGACCATTTCTTGAAAATCTTCCAGATGCCAGGCGCCATGCCAGGCCCTGAAAATATGCATCCCCTAGGCACTTGCCAGCCCCTCCCTCCCTCCTTCAGGGAAGAACACAGAGGCTTCAAGAAAGTGAGTGCTTTCCCTTAGAAGATAAAGATAAAACGTAGGTATAACTCTCCCACAGCTCTAGTAGTCGCTTCAGATCTGCCCTAAACCCCATGGCAATATCAAGGTATCTATGAAGGAGCCCAGCAAGATCTGGGGGAGGGCTCCCCATCTGTGCAATACCAGTATAGCTGACCCTAATTCTGTCCTGGTCAAATGTTTGTTTCTGGCTGTAACACTGTAGTGATCAATAGTAGGTGACAACACTGAAAGGTAACTCTGCTTCCCCTAAGAGAAACAGTCAAAACACCTGCAGAGAGGCAGTTGAATGGACTCAAATTTCAGTCATAATATTTTTAAAAAATTATTACTTTGAAACTTAAGAATTTGAGATCCACTAATTCACCTACCCACCCCCAGATGGCCACAACACCCATGGGTGTGTCAGGCTGGAACCAGGAGCTTCATCTGGGGTCTCCCTCATGGGCTATCTTTTGTTGCTTTTCCAGGCCATTGACAGGGAGCTGATCAGAAGCAGAACAGCCAGAACATAAACAAGTGCCCATGTGGGATGCTGGCATCACAGGTGGCGCCTATCTTTACCCATGACCCCAACCAAACTCTTGACATGTGATCATTGCTTATGTTTGTTGAAACTTCTTCCCGGACACAGTTCCTAATTCCATCTGATGGTTGTTCTCTCCCATCTCCTTATCGGGGGTGGGGAAAAGAGACACAACCAGCAGGTGTCTGCCAGGTACAAAAGCAAAACAAAGCCTTGTTTTGCATCATCTCTGGGCTGCCAGGTGATCCTCAGAAAGTCATTTAACTTTCCTTTCCTGCAGCTTTTTATCAACGAAATGTAATATCTGAGGCTCACGGCTGAAGTAGCCAAATAATATTATCCAATTAAGGTGGAAATCGCCATATAAATGCTACAGAGGCGAAGACTTAAATAACCACATATGGTTTCACGAAAAGCACTCCAGTGCATCCACTAGCAGTTAAAAAAAAAAAAAACCTGGAGTGAAATGATCTGGCTGGAAATGAACTGCAAATTGATAAACATTTAGTTGTTAATGCAGTGTTTATTATTTTTTACTAGGATAAAAATTAACTTGTGCAGTCTTGGCCAGCAAACAGCCTGAACTCCACCATCTGGGTTGTGGAATGGGTTTCTTTCTCCCCCTTCCCCCCCCCCGCCCTGTAGCCTTGGGTTACAGGTTACTGTTGCCAGCTTTGATTTTTATTTATAAACAAGCCCTGGATACTCAGACAACAGAACCAGGAGAGGTTGCTGGGAAGGATATCAAACAGGCCAGCACACCAAAGGGTGGCTCCAGTGAGAAGGCCAGGGAGCAGGGTTGCCATCCCACCCTGCTCCCTACACCCTTGGCCCACATTGCCACGTACTCAGAGAATTGCCTAGGCACTGCCAAGCATACTGGGCAGCACAGAAAGCCAGGGGAGGGCAGGGCACTGTGGGGCACAGGGAGGCAGGAGGCGATTGTGTGCAGCTCTGGTGGACAGTGGATGGGGGCTGCGTGACAGTGCTGGTGGAGGCACCAGCTGCAAAGGCTGGCTTCTCTCCCTCCCCCTTGGGGAGGAAGGGGTCCTTTTCCATCAACCTTGCAAGCAGCTGGATCAATTGATTCTGCTGCAGCGCCCTCCACAAGCTTGGGCTGAATTATTATCCATGGAAATCCCCTTGGTTTGGGGGATTCATGAAGTTTTCAGACTCCTAGCAATTCATGGCTGTTTGAGTCAAAAAAGAATTGTAGGTGAGAGAAAGAAAAAAAAAAAAACAGCAAGGCCAAGGGCTTCCAAACAGGCTGTTTGGTTTGTAGTAAATTAGAGGGAGTGGGTGGTTGAGGTGGGAGTAATGTTATCCTGGAGCGTGTGGTCCCCTTTGACGTCAGCAAATATTTCTCCCTCCCCTTTCTCTCCCTTCCCTTCCCTGTCTCCTCTCCCTGAACTCCCTACCCTCTTCTGCTTCCTCCCCGGTCCCTTCCTGCTCATGTCGAAGAGGCAGATGACACAAAGGAGCCCTGGATAATTGTTCACAGTTTTGCAACATAGCCCAGAAGGTTCCCACATTTTCAAAAACGAAGGCTCTTGTGGGGACATCAGCAAGACAAAAATACCCGTGATTCAGGGAAGACAGGGGGAAAGCAGTGACCACTGCTGGTGGTGCAAGCCTCCCTTCCCCTTGCCTGATGAGCACTTCTGTCCCAGGGAACATTTCTTCCTGTGACTGCAGCTGGCCTGAAACAGTATGCTGGAGAGCATGTGCCCTGCACTCCTTCCCCTTACTCCCAACCTGGCTCCCTCTGCCCAGCCTCCTCTGTGGGACTCAGTGTAGGCTGCTGAACTAGGTGGGATTTCTCCTCACTCACCCGCTACATCGCTACATCGCTACATCGCTACATCGCTACATACCCGTGTTTGTTTTCCTCTGCTCATCAAAGACAGCAGCGTTGCCCCCAAGATAGCACGAAGATCCAGGGTTCCGTGTTTGTGCTCTGACCCTGCAGCACTTGTGTGCTGCTCTTGGCGGCCCCTCTGTGTTTCAACAGCAGCAGCCATGGACCAGCCATGGGTCCAGCTGCCAGTCACAGCATCACAGTTGGCTGGCAGAAGTGCCTGTCTGTGTATGGCTTTGCCTGGCTGTGAACCCTTCCGGAGGGTCCTGAGTTTCCGAAGTCACGGGACTCTTGTCGTTCTTTGCCTGAGCAGATATCTCTCCAGGCCTCCCAGGTTCAAGTGCCATCTGCAGACTTCAGGACCACGTGGCCTGATTTTTCTCCTGGGGGAATGTACTGTTTCCTCATTTATCCCTTCTCTGACCAGAGGACCGTAGAACAGAAAGTACATTGTAACCCAGACCCTCTGAAGGCTGTCCGCATACACCATCCTCTGAGCATGCTCGCTATGGAAAAATATGTGCACGAGAAAACCTGGTGCAGTCACAACTCAAGAATATGTTCAGACATCAGTCCTGGAGCCTGAGAAGGAAAATGTGTGTGGAGGGAGGAGAATGTCAGAAGCACACAGAGAAGCCACCATAAAAGGTAGGCCCCCGGAGGCAGGGTGCGTGGGCATTTGGCACAGTGGCTAAGTCACCGCTTGGGACTTCCATATTCCAGCTTGGAGTTTCCTGGCCGAGTTCCTGATAGGCCACATCTGTGTTTGTCTCCTTTTCGCTTTTAAATAAAATGAAAATAAGGACAGCACAGGCCCAGTGCATGACAGATATTTTACATGAGTATTGGGCAGTCGTCAGAACAAGCAAATGAATGGAGTAAGAGGCATACATTGGCTTTGAAGACAAAAATAGCCTAAAGGAACCCCAACTTGATGAGAAATGGTGAAGGAGGATCTTTTCTGGATGCGTTTGGTAAATAACAGAATTGGAAAGAGTCTGACATAATGACAAGTGACACTGACATCATTAGATAACACATGTGGAGCACTTGCTGTGGGCCACCCACGGGGAGTGTCTCACATGCACCATCTTGGTTAGTCCTCACAGCAACCCCAGCAGCAGGAGACTAGATTGAGGCTGTGTTGATTCCTGGAGGCATCCCAGTAAAAAGATCCTGCACCAGAAGGGGTGCTCAAGGTTGATCTAACCCAGATCAGTTCACGTGGCTCTTTGGAGCTGGCCAAGTCTGACTTTCACTGTCACTTCTGTCCCCATCACTTATTTTGCAGTGAGCAACAGCTGCTTCCTGCTGTCTTCCCATACAGAAGGCGGCCTGCCTGCTTCCCCGTTGCTCCCACAGCTGGAAAATGCAAGAGCAGTGTTGGAAGGAAGCAGGCTGGGAGGAACACTGGGGGGTGCAGCAGCCTTGAGCCTCGAGCCCATGTCCTCTGACTGGACTTTCTGGCCCCACTCTGAGTGGTCTCTGGGTTTAAGGGACATGAAGAGAAACAAGCTGGTATAGTGATGCCATCAGCGTGGTCCTTGGTGACCTCTTGAGGCCATCTCCCCATGCTGAGCAAGGAACAAGGAACTTGGGTTTCACCCAACTAAAGTGCCCATGCCTCGCAGTCCTGGCCATGGTGTGTAAACAGGTTCCCCTTTTGGTGCCCTCCTCTAACTCCACCTCTCCAGGAAACATGCTTACAGCTGTTTTGACCACATACAGGAATTCTGTCTCTTTTATGGGCTGTACCATTGCTCTACCACATTCCTCTCTGTCATTCCAATGGACATTGTAGCCCTGGGGATACAGAGGTGTACTGAATATGGCACTCCTGTAAGACATAAGTCACCACATCTCAGGGAACACCCTCTCTGTCAGGGCTGCAGGGGAAGAGTGGCACCATGAGCAGGGCTCCCTGGAGTGGGGAAGAGCTTTGGCTTGAATGGTTTCTTTGCCTGTGATCACCAGGATGAAGCTAAGCTGGCTGTTGACCTGTCTGCTTTCCCCCATCCCCAGGTGCCTGAGAGTCCCCCATCCTCAACCCTTGTTCTTCCCAGGAGATCAGATTCCTATCATCCACTCCTCACCATTTCATTAAACATGTAGCTTATCAGTGACAAGTGTTTGAGGACATAGGATGTTCATTCTGAGTTGAACATTATACATACATCAAAACATCACATGGTACCCCACAAATACATACAGTTTTTAATCTGTGAATCTAAAAAATATGTTTTAAAAATACAGGTTCTCCACAGTGCCACTGTAGAACTCAGCAGGTGTGTGACCTATCTATAAAAAGGGACAGAACACTCAGCCTCTGCCAGGTGGTGAAGCTGTTAGACTCACAGCACACAGGCCAGTTCGTGCTCGTGCAAGGGGAGCAAAGACAAAACAGATGCCCTGTGGCCACCTGCCACAGCAAGTTGCCAGTCTACACTACCCACATATGACCTCTGGTGTTCCCGAAAGATGGCATTGGTAACAGCCAGTTTGTGCTATCTGCAGCAGGGATGCCTGGTTCTAATCCTGGCTAGCTGGAGTCTGAGCCTTGGACCTGCCCCCATAAAACGAGGACAATCACATGTCCTTAGGGGGCTAAGCCAACACGTATAAAACTTGCAGTGTATCGTCAGCCGTTAATAACTCGAGTCCACTTTTATTGCTAGCACCACAGCGTACACAGTACCTTGGCACTGAAGACAATAGATAGTGATGTACTAAGCCATTTTTATGAGCCTCGTGTGTTAAGTACACTCCCTCTACTCACACCGGCCCACAGGGTAGGTCGGCCAGTATCCTCATTTTGTAAATAAGGAACATAAGGCTCAGAGCAGTTAGGTAATTCTGATAGGTCGTGGCAAAGAGAAGGCTCATATTAAAATAAAACACACCTGCTCCCCAGGCTGTGCCGACCTGCCTCTCCATATAATCTAGCATACAGAGCTCTGCTCCCTTGCAGGGCACCACAGAGGAAATGCTCAGTGACTATGCAGAGGCTACTGCTGTTTGGCGGTGGGGAGGGGAGAGTAAGCGTGGGTGGCGGGGGGGGGCGGACAGGACATAACTTCAGCCCAAGATAGCACTTTCAGCACCAGTATGCCAAAGACTCAAATTCGAAACTCAAGCAATTGAAAAGTTCATCTCTGATTTTGCAGACCCTTAGCCCCGGAGCCAATTTAGAAAACAAACAAGGGTCATTCACAGGGACCAGGATTCAGATGAGAAGTTCCTACGCAGTAATAAAGACGAATCTGTCAGAAAGCATAGTACATGTCCAAGTCCTAATTATTTTAAGTAATTAAGAAGAGAGAGCAAAATGTAAAATCGGTTCATGCCCAGGCAGGGATGGATGCTTGACCCTCCTGTGAGAGGAAGCCAGCAAGCACAAAACTGTTGAGTGGAACAAGGAGAAATCAGCCCTGCAGATCTGCTGACCTCCCTAGAGGAGCCGCCATGGGAACGCGCCTAGGGAGTGAGTAGGGTTCAATGCGTGGACTCCAGATAGTAGAAAGACCGTCTTCTCCATGTCCCTCCAAATCGCCTTTCTTTTCTTGGTGATGAAGACTCCCGTTCTTAGCTTTTGCTTCTTAGCAAAACAAGGCTTGTGCAGAAGCCAGGCTTCCCCACCAAGCTGCCTGAAAGTCACTCTCTGCTACAGCACAGCCAGCATTCCTTGCTGAATCAGACTCCGTACTAGAACAACTATGAGTCACATGTTAGTAAATGAGCCCTAGAAGGAAGAGAGAGAGAATGAGGTGACATTTATCAGTGGTTGAATCTTAGGAAATGACAAGCATTGCCTAATCGTTGGTCAAATTCATATACATTACCTTTCAGATCATTGCTTGGCAGCTCTTGGAATGGTTTCTAACTGTCAATATTTACAGGAACCAGGCACTTAACAACACAGGCCAAGTGGGCTGGATGTCTCCAAAGATGAGTCATGCCAGATGAAGCCTTTTATCTAAGGTCACTCCTCAACATCCTCATTGGATGGAGAGGCCTGCAAGTCACCAGGTCACTAAAAGTCAGGTGTGTGGTTGCATGCTCAGTCCAGTTCTCTGGATGTACCAAGACTTATGAAAGCAAAACATGGAGCAGAGGGAGCAGAGGGAAGAATGGGTTTGAAAGCACATAGGCCTGTGGATTGTTTTATGTTGACTAGCTAGTAAGTACAGCTCTGGGCCTAGAGCAAGGGGGCAGAGAGATGACTCCAAGAGCCCAAGTCAGTCTCCTCTGTGCCCCAGGGAGACATGACAGACTTGCCTACCGAAGGCACTTGCATTCCTCTAGACCTAGCTATGAAGCCATACCATGGTTCTTTGAAAAGTTTGTGGAAAGTAAAATTAAGAGGTTAATTTTATTTTGGTACAAAAAAGATCTTGAAATCCATTGTGGTTTTTTAATAATATGTTTTTCTGTCACCTTTTGGAAGGTCCTATCGTATACATCAATTTCAGTATTTGGGGGCATCAAAATAAACATATTTTAATTCCATTTTCTTTGAAAAAAACCATGATGCATTTCAAATTTTTTGCAGCAAAATAAACATCTTTTGATTCCATTTTCCACCTATTTTCATTATGATCCAAGCAGATGCACACCAAGGAGGGCAAGACTGGATGGACCTAGAGCCAGGCAGTCTATCCAACCTGGTTATTTTTAAGCAAATTAGATCCACAATCCCAGTCAGCCAGAGTGGAAACACTGAATACCACGCAAACCGTGGGAAATGACTCTCTTTTTTTCAATTTTGAAAGCTGAATATATTTAGAAGTCACTCATCTAATAAGGGATCTAACTTCAAAGTCAGGTACACCAGAAGTCTTATCAAGTAGGAAAACTCCAAGGAGCACTAGTCTGGGAGCAAGAAGAAGAAGGCAGAGTCTAAGGGCAAGCGTGGAGGCCCACAAAGGAAAACTGCACGAGAGAAAATGGGGCAAGAGGAGCAAAGCATGCTGTGGTTTTCTGACACTCTTGTTGGTTGGTCTTAGACCTTCCCTGGAATGTGCTCACTTGCACACAGAAAAGAAAGCTTGTTTTGTCATCATTAGTAAATGAAAAAAAAATAACACCAGACTTGAGAAATGCCACTATCAATATAAGGGAAAAGTAATAGTGATTTGAAAACTTCCCTTTCTAGTATATACACAGCAGCTGATTGCAGTCATATTAGAAGTCACATTCTTCCCAGAGTCCTTTGTGGACCCAGCACTATGCAACATATGACTAATTGGTCAACACTGAGCTCCAGGAATCCCAATTCACTTTCAAGTCAGTGAGCTAAGCTAGGATTGCCAAAGGGTCCTAAAAGAGAACAAGGTGGTCTGACACAGTAGTCTAGTGGCTTAAGTCCTCACCTTGCATGTGCCAGAATTCCATATGGGCATCAGTTTGTGCCCCGGTGACCCCACTTCCCATCCAGGAGACAAATCTTTCTGTCTCTCCTTCTCTCTGTAAATCTGACTTTCCAATAAAAATAAATCAAATATTTAAAAAAGAGAGAGAGAGAGAGAGAGAGAGAGAGAGAGAGAGGCTATTATTGAGTTGTGTGACAGAAAATGTTTTTGGTCCAGATTAGAAGCTATCATAGAAGAATGAGACATAGCAAGACTTCCCCACTGTGAAGGTTTTCAGATGGGTGGATATTTCACAGAGCCAGCATGTTTGAAGGCTCAGCACTTTCAAGACAATACCACAATGAAATGAGCTCATTGGACCTGCAGACAGAATGGTCAAAGCACACGGCCATCAGCCAGAGCCTTAAACCAAAAGACAATCCTCCCATGGCACTTACGTGGACACGGAACCCTGGAATCATCTTGAGTCAAAGGGCAACAAGGGATGTAATCATGGTCTGGAGAACTCTTTTATTGTAGCTACAGTGTACCATAAAGCAGAGGCTGCAAGCCAGACACCCTTGCACACACCCCAAGAGCCGCACAGTCACAGTGTATCTGCACCAGGAGGCACCCTACCCCAGTCATGCCGAGAGGCACACACTCATCTGCTTGGTTGGCCCATGTGTGTGCTCTGGCCAGGAGCATGTACATACATGCACTGCGTAACTGATTGGAGGAGGGGCAGCCAGACTGTTAGAGGGTTTCCATTGCATTCCAGAGCATCTGCTGGGAGCCCTCTGTTTCATTTCCCCTTCAGTTTCCTCTTTCTGTTGGGGGTAGAAGTAAGGAGAGGCTGAGCGGGGAGTGGTTTTGAAGGAGAAAATGAAGAAGAAAGGATGGACCCATTCCTGTTCCTCTTTTTCCCATACTTCTCCACTTCTGTCTCTAAGTCTTCTAGAATACCTTGCACAGCATTCTGTGCTAGTGATTGCACCAGTTTGCTTGGGCCACCAAAACAAAGCACCACAGACTGTATTTCTTCACAGTCTGGAGGTCAGAAGTCCAAGTTCAAGGTGTCAGCAAGCTTGGTTCCTCCCGAGGCCTCTCTCCTTGGCTTGCAAATGGCCATCTTGTCGTGTCTTCACGAGGTCTTCCTCTGTTCTACCAAAGACACGCATTCAGAGTGGATTATGGCCTACACACAAGACCTTCAGAGGGCCTTTTAAAGACCTTTCAGCACCTCTTTAAAGACCCTATCTCCAAATAAGTTCATATTCCACGGTTCTGGGAGTCAGGGCTTCAACCACGCCAAAGTTGAAGCAGGGAGAAGAGTCAACCCGTGTGTATAGAGCCCTTGCCATTGGCCTGGCCCCAAGCCAGACAGCAAAAATAAAGATCAGACAGACATCATCACAGCTCTTTGTGCCTGAATGACAAAATTACAACCCAGCGAGCGAGTGAAAGCAATGGCTGGCTGGATCCATCATCAATGACTTCAGTGAACAAACATCAACACAGCTCCCACAGCCCAGAGGGCTCAACCAGCTCAACCCCCAGAGAGTCCATGAGCAGCAGTAAGTCCAGAGCTGGCAGCCCACTACCGGTGCAGTTTCACAAAGGCCACTTTGCCATGCCTAGAGAAGCCTGCCAGCTCTTGCCCACAGCAGAGCCATGGCATCAGGCCCTTCCAGATGAAATTCAGATTTTCCTTGCTGCCCCCACCCTATTGCCCCCAAAGAACCCTGGCTCACAGCAGGCCCCCCCTAGAAGAACTGAAAGCACCCCCACTGCCCTCTCCTCTGCCCACCAGCACTGTGTCAGGTTCACTGTGCTGAGGGGCCACGTCACCACAGACCACAGCTGCCACGTGCTGGTGACAGGCAAGGCTCTGTCCTGGGGATAGTGTCAGCCCATGACAGCCAACTAAGAGTTTCCACATCCTCAACTGTATCCTCTACCAGCACTCACTGGGCCCCAATTAGAGGAACAGAAAGGCACTGTGCCTCCACCTTGTCACCTGCGCCTTCTTCCTCTCACTCCAGAGAATTCGACTGTGTCACTCGATGGTTAGTATCAGTGCTGATGAGTATTTACTTAATTAATCTTCAAAGAGATTTCCAGGTGGGGATTTTGGTGACTAAACCCAGGTCAGAGTTCCTTGGACCATCAATCAGGGCCAGCAGGGGGCAGGCCCAGCTGACAGTCACCTGACCGCAGCAGCTGTGTGCAGACATGGAGCTGGTCCCTGTCCAGCATGACACCAGGCACTTCCTGAATCACAATGACTCGCCACTCACTCACTCACACAGAGACCTCCATTGCTTGGGTGACTCCTGTTTATTGCTTTCTAGCACATTCTCCCTGCAGTCCAAACACAATTAAGACACAGCGGCCTATCTGTGAATCTGTCCTTTATCACCCAACAGGCAGCCCAAAAGCTCAGGGCTGGTATTTCCTCTGACCCAGTAGGGATTTTTATGGGGTTTTTATTTGGTTTCACTTTTGCCATACTTCTGAGAAAGGTTCTTTTGTTCTTCCTTCACTCTTTGTTTTAAGTCCTTCAAGGTATTCTGCTCAGAAAACCACACAACTGCTGCCCTAGTCAGGTAACCCCCAAAACAGGGCACTGAGAAAACCCCTATCTTCCTATAGGTCTTTCAAGGCTTCAAGTCAAAAGTTCTCAGGATAGTGGCAGTCCCTCCCCTCAAGACCAACTGTCAGGTAGAGAACCCTCCACCTTCACCCCCTGACCTCTTCCTAGAATTAAGGAAGAGCATTCCGTGTTCAAGGATGGTGGACCCCGGCTAGTCTGCTCAAACAGCTCTCCTTGGCTAATCTTGGAATCTAAATATGAACTGCCATCAGCTAAGCTCCTCCTCGCAGTGCTTGAGCCTGCAATAACCACTTGGCCCTGGTGAAGCCATCCAGACCTCTCCCTGAATCTCTCTCTCTGTCTCTCTGATAAAAAGAAGCAAAAGTGGCCATCATGTCCATCACCTACAACCTAGGGGAAGTTTCTGAAAGCCATTGAAATCAGCATTTAGAGGAAGTTGAGAGAAGAGAAAGTATCTGGTAGGGTTAAGTCCTAGCTGAAAGTGTCCTGGGTCCTACAGAGCTGCCTTCTAGAAGCCTTGGCCCCTTTGACTTGCCCTCACTCACCACTGTGGCAAAGGAGGAAGTGGGAGAGAAGAAAGCTGGAAGAAGGGCCCACTCACTCCCCAAATTGACAAAGAGGGCCCATCTGCAGTTGTGCAGAGGGTTTCCAAATCTTTATCAAGTCACTACTCAGGATCACGCACTGTGAGGCTGAGGTAATTAACCAGATCATTGGAGTGTTCTTAGAACAGGTGTCAGGGGACAGCAGTGACAGCTCTCTCCTGACGGAACCTGGAAAGCTCAGTGCTCCAGGAGAAATAGCCCATCATGGCTCTTCCTGTAGGAATGTACCAGTCACATACCAGCTTCCCCCACCCCCGTCATATCATTGGCTAAATTCACAAATGGTCTCCAGAAGTCCAACTGCTTTCTCCACAACCTAACACCTGCCTAAGAGGAGCCCCTCAGAGTCCAGCTTCTCCTCCAGTTACAAGATCCCCAAAGCAAGGATGCTCCAGCGGTGAACACAGACCCCAGAACTGCCTTTCTGTCCTACTCCAGTGTGCTCCTGTAGCTGACACCACAGGGAAGCCTCACTTCCCCAAATGCTTACCCAGCTCTGAGTAAAGTCATAGGACCCAGGTTAATCCCCTTACTCATGCAGAAGAATCAAGGGGAGGGGGAAGGGGGAAGGAAGACAGTAGCCCCAAGAGGTCAGAGCCTCAGTGTTGACTCTAAGTTCAGATTCTAGCTGAAGCCACACAGTGCCCCCTGGCATCACTCTGAGAAATGGATCCAATCATGAGTCAGAAAGGAAGCAAACACTGACTGAATCACCCTTCACTTCCTCCTGCCCAGAGCAGCTCAGCCAAGACCAGCAGCCACTTCCGAGGAAGAAATCAGTGAGCAACACTCTGAGAAGCTGATGTTCCAAGGAGAGCAAACACAACTCTCCCTAGCCCGCCATGAGCTACCAACCGCCAGGGCCGGCCCTTCCCAGGGCTCCCCGCCCCACTGCGTGCTCCAGAATAAAGCTGTACATCTTGTAACAGCCCCTATCCTGTCCTGCACTGACCTTGGATGTGTTATTTTTCACTTCCCTGTTCAGAACACAGCCACACTTTCCAAATGCCATGAATCATCACCACCGAGTAACGGCCATTTAGCAAGGCAGGAAACCACTGAGCGCCAGGCCTGGAAGGGGCAGCTCCTGCTGTAGTCCTCCTCCCACCGCCTTCCCCCTTTACCCCCATCCTGAGCCTCGGGCTGGTCATTGTGGTACTAGGCCACAGCGGAGGCTGCCAGAACAGTTCCTGCTCTGTGTACTCAGCAGCCCCCACCTAGGCCCACATCAGGCTGTTTCAGGCTTATCCAAAGTTCTCTCAGGTTGCATTAGTTGAAGCCAGGCTGTCATCTTCTAATACCAAGGAGAGAGATGGGCAGACGCATTCAAGGCCAAGAGGCATTAGATCAGCTGGAGAGCAGGAGATGAGGCACGAGCTCTGATGGCAAGCAGCCTTGCAATTATAGGACAAATCCTGTCCCTCATCTAAGCCCCTTCAACACTGGAACCATGTGCCTTCTAAGATGTCCATTCTATACGCTCCCAAAAGTAGTCACCACTGAGGTCTAAATCCAATCAGTCATCAACATATTGTTGGCATCCTCAAAATTGTCTTATGTTGGGGCTGGCACAGTTACTCAACAAGCTAAACTTCCACCTTCAAACACCTGTATCCCATATGGGCAGCATTTCCTGCCTGAACTGCTCTACCTCCCATCCAGCTCCCTGCTTGTAGCCTAGGAAAGCAGTAGAGGATGGCCCAAAGCCTTGGGTCCCTGAACCCACATGGGAGACCCAGAAGAAACTTCTGGCTCCTAAAGTGGATTAGCTCAGCTCCAGACACTGAGGGCATCTGGGGAGTGAACCAGCTGATGGGAGATCTTTCTCTCCATTTCTCTTTTTCTACAAATCTGCCTTTCCAACAAAAATAAATAAGAAAAAGAAAGTTTTCCTACATGCAGTTCCCGGCTTCCCATATTTCTGCACAAAATGTCTGCCATCGTGCTAGTCTTAAGTTCTGACATAATAATGAGAAAGATCCTCATATGATGATATATTTTCCTGTGTAACCATAATGCCATTCAAATGTGGAATGAGCAAGCAAATACAAATCCACAGAACCATGAAACATCAGTTGGGTTGATCAAAGTTTTCGACTTTTTAAAGATTTATTTTTCTTGGGTAGTCAGATATACAGAGATGAGGAGAGACAGAGAGGGAGATCTTCCGTCCGCTGACCCATTCCCCAAGTGGCCACAACAGCTGGAGCTGAGTCAATCAGAAGCCAGGAGCCCAGAGCCTCCTTTGGTCTCCCACACAGATGCAGTGTCCCAAAGCTTTGGGCCATCCTTGACTGCTTTCCCACAAGCAGGGAGTTGGATGCGAAGCGGGGCTGCTGGGACCAGAATCAGAACCCATATGGGATCCCAGCGCATTAGAGAAAAGGACTCCAACCGCTAGGCTACCATGCCGGGCCCAAAGTTTTCAATTTTGACAGTGTATCTGATGAGTGAGGAAATGGTCAGGCTTCCATACTCCCGGTGGATGGAGAGTGTTCTACCTTTTCCAGAGGCAGTTTGATCATCACATTTACTAATGAGTGCCCTCTTACTCTTTGATTCCAACACTTAGGAATGAATTCACAACTGAACAATCAGAAAAAAATGCATAAAAGTATAGGTACGAAGATAGTCATCACAGTGCGGTGATCAATACAAACAAATAAACAAAGCAAAGTTGAAATAATCCAGATGTGATTGAGCTAGTGAATGATGATGCATTTGAAAAATGGAATGCAACTATTAAAAATAAAGGGGGAGAGACAAGGGTTTGGCACAATGGTTAAGAATTCACTTGGGTCACCCACAACTCCTTATTGGAATATCTCCATCCAGATTCCATATCTGCTTCTGCCCCTGGTTTTCTGCAAATGTGCACCTCAGGGAAGCAGCAGGTGATGGCCCAAGTAACTGGGTCTCTGACACACACAGAGGAGGCCAAGACTTCCTGGCTTCTGTTTTCAGCAAGGCCCATCCCTGGCCATGGCCAGCATCACATGAGTGAACTAGCAGTGAATACAAATTCTCTCTCCCTTCTATCTCTTTTCTCTCCATCTCATTGTCTTTGAAATAAATAAATAAACAAAAAACCTTTAAATAATGTTGGAAATCTTGTCCAAAGTTATAGAACATTCACATGGGTCATTTAAAAGGCAAAAAATGACAGCACAAGTGTAGTCATTTACAGATACTACTGTGTGGTTGCCAACAAGAGGCTCCTGGAGCCTTGTCCACTTGGTCATGGCGCTCACCTCTGCAGAATGGCCTTCACAGGCAATGTTTACTTTCTTCTATGTATTTCTGTAGTTTTTTAAATTGCCTACAACAAACATAAAGCATTTTTATGATTAAAAAAAAAAGATGTCTATTCTTCATTTAAAACCCAAAGCAACATAAATTCAAAAAGTTTGCTTCCCTGGCAAGTCACATCTAAGATAAGCTTTATGTGTCTGTCCTAGCTCTGGTGGAAGATGTTACTTGCTATGGCTATTCTGCCATGAGGCCTTGGGCTCTGTCTGTTTGAGTTCAGATAAGTTGAACTAGGTATGTCCACACTCACTTCAGCAGCCCTTATGAGGCAACCCTATTGCCCAGGATGACTGATCAGGGTCAAAAGTGGAGATTGGGTCATGGCAGAGCTCTCCCTCAACAGATGCCAAATATCCAGTGTAGTAATCAAATCCTACATTTCAGAAATTGGAATTAACTAAATTAACCATCACAGGCCTCCCCGGGTGGCCAGGCAGAGCCAGATATTTTGAGAATATGGAAAGTGCAATTCCCACTTTCCTCAGCTCCAGAAATGAAGTCCAGATCCTTGGGGAGGGTAGAAACATCAAGACAGAAAGATTCTTAGGAAGTCTTATATTCTAGACCTTTCATGTGACACCTAGGGGAACTCGGGCCCAGAGCAGTAAAGTGACTAGCTCAACATTGCACAGTCACAGGGAAAGCTTGTGCCTTTTGATCTATAACCCAAGGTTGCCATTGTTCCATCATAGCTAGGGTCAGTCCAGTGGGCAGTAAAAGATGCTCTTCCTGCCCATGGCACTATTCTCACCAGGGGGTTCAGAATATACAACAGTGGATCCAGATCCTGTAGAAGAGTCTCCTGAGATTTCATATAGGCCTTCTTACCTAGGAAGTCATGCGTTTTTCTTAAAGGGAGAACAGTATAGCTTTCACCATATTTTCAAAAAGTTCCACTGCACAAGGAAAATTAGTAATGGATAAACTAGAGGGTGTTGGCAAACATCTTCTGTAAAGACCCAGGAAGTAGGGACTGGCATTTTTGGCCCAGTGAGTTAAGCCATCACCTGGGACGGCAGTACCCTGAGTGCTGGTTCAATTCCCTGCTGCTCCACTTCTGACCCAGCTCCCTGTGAATGTACCTAGAAAAGCAGCAGCAGATGACCCAAGTGTCTGGGCCTTTGTGGCCATGTGGGAGCCCAAGATGAAGCTCCAGACCCAGTCCCAACCATTTTGGCCATTTGGAAAGTGAACCAACAGATGGAAAATTTCTTTCTCTACGTGTCTTTCCCTTTCTCTCTCCATAACTCTTACCAAAAAAAATTACATTCGAATAAAACTTTATTTACAAAAACTGGGCTGTGGACCAGAATAGGACCCAGCAATAGTTAACCAACCCCTGTGATCCGTTTCCTGTCTGTTTCATCAGATTCTGCTACTGCCCTTTCTTCTAGGCGAACTGAATGAGACTGGGATTCCTGGCAGTGGATCCAACTCTTTGCCAGGGACCACCCAGGAATGGAGGAAGCACATAAAAGGAATTTGTTTCACTTTTTCATTAAGCAACAAGTTCTTTGAATTCCTAATTAGAAAGTGTCTCACACACTGAGGTTACTGCAACTCATTTCCTGCCGTCCTGCTTGCAGTGTATTTTGAGCAAAAGCATTGCTGAATGTGGAGGATGACCTTTGATCTCTGGCCGCTGCCTGCCATATACTTTACCAACTCATTAGCATACAGGCTGTCTAAAACATGCTGGCACAGTCTTCCTAAAAGAAAATCTCAAAAGAGAAAGCCTCTAAGGAGGCATGGGGTTGAGGGGCTGGGGGGTTGTTTCTTCCAGTTGTGAGCCAAGGACCTCTTCAAGTCAGCAGGTCCATAACTGAGCACCCTTGTCTAGCCCTGAGTCTAGAAAGGCCTAGTTTCTTGCCCAAAGCACAAGGCTTGGGATCCAGGACATTAGCCCCCAGCTCTTGCTCCATCCTAGTTGTGCTGAGATCCCAACCAATCCTCACCACCTATCCTTCTGGAACTCATCCCAGCCCGGATTATGAGAGAGAGGAAGAGAAGCCAGGCAACGTCCCTCTGGTCTCAGCCCTTCCAAATTCCAATAGCAAAAGGATTGGGTCAAGTTAGTCCCAAAAGTGAGAGCATGTGAAACAGACACCTTCCACCTACATGATGAAGTTCTACCTACAAAATGTCCACACACATCAGAAATACTGACAGTGGAGAGTATACGCTGGTTCGATTTAGGCTCTTTAGCATGCTGTGGCTAAGGACGCACACCTCTCCAAGGAAGATAATGGGTGGCAGAGCTCTCTTTCCAACAGGACAAGGGAAGTACAGGGGTAACAGGGGAATACAATGGGGAAACCACACTGTGGGGTCCTCCCTGGGCATCGAGGGCACCCCTGCCCCTTCCATCCAGCTGCCTCCTGCTCATGCCTATCTCACATCTCCAAGGCTTTCAGAGGATTCCATTTCTTCTTTTTTCTCTTTAGGTCAGGACAAGTTTCCCAGACTTCTCATGGAAAATCCCTGAGCCAGCCACTTCCTGTTTTTGTTTTGTTTTCCTCCCCCACTGGGGGACCCTTTGACCTTTTGTCCTTTGCTGTGATTCTCCCTGTCAGACACCCAGGCCGAATCCCAGCCTCATGTAACCAGCGTGGCCAACTGAGGACGGGGAGACGCCCTGCCCGGCCCTGATCTCATGCCCTGTGTGTGCTAGAACCACACCTAAGGGTCTCTGAGTGGCTTTCCTCTCCCATACATGGGGTGCTGGGAAGACACGGAGCTCTGGATGTTTGAGATGCCTGCTCGACACGGAGCACAATGTTGGTCAGTGCTGCTGGAAATTCTGGATCTTTTTCCAGTTGGGGCTGGGAGTTCTCTTTGCTTTGTTTTGACCACTCTTCTCTCCAGGAGCATGCCTTGTTCTTTTTTGTTTCTACTCTTTGTCCCCTTCCTCTGAGCCCTGCATTCCTGGCATAGTTGGCCAGAGCAGGAGCTGGCCTGAGGCCACCTCTCTAAGTATCTTCTCAGCCCCACAGTCCTGTTTCCAGCACAGTCTTCTTTGCTTTGTTTATTCTGGACTTCCCACTCCCAGGCCAGTGCCAGATGCAGGGCAGGACCATGGAATCAGACTTCCACAGACCCTGAGTCGCAAACAACGGAACCACAGCCACCAAGCCAGGGGCAATGGTGTGCACACAAGCTGGCTGGAAGTTCCAGCCCACGGCCTCCAAAGGGGGAACATGCAAAACAACAGACAAAGGAGGGGTGAGCCTTGGGCCGCCATCTTGCAGGGGGAATTTCCCCCGACACATCTGGGAGAGTAAAAAAGAAAGAAAGAATCCAGAACTCGGAGTGCCCCCCCACTTCGCTAGCCTCAACAACTTCCTCCAGTGTCCTCGCTCACCGCCCACTGGAACCTGGTTAGGGGCTCAGAGTTCAGCACTAACTTTCTCGGTCATTGTCTCCCTGAATGACCTTTACTAACACAACCTCTCTGCTCAGCTTCAACTTTCCCTCTCTGGGGGTGCCGGAGAGGCCGCACAGCGTGGGAGACAGCAGAGTGCTTCCTGCCCCGGTGAAAGGCCCTGGCACCAGCTGTGACCTCATGTCCTACGGAGCACAGCGAGGTCTCCCTAAAGTCTTACCTTGAGCATAGGTCAACTCCATTCATGTTGGAGGAAAAGCTGAAGTTGACTCTGTCTTCTGACTTGTTTTCAGGTTCCCGTGGGGGAAAGAGATTGATTCATTTTGTTAATAAGTAAAGATCTTACTTTTCCACCTTCAGTCGTTTAAACGTCAAAGTGGGGGGGAACCTTCATAGTCAATCAAAAAAAACAGATGAGCCAACAGAGGGGGGGAAAGGTGCTTAGCACTAAAGCCATCATACCTTAAACTATCTCATGTTTAATTCCCTCTACAAATCCCTCCTGGAAGTATTTGCCCGTTTTCCAGAACAGCTAGCAGCAAAGACAAGAGCAGCAGCCCTGATCCTTCTAGCATTCTTATTCTCTTGGCTGAATGAAACCACTGGACTAAGAAAGTTGACGATGTCGAGCGAATGCAAGTGAGTGAAGCCATCATACAAAGCCCAGCATTCTCATCGTACAGCCATGCTGATGGCAGCACTGTTCAATGACGGCCAAAGATGAGCGCAGCCCAAACACCAGCAGATGAATAGACACATGGATGAATAGATTAACATGATAAACATGACAGATAAATACAATAGAATAGTATTAAGCCTTACGAGGAAGGAAATTTATTTATTTATTTATTAAACAGAGTGACAGAGACAGAAAGAGAGGCAGAGAGAAAGAGATCTGTAGCAAAATGGGCAAAGGAAATGAACAGACGTTTCTCAAAAGAACAGATACAAATAGCTAATAAATATATGAAAAGATGCCCAGGTTCTCTAGCCATCAGAGAGATACAAATGAAAACCACCTTGAGGTACCACCTAACTCCTGTGAGACTGGCCTACATTCAGAATTCGAAAAACAACACATGCTGGCGTGGATGTGGGGAAAAAGGCAGCCTCCTTCACTGCTGTAGGCTAGTACAATCATTGTGGAAATCCATATGGAGAGTGCTTGGAAAATTGCAAATAAACCTGCCATATGACCCAGCAATCCCGCTCTTAGGAATATACCCAACAGAAGTGAAATCTGCATACGAGAAGGGGATCTGTAATCCTATATTCACAGCAGCACAATCCACAATAGCAATGTCATGGAAACAAACCAGATGTGCGTCTAAGGAAGAATGGTTAAAAAAACTGTGGTACATCTATTCAATGGAATATTATTCAGCTGTCAAGAAGAACGATATTATTCTATTCAAAACCAGGTGGTCCCAACTAGAAACTATTATGCTCAGCGAAATGAGTCAATCACAAAAGAATAAATACCATATATTCTCTCTCATATAAGAAAGCCAACATGAAAAGGTAGAGTTCATCAAGTGCCCATGGAGTTCTGATCTAAATATAGATTGCTGCAAGTCAGGTCCCATGGCAAGAGATGGTGAAAATTCTCTGTTCTAGGCATGTTGGCATTTCATGGGTGAAGTAACAGCAGAGTATATTTAGCATGTTGTGAACATGAATATGGCAAATTGGCAGTTTCTGTCAGTTGCTGGCAATAGTTTAGAGTGATGACAAATATTATTTTGATTTTTTTGTGTGTTATTTAGTTATGAGGAAAGTGTACGGTAAGCAGTCCATTTGATGGCTTACTAATTTCCTTGTTGTTGAGAAGTCCGAGTTGATTATGTATTTAATATGATAACCATTTGTGTGCTGTGAATTGCATTAAGAGTTATGTAGGGCAGAGATGATGCTTACTAAATGTACAAAATGGATTGATGAGATTAGCCAGTTAAATCTTTTCACCAGTAAGGCACTCAACAGCCCATGAGATATTTATTAAAAATGTCAAGTAAATCCTCTTATTTTTGTATCATAGTGTCAAATAGCAGTAAAATAAACATGTTAAGATCCTTAATCTACTGCTATGTTTCACTGTAAAATTTACCTTTGTTAAAATTTGCTTCTGTTCAAATTTGTTGAGATCGCATGTAAAAGTATCCTAATATTACTTTGGCTGGTATTTTCTAATTACTGTATAATATTTTGGGAATGCAAATTTTATTTGAATGTCAACTACAGTTAAGCATGTGCCATTTGTTTTTCTTGCTCAGGTTTTGTAATTTGATGGAATGTTTTTATTATAGTTTAATAAATGTTTGCTTTATTTTATAAAAAAAAATAGTGCATAAATGAAAAAAAAGAGATCTGCCATCGACTGGTCTTCCTTTCAAGGTCTTCCACTTTGGGTGGCAGGGACTCAAGTTCTTAGGCCATCACTGATCGTCTCCAAACACACTGGCAGGAAGCTGGACAGGAAGGTAGAGGTGGGAGTCAAACCCGAGGCACTCCGACGTGGAATGTAGATGTCTGAAGAGGTGACTTAGCCCTCTATGCCACCAAGTCCACCCCAAAAAGAAAGGGAATCATGAAAATGTTATCATGAGTGAAATCTGCCAGTCATATACAAAAGAATCCTGTCTGATTCCACTTTCAGGGGATTCCCAGATTCGGCAAATTCATAGAGACCAAAAGCGGAATGCTGGTTTCCTCAGACTTGGAGGGGCATGGACAGACAGTTGTTTAATGGGTGTAGAGCTTCAGTGTTGCAGAATGAAGAGTTCTGCCAATGGATAGCGGTGATGGCTGCCCAGCAATGGAGGTATACTTAATGCTGTCAGCCTGCACACCTAGAAGCGGGTAAGGTGGTAAATTGTATCCTATATCACATATAAAATTTTTGGCACCTGAAATTTTTTAAATTTCAGAATTCTGCATGAAGAATTCTGAGTGTCCAGCACTAAAGGACAGGCTGCCTGACCTACCAGCTCTTCTCTGTCAAACACTGACCAGTGCCTGTCACTCAGAGCCCCCACGTGGCCACGCACCTGCACACTCATTTTTCTGCTTCCAAACTTAGCCGTAGCCACCACATCCACCAGTTCATGAGTGGGAGGGGGAGGGGACAAAAAAAACAAGGGGTCATGGAGATGAAGTAACTTGCTTAGGGTCTCCCAAGTCACTGGGTCTGCCTCCAGCTCCAAGTCCCTGGTAGAGCTGCCTCCAGATTGATAGCCCACCCCCACTTCCCTGCGAGAAAAAAAAAATGAAAAAACCAGCATTTAGGACAGACCTTCCAAAAGCAGTTCTAAAAACCAGGGCTATGGAGACCCAAACCACCCAAAAGCAATTCACATTCCTCTGTTCAAGCAGGGTACCCGAAGACTTCCTGTGGGCTGGGTTGTCTGCTGAGCTCAGCATCCCTGGCTGGGGCTCCCTGCACTGGAGGGTTGGGCCAGTGAGGACACAGCATGCAGGCCTTCCACAAGCAACTGCAACACAAGGCGGTGAGGACTGAGCACCACAGCGGACAGTCCCAGGCCCACGTGGAGTGGTGCAGCTGACTGCTGAGGCCAGCGTGGCCCTGTGTGGTGCCTTGGCGGCAGCCCAGGACACAGAGAGCCCTATGGCTTTGCAGAGGTCCATCCTTCCGCCCTCCCACATCTCCCTGCCTCCTTTCCATTTTGCTATGGGCATGCTACCCATCCGCCTGCCCTCTTGAAAGACTCCCCGTAGTCCCACATCCACTTTGGTTACCTCTTCATGTCAGTCCACTGCTGCTGTCATAGCACAAAGCCACAGCATGGGTGGCTGGTAGAGCTCAGGGTGGATGCAGGGCTGGTGCCCCCACCCCACCCGGATCCATTGGGGAAAGCTCGGCCCCAGTCCTGCCACCCAGCTTCTGATGACCTGAGGCACTGCTGGGTTCACAAACGGCCATGATCTCCCCATTTGTCCTCACAGCGTCCTCCCTCCAGGCATGTCTGGCTCTGGGTCCAAATGTCTTCTTTTTATCAAAAGTATGATTTCTCTACCCAAACCTGGACGCAAAGGAATTCTTCAAAGAGAAGAACTCTCAGACAGCTTGGAAGAAAAAATTCAGAATCCACCATCAGTGTAAATCCTCCTCTGAAATCACATAAAAATCTATCCAATAATTTGTGATAGGTCTGCCATCAGATAAAGATAAATGATTTGGTCAGAGATGGATAAATAGAGAAACATACATCTATCCAAATCCTGGTGCGTGAATCTCAAATACATATACTATGTGTCTATAAATATATACACACACATATATACAAAAACACGTGAGGGTAATGGCAAAAAAATTAGGACGGATCCCACATGTTCAACAGGTGACAAACTGACCTGTCAGCCCAAAGCAATCCAAGACCTGTTTTTAAGACACTCACTGGGATTCCCACATCCCATACTGGAATGCCTGGATTCAAGTCCTAGTTCACTTCATATAGTAGCTTCCTGCTAATGTACATTAAGGGAGGCAGCAAACAATGGCTCAGATACTTGGGTCCCTGCCTCCCACGTAGGAGTCGCAGGTGGAGTAGCCGGCTCCTGACTTTAGGCAGGCCCTGCCTTCCAAACTGTGGGTCTTTGGTCAGTGAACCAGCAGAGAGAAGATCTTTGTCTCTTTTTGTACAAGTCCAGCTTTCAAATAAAAAGAAAATAAGTTGCTACAAATTTTTTTAAAATAAAACAGTGACTTCATACCACTCTCATAAAAGGAAAGCGTGTTCACCTAAAATGTTCTTTGCATCAGAGAACATGTACTTTCTCCAGAGAGTTTAGGAAGAAGGAGACAAGAAAAATTTCAGAACTTTTCCTTATATTGTCTAGGCCTGAATTTTTTTCTTAACATGCACCTTAAAGATCTTCTCAGTCTAGGAAAACCCAGCTTTCCTCCCATGTCCTACACCCAGTTTCTGGCAAAGAATACCAGGAGGAAGGATGATGAGGAGACAGCTTGGCTTCAGGCAGCAGCAAAGGGCTGGCAGAGGCAGTGTGCCCAGAGAAGCAGACCTGACCAACACCCTGGAGGAGGTGCCTGGCAGCAACTGCTTCCATCTCCTTCTCCACTACTTTCCTGCTGGGGGGAGCTCACAGCACAGCATGACCGCTGCAGCTCCCCACCCCCCAGCCTGGAGCAGAAAGAGCCCCGAAAGCCCCAGCGTTTGAGTCAGCTCCTTCAGGCTTCCCCCACAGGGCACCGCAGGACGTGGCGGGGCGGGCAATGCCAAGCTTCTGAGGAGCTGGAGCGTGCTGTCCCAACATGAATGGCTTATTTTTAGCAGAGTCCAGCCTGCGTGTCCTGGCGTCAGGCCAGGGTGAACCTCGGCATTCCCTCTGACTCAGCTCCCCACCCAGGCTGGGTTTCAGGGCCGCCAGGTCTCCACTGTCTCACGTGAGCCGCGGCCAGGCCTGGAACTTCAAGAACCATCTCTATGGCTAATTCCGACTCCTTCTGGGCCTGGACACTGGCTGCTTCCAAAAAGGATAGAGCCCTTCCCTGGGCTCTGGGATGCAAGGCAGCCCTTTCTATGCCTTCCTGGCTCCCCATTTTCTGAGCCTGCAAGAACATGAGCATAAACTTTCCCTGTAGGACTCCTCTGCCCACAGGTTCAAGCACATGATGAGGTCAAGGAAACCAGAAGGCTACCTGTCCCTCCCTCTCTCCCCCTACACAGTGGCCCATGGGCCCAATCCCACAGCCCAGACCTGCTCCTGGGATGTTCCTTAGCCTTTCTTCAAACTAGAGCAACAAACGCAAAGTGGAGTCAGGGACGGGGATGCCAGAAGGGAATAGATCGTTTCCTGCCAGTCCACGTGCTGTGGTCATTAACAAAGTGGCTGTGACGGGGAACAGTGCGGTCTGCCGTGAGCATCACATAGAACAGCGTAGAGCATGGAAGCAGAGCGGGTAGGCTTGCATAGGTTAGAGGCAGGAACAAGCAGATGAGACACGTGAGATGGCTTCCAGCCCAAGGCCCACGTTTCCAACATTCCTGGAGTAGCAAGGACACAGCTGTCCCTCCCCAGTTGTCCCCATGCAATTGGAGTTGCAGGCGTCAGTTGTCTCAAAGCACCGAGTGCCCAGGGTGGTGGAGGGGAGAGGGGAGGAGGCCCAGCACATGGCCCCTGCTGTGCTGGCTGGCATCTGCATCTCTTCTTTGCTCTCCCACTTTCTACCTCTCCCATCCCCAGAGCCACATCAGCAGCCCTGGCTGCCCTTGAACAAGTCAAGGCCCCACTGGGTGAGGTCAAGAGCTGGAGCATCCTCTTGTTTTGTTAGCAGGTGTCATGCATCAGCCTTTACTCACGCCCCATTAAGTCACAGCCTTCCAGGCAAGTCTCCTCCACACCTGTAATCCCCCACCGGAGCAACTGACCGGGTCTGAGAGAAAGCCCTCCAGCAGGCTGTTCCTGAGTCATAGCTTCCTGACAGCCACCGTCTACCCCAAGGGACCTCCTGTGATCCCCAGGCTGCTCTGGGACTTGAGGCTGACCAAGGCTTATGAAGGTCAAGGGACTTGGCTCGGTAACTAGGAAGAGTGGAGTCCTCTGGAGCCTGCCCTCATGTCTTGGCACCTGCCATCTGCCCTTCATATCATGTCTTTTACCTTCAATGGGCACAGCCAAGTACACCATGTGCAGGTCCAGGCTAAGTGGACTCACTGCACAGGAAAACCTTCCAGGGGTCCTTCAGGGACAAGCCTTTGCATGACTTCACTTCGAGGTTTGGTTTGTTACTTGCGCAGTGGCACAGGTGAAATAAATCTTTGTTACCCTCCCACCCAGCTCTAACACACTACAAGTCTGCGCATTGGGGTTTTCACATTCTCCACAATCTCTAGTCCTACTCACTTTTACAGGTGGCCACCAGACAAAAAGCCCTGTTATACAAGCTGAGCACCTGCACACGGGTCCTCTGTGCCAACCACCATTCTCACTGGAGCCTCGCAAGCCTCTGATGGAGACAGTCCTGGGTCACGGTCACCCCTGTAAGATGAGAAATGAGTCTTAAAACATTTAAAAATAATAATAAAGCTGAGAATATTTGTCAACAGCCACAGTGCTGACCAGTGGCAGAGCTGAGATCCAGACCCTGGCTCCTGACCCTGAGGCCAATGCTGTATTCACATCTCTGCTCCACACTGTTTCTACACGACTGGGAGCATTTCCAACTAAAAGTGGAGCCTCCCCCTGTAGCAGCCACTGGGATGCAAAGAGGACCAGTACACAGGATGAGAAGAATGGGTAAGATAGGAAGGCCAGTTCTTTTCTTCCTCCTTGTGGGCTATCAGAGGAGTGGCCAGATTCCATTCATACCCGGCCATCTGACACCCTCTAAATTAAGCTCCAGTTCTCTGTAGTCCCCCCCTCCTCTTTCTTAGCCTCAGGCATCTGATGGGTGCAGGGCCTCCTTCTGAGGATGCTTAACACTTGTCACTTCTGCTCAGATGTGCTGTGGTGAAAAATTCACAAAGCAGCCTGATCTCCCCTTCCTGTACTCCCCATACATCCCACCCCAGAAAGCAGCAAAAGCCCCACTCCAACTTCTCAAGCCTGTGTCACAAAGGAACCAGCCTCAAGGAGAAGGGAGCATTTTTTCCCCATGGCTCCTATGAGTTGGGGGGCTGCTGGAAACAACAGGCGATGGGATGGGGCAGAGGGAGGGATCTGTGTCTTGTCAGAGCTAGAAATTGCCCAGAGCATCATCTCACTCACACACACACACCCATCCTTCATGCACAGGTCCATCAGTCTCTGCTGTAGCTCAACCCCGAAAAGACACAGCCTTCTCAAAACATTTACATTTCTGCCAGGCGAAGATTCATACGACCTTGAATTCCAAAGTACACAGGTTTTCACGGGAAGATTAAAAGAAGATCCCGATCATTCTGGGACAAATCAACCAGTCCTACCAAAAGTCATTTAAGTGGGGGTGGGGAGATGGAGGGGAGGGATGGAGTGAGAAGAAAGAAAAAAAATTCTTATTTTGCCCACTTGCATTTTCTTTTTTCAGGGATCCTGCCTGTGTTAGTTTTATAACTTCTCTACCAACTTATGATTGGAACTTAGAGGCTTAATTAAAAGTGAGGTCAGCCAGTTCTGCAGAGGGCAAAAAAGAGGTCGCCAAGGGCTGGAAACAGACCTACAAAGTTTGACAAGGGCCATGAAAGGATCCATGAAAGGCCTTTGAAGATACAGGGGGAAATGTTCTCTCACAGATGCTGGTCTAGTGCTGAAAATATACCCTACCCCAGAAGGACTCACTATTCTGCTTATCACCTACACCTGCCAAAGAGGCAGTCCTCAAGGTTTCTATCCGTTCAATATTTTTCAAAAGCCTACGTTCATGAAAAACAACTTCACCTAGTCACAACTCAATCCAACTTGTTAAATTTGAAAGTCAGAGTGAAGCATGTACATTCTGTATAAGATGCACAGATTACTGAATACAAGGCTTTCATGCTGTTGGCCTTGACCTTGAAAGAGTATTAGAATTTTTTTTTTTAACCAGGAGGGAGATCTGAGACATTTTATCTGGGTTTTGATGATAGATGTTACAAGGATAACAGTCTACGATAAAGTGATCTCCCCTGAGTGGGCTGAGAGTGAGGGGTAGGGAGGAAAGGGGGGAAGCTGGAGGGAGACTACAAGGCACACAGGGGAGCAGTGGCTGAAAGTGGGAGTGGTTTGGAGAGGGCAGACACCCACAACCAGCCTCACCACGTGCAGCCCACATTCCCCCACCCACAGCTGAGTCAGTGTTTAGTGAAAATAGGAGATGACAGAATGCAAGCCCCGAGTCACGAGGCTGAGGCGATTCCATGCACCTGTCCTCCTCAGGACCTGCCAGGAGTTGGTATTGCTCTGTCTGCTAGTGTGAGTTATCAGTATCTTAATGGTCTCTGTGAAAGAATGGGCCAAGGGGCCTTGGACTCAGGGTTGAAAGCTGCTACTCCACCAATGGCACCATCGTCCTGGCTGTTTGAGACTGCCAACAGGGCTCTCTAGTTGAGTGCCATTGGGGGTAGAGAAAAGGATAATTGCTTTTCTTTTTTTTTTTTCTTTTATAAGATTTATTTATTTTTATTAGGAAGGCAGATTTACAGAGACAAAGAGAGACAGAGTGAAAGACCTTCCATCTGCGGTTCATTCCCCAAATGACCACAACAGAGCTGAGCCCATCTGAAACTAGGAGCCAGGAGATTTTTCTGGGTCTCCCACATGGGTGCTGGGATCCAAGCATTTGAATCCTCCTCCACTACCTTAAGCAGGGAACTGGATTGGAAGTAAAGCAGTTGGGACACAGACCAGCACTCATATGAGATGTCAGTGCTGCAAGGTAGAGGATTAGCCTATTGAGCCACCACTCCAGCCCAAATAGCTGCTTTTTCCTTAATGGTGAATATGATTAGTAAAAGCAACCAAGAGAAGGCAGTAAAGAAGTGAGGATTATGGGTTCTTTTCAGTCAGCATAGTAATTTTGACTTGTTTCATTTCCAACATGGCTAGTTCATCCCTCCATAGACCATTTGGAAGTCACCCTCCCCCTGGGGAGGCCATCCCACTGACGATCCCAGGCATAGTACAGACAGCAGATCAGCATAACACAGGACAGCCCAGAGTTTCTGGGCATGAGTGTTCCACCTGCCTTGGTCTTCCCAGCACTGGGACCACAGGGGGCCACCACAGCCCCTGGACATCGGATCGTTGCCGTAGTGACCAGGGTAACTGGAATGAAGCCCTGCCAAGGGACTGTTGCAGCACAAAGTTGGCAACATTGGGGACCTGGCATGATGGCTCAGTTAGCTAATCCTCCCCCTTCAAGTACCCAGATCCTATATGATTGTGAGTTTGTGTCGCAGCTGCTCCACTTCCCATCCAGCTCCCTGCTTGTGGCCTGGGAAACCAACAGAGGTCCCTGCACCCAGGTAGGAGACCTGGAGAAGTTCCTGGCTCTTGGCCTCAGATTAGTTCTGATCATGCAGTCATTTGGGCCACCAGTGGGTAGATCTTAATCTCTGTCTCTCCTTCTTTCCGTCAGTCTAATCTTCCTTTCCAATAAAAATAATCATTTTTAAATATTCAAAAACAAAGTTGGCAACATCACCACCATGATGTGTTTGTCCCTCCAAAATTTCTGCTGAAATTGAATTGGGATTGTAACAGATTAAAAGATGGGCCATAAAGAAAAGGAAAAAGATGGGCCATGTGGGCTCTGGCTTCAAGAATGGTATGTGTGCCATTAGAAAAGGGCAAATTTGGTTCCCTTTTCTCTCTTTTCCTTTAACCTTCCGTGGTGTGGAAACAAAGATGCAGCATTAACACGCCATTTTGGAATCACACTCACAGCACCTCTCAGCACCTTAATATTAGACTCCGCAGCCTCCAGAACCACAAGCAGCTGCACGTCAGTTCTCCATCAGTTACCTGGTCTGTGAGCTGTTGTAGCAGCACAGCTGGGACTAAGATAGTCACTTTCTTTGGTTTTTCCATGGATCAAAAACAGTTCATGAGTTCACTAGACAAAGGGATTACCCATGGTGCAGAAAACACGATCAAGTACATACAAGCACAACCCATAGAACACCCCAGATGTCTCAAACATGCAACCTTGGGTGTATGGAATATATTCAAACAACAAATCCTACTACCTGCTTTGCCTTTTCCTTCCTAGAATTCTGTTCTTCCTAGAATTCTTTCCTTCCTTCCTAGAATGAGCCTTCCTAGAATTCCACTCTTGATAACCTTTAGGAATCTGGCCTCCTCCAGTAATCCCGTGACCCTGCCTGAACACAAAGCATTTTTCTGCCAGGTGTGTGCATCGTAGGCTGTGCTTCCGTGATCCAAGTCATGCAGAGAACCAGGTGACCACTTTCCATTAGACCTCATGACCTCAGCTGGTGTTCATCAGACCCAACTGATTTTTTTTCCCTGTTTGTTTACTTTCGGTTCTGTTTTTGGTGCAAAGTTGTTACCACTTTTGTATTTTATAGTTCATGGTATCCCCTATCAATTTATTCTCCTATATTATAAGTATAAAATGTCCAAAAATATAAAATCAGAGATATAATATATGGGTGTTTTCTGGGAAACAGAACTGTGATCTGGGAGGGAGACCAGTGAAATGCTTTTAATGTTGAAACATGTGAACAAAGACCTAACCCAAAAGTACTTTTGAAACAACACTGGAAGGAATAATCAACTGTCAGGCAGATCCATTTGGTGAGGAAGAGGATGGAGGGAGAGGAGTCCTCATCTGGACCCCAGGAAGAAAGAAAGTTATAGTTGTGGTACTATGGAATGAAACCACCTTCCTCCCACCTCAACCAAGAGATACTTAATAAAAGGCTATGATGCCCATTGAAATGTTGGGAGTAAGGGGTGTGGATAAATCAGAACTTTCAAATGCCATTAACTGGAATGTAAAGTGATGTAGTTACTATAGAAAATGATTCAGTGATTCCTCAAAAAAAAAGCAGACATGATCATATGATCCATCAAGTCCATTTATGTACCCCAAAGTGTTGAAAGCACTCTAAAGAGGTATTTGCACACGTGCTCATGACATTGTCCATAATAGCCACGACAAAAAGGAACTCCAATATTCATCAACAGAGAAGTAGATGAACAACATATGACCAGTGCATCCAGTGGAACATTCTTTAATATTAGAAAGGAAGGAAATTCTGACACCTGCTACAACATGGATAAACCTGAGGGACATTATGCAAAAGGAAATAAAATAGTAATAAAAAAAAAACAGCAAGCACTATGTGAGACCGTTAAAGGAGTCAAATTCATACAGACAGAAAGTAGAATAGTGATTGCAGGAGGCTGAGGCGGGGGTGGGGGGAGAACGGGGAATTAGTGTTTAATGAGTGCAGAGTTTCAGTTTTGCAAAATGAGAAGAGTTCTGGAGGTGGATGGTGGTGATGGAAGCATAATAATGTGAATATACTTAACACTACTGAGTTGTACGCTTGGAAATGGTTACAATGACAAATTTAATGCTGTCAGTGTTTTACCACCATTAATTTTCTTTTAATTTGTAAACAAAACAAAAAAAACCTAAATGAACCAACTATACATGTGTGGGGAACAGTTTGGGAGACAGCAGGGAGCAGAGATAAATGACAATGTATCAAGGGTGATATTAAAGGCAGAGGCAAGAGGTACTGGTAACATCTATGCAACATCCCTAAGACACACCTCTTAGATGAGCACCACTGATGAGCCATGCTTGGGAGTTTATTCAGGTTCCAAAGTATCTTGAACCTCTTCCAGCAGTGCTGCCCCCCAGCAACCCACGGGCTATAATATGTCTCTCAGTAGATATAAAGAACTATCTATATGCCAGCATTGTGGCACACAGGTAAGGCCACCTCCTATGATACCAGAATCCCATATGGGAACCTGTTTGTGCCCCAGTTGCTCCACTTCCAACCCAACTTCCTTCTAACAATCTGGAGAAAAAAGCAGAAGATGGTCCAAGTGTTTGATGTCCCCTGAAATCCCTATGGAAGACTCGGATAAAGCTCCTGAATCCTGTCTTCAGTCTGGCCCAGGCATGGCCATTGTGGCTACTCGAGGAGAGAACCAGCAGATAGAAGATTCTCTCTCTCTCTCTCTCTCTCTCTCTCTCTCTCTCTCTCTCTCTCTTTCTCTGTGTGTGTGTGTGTCTTTCCTTTCCACCCTCCCTCTCACTCACCATTTTCAAATAAATAATTTCTTTTAATTTAAAGGAAAGAACTATCTAACCTGGAAGATATGCATGTGGCTTCTGACAAATTCCTTGCTGTCTTAAACTGGGATTCCCTTCCCACATGTGCTCAGTCATTTAGACAGCAAACACTGACCAGCACACCCCCTAGGCCAAGGTCTGTGCTAGACACAACGGATGGAGAGATGAACACAGAAGAGTTACAGCCGGAAAGAGGTTCCCTGTTGAGCAGGGAAGACAAACAGGTAGGAGAGCACCTGCAGCAAGGTGGGAGGGACATAATAACAAGCAGGCACCAAGAGCTGGGGGACATATGGCCTCAGGGTGTCCCGCCTCATCTGCAGGGCTTGTAGAACATCCACAGAGGTAGGGACAATCGCTGTCCACCTGAGATCAAAGCTCTCAATCAGAAATTGTTGAAAGGGGCAAGGTGTGTAGAGCTATTCAAGCCAAGAGTGACATTGTGAAGGTCTAGAAGAAATAGCTGCTGTGACGTGCGCCTGAGGAACACGGAGAACTCTAAACACAACTAAAGCCGAGGATACAGGGCGAGTGGTGCTGGTTCCTCCTGAAGGGTAGCTCAGTGTCCAGGCACTAAGGGCTCTGTCACATGCTTAAGTGCAATTGGCCACCATGTCGAGAACACAAGGAACTGTCAAGATACTCTAACCAAGCAGACTGTCGTGATCCAATCTGCATTTTTAAATGAATACTGGGACTGCATCCTGAGTTGGAAGCGAGCATGCAAGACCCACTGTAGAGAAATCTGCACATTATTTTCTGGTGTCTTCTGTAACAAAGTCCCACCAACCTGGAAGCTTGAAAAATTAGATATTTGCCCTTCCTTAGTTCTGGGAGACAGAAGCTCAAAATCAGCATCCCTAGCCTCAACTCAAGGTGTTGGCACAGAGGCACAGGGGATACCCTTCCAGAGGCACAGCGGATACCCTGCTCTTTGCTTTCTGTCAGCATCTGCTGACTTGTTGTTGGGTCATTCCAATCACTAACATCACCTTCATGAAGTACATCTAATCTCCCTCTGCTTTTTACTACTAAGAATAGTCCAGAATATCCCACCAGGATAGTCCAGAATAATCTCCTCCTCTTTAAATCCTTAGCTAAAACCCCTGTGTGCTGTTGATGGGAATGTAAGATGGCGCAGTCAGTACAAAAAACAGTATGGTGGGATCTCGAAAAACATGAAGGGAATTGCCATACAACCCAGCAACCCCACAAGTACACCCCCAAAAGAATTCAAAGCCGAATCGCACAGCAACAATATTCACAGCAGCTAAACAGATGCCAACACTGAGGCACAGCAAATTAACTCACAGCCTACAGCACCTTTCCAGGGTTCAAAGCCCAGTTGTTCTGCTTCCAACCCAGCTTTGTGCTAAAGCATTTAGCAAAGCAACAAAATACAGCCCAAGTGCTTGAGCCGCTGCCACCCATGTAAGAGGTTCAGCTGTAGCTCTTCCTTGTTCATCTCTCAGGCTGTTGTGTCTAGCACAGGTTACATGCCACCCACGTAAGGGTTCTAGGCTCCTGGTGTCAATGACCACCCTGGCTGTGGTCATTTATGGGGTAAACCAGCAGATAAAAGATCTCTCCCCTTTCTCTCTCCCTCTCCCTCTCACATTGCATAGCTCAACAAATAAAGTAAATAATTTGAAATGTAAAAACAACCCATATTGATAAATAAATATATGAAAGAATTCTTACACATCAAGTGAATACTATTCGACCTTTAAAAAGAACGAAGATCTGGTGCTGGCATTATGGTACAGTGGATAAAATTGCCTTTTTTTTTTTTTTTTTTTTGGAAAGTCAGATATACAGAGAGGAAGAGACAGAGAGGAAGATCTTCTGTCCAATGATTCACTCCCCAAGGGGCCTCAATGGCTGGAGCTGAGCCAATCCGAAGGCTGGAGCATTTTCCAGGTCTCCCAAGGGTGCAGGATCCCAAAGCTTTGGGCCGTCCTCAACTGCTTTCCCAGGCCACAAGCAGGGAGCTGGATGGGAAGTGGGGCTATTGGGATTAGAACCAGAGCCCATATGGGATCCAGGTGCGTTCAAGGCGAGGAGTGTAACCACTATGCTATTGCGCCGGGCTCAAAATTGCCATCTACAGAGCCTGCATTCCATTGGGGTGGCCAGGTCAAGCTCCGGCTGCTCCATTTTCAATCCAGTTCTCTGCAAATACACCTGGGAAAACAGCAAAAGATGACCCAAATGTGATGGCTCCTGCACCCACATGAGAGGCCAGGAAGAAATTTCTGGCTTCCAGCTGCAGCCTGGCCCAACCCTGATCAATGTGGCCATCTGGGCAACACACAAGCAGATGGAAGATTCTCTCTCTGTCTCTCTCTCTCTTTCTCTCTGTCTCATATACCTCTATCTCACTCTGTGACTCTTTCAGATAAATAGACCTTTTAAAAAGAAAAAGAAACTTGTAATATATACTGCGACAGGGGGATAAATCTTGAGGACACTGTGTAAACAGAAATAAATTCATCACAAAAGGGCAAGTACAGTGTGATCCCATTTAATGGGGCACTTACAGTCATTCAAGCCAGAGAGGCAGAAAGTAGTGCAGCAGGTGCCAGGTAGGGGAGGGATGGCAATGGGAAGCCATCTTTAGTAGGCACAGTTTTAGTCTCACAAGCTGAGAAGTCCTGGAGAATGGGTGGTGACGATGCCTGCACAACCTATGAATGGGCTGATTGTCCCAGGTACTGCTGTAGTTCCAATGATAAGCTTGATGCCGTGTGTTTTACAATTTTTAAAAAATGTAACTACTTAACTCTTTTTTTTAAAAATCTTACTTAGTTGATTAGGGTGCAAAGGGTCAAGGGCTACAGGAAAGTAGTAACACCATTGTTTCCACACTAACATCATCACTTTTTTCCCTGCATCTGGGGTCAGAGGAGAAACAAAGGGAAAAGCCCCACCCAGCCTACCACCCATCCCAGGTCCCCGATGTGAGGCACGCTCCGAGGGTCCTGCTCAAGCAGTTTTGATAGTTCAAAAGTTCTGAATTGCTGCCAATCTCACTGTTCCAATCGTGATGAAACCTATTCAGAATCCACTGGCTGACAGTCTCTTCATGGTTGGGGTTCTGAGATCAGCAGTTCAGTTGGAGGGATCTCCAAAGAAATTTCATCTGAGATGATCCCAAACCTGTTTGCCAGTACAAGGTCCGGCACCATCCATCACCCCAATCAGCTTATGCCCATGCTGGTCATTGCAATTGCTGGGTCAGTTCTGTTTCCAGCCCTGTCTTCCACTTGAACCAATGGGTGTTGTAGTCCAGCTTGATCCTGCCCACTTCATACTCAGTCCTCATGCAAACCAGTAGCAGCTGCAGCCTAGTTGGGGAGACTCCCCATAACCCCCACCAGGCCTGCCCCCTACCCTGGTGCCCATGCATGCCAGTATGTACCGCAGGCTTGTCCAGTCTGTTCTAATCCCATTGAGCTCTCATACTTGTCAACGAGCACTGAAGTCTAGTTCAACCCAACCAGTCCAACTATCCAGCCCATACACATACTGACAGGTGCCTTTCTGTCTAGCCACCCCTACCCCTGTCCTGGTTTTCGTGTTCTCCAGTGGGTGTGGTAACCCATTAGGGAGATGCCCACTATCTCCCTACTAGGCCACTCCCACTCCCAGGTTATGCACTCTCCAGGTGGTTCTGGCATTTAACTTGACAGAATTAGCCCCCGGTGCCAGCCTCTACCATCTGATGCTACGGCAAAGCCCAACCAACCCTCACCCACTCTATTTTTTGCTTGCACCAGTTGGAACAGTCAGCCCAACCTGGCCCTTCCCTAATCTAGCTCACATAAGGCCCACAGGTGTTGTAGCCCTGCCTGGTCTGGTCTGCCCCCATCCCAACTCATGCTCTCCAATGGGAGTGGTTGTCCATCAGGGGAGAAAAAAAATGTAATGATTTAACTTAATCGTATCTGCAAAAATGATCCCATATAAGGTGACATTCCCAGGTTTCCTGATATCATTGTTGGCCCCCATTCATTCAGGCCACAACAGTTAGCTAGCAGGGTGCTACAGTCTTGCAGAGAAGAAAGAATGGTGGCTTGCTCTAGATTGCAGGCAGTGAGCATTCTCCAGTGGCTGGGAAGCCATGGCCAGTGGGACTTGAGACAAGTCCTGGTTTCTGGCCAGGGTAGCTCATGGAGCTTGGGAACACTAAGAGAAAAACAGACATACTAGGGTGAGGCAGCTAAGAGAAAGGCATGGAGGTGAGTTTTAGCCATATTTGCAGATATTGACCCAAAATGGGTCCACAAGACAGAAACCTATCTAAATCCTGACATTGGCACACTGGAGTCTTTGCTCCACATGGATAGAAGGGAACCTGCATCATGTTCTACATCAGTGAGAATTAATGGTCCCTCAAGGAGTGACTCGAGAGGCCTGGACAAAGTGGGAGATGGAATTGCCACTCACTCACCCTTTGCAGACCGCTTTGCTGCTCTGTAAAAGTAAAAGAAACAATTCAAACAAGTCCACCCAGGGGTACCCTAATCATGTGCCCAGCTCTGCTGCCCTTCATGCATCACTGTTGTTCACTGAACACCCAGAAGATATTCAGACCACCACTCTTGGCATTCCCACAGTATACATGAGAGAAGCAGAGGCACAAGATGAAGTCACTTCCCCACAGTCACAGTCACACAGACACAACTTAGACTTCAACCCCGCACTCAGCCTCCAGCTTCTGTGCCCTTGCCTGGTATGCAACTGCACCTCAATTTCCTTCACAAAGCCCTTCCCCAAAACCAACTCCCAAGACCCCAAACAGAAGACCTCAATAATTAACAGAACAGGAGGGAAGTTTTCTTCCAAGGCTGGGTCCTGTGGCAGGTGACGGGTCAGGCGCTGCCACTGAAATCCTGAGAAGCAAAGACCCAGGCATCATGACACTCCCTTCCTTTGTGGTCAGTTGCTTCTGGATGACTGAAGAAGTACAAACAGAGAGCTGACACACACTGCTGGAGCAACAAGCAATTGCCTTCCACCAAGAGGGAAGATCCCTGGCAAGAAGGCAATTGTGTGGGTTAATGCACCTGGCTTGGAAGCAGATGGAAGGGTTTGGAAGCAGCTAGAAGTGGGGGAGCACAGTGGAGGAGGGAAGCTGGGAAGCAGCTTGTGTGAGACTCAGACCAGAGCAGACACCAAGATACCAGTGACAGGGCTCAGGTAATGGAGACTGGAAGGAACAGAGGCAAGGAGGTGAGAACTGAGACTCCAGAGGAGGCTCAGGCACCAAGCCAGGCCAGGCCACAGACCCTGAGTGACAGCAGCCTAGCCACAAGGCAATGGCAGAGATGCTGTGATGAAATGTTCACTCTCCCTCCTCCCAGACCTCACTCTTCCTTCCCATTGTTGCAAGGTCTGGGCATTGGGAATCCTGACAAAGAAGCCCCCCTCCCACCCCAGCCTTGAAGGGACAAGTCATCAGGAAACAGAACTGTTGGATAAATGACAATGGGAGAACCAAATGACAAATGGCTGAAATCAATGATTGTTTTCCAGCTGAGACCTGCAGTTTGGAGCTGGTGGGACAGAGGGGGCAGGCAGGTCTTGACTCTCCTTCGTCTTCTTTCTACTGTGGCAAAGAGAACAACAACAGGAAGGGTGTACCATCCATCCGTCTGGAACCACCCTGCACCCCGACCCGCCCTGGCTGTGTGACCGTCCCCACCATCCACCCAACCACCCTTGGGTCTCATAAGACTGAAACTCTGTCCCCATCCCCTCTTTCCTTCAATAGCATTTCCCAAGCACCTCTCTCTCACTGAGTTTCTGAAGTCACCGGAGAGCACAAAATAGAAAATTGTGGCCTCTGGGAAGTCTTTTCTGCCCCTACCCCATTTATCTGTCTAAACCAAAGAAACAGGGGATGCCCAAGCTTTGGTCCCCAAACCAGAAGTACTTTGGGGTTCCTTACACAGAGCAGGGGGTTTCAGTGCAGTCCCTATGGGGACCCTGAAGGCCCACTTCACCCCCACCCTGGGGTTCCCCCACCCGCGCCCTGCCCCCGCTCCTCTGCCTTTTCCTCTCTCACCTCCTCCGAGTACTTCTCTCATTCTCTCTCTCTCTCTCTCTTTCTGTCTGGCAACCTGCTTGCCTCTCTTACTCTTCTGTCAGCAGGGACTTGTATTCTCTCTCCCTCTAAGGGAAGACTCTTTACCATAGTATCCTGACAAAGCTCCTGAGGAATCAGCCAAGGCCCCATCTTCAGAGATGCGGGGTGAAGCCAAGGAATGCACACTTCTAAGAAGCTTCCAGGAGGTCCTGATACTCCCAGATCATGCCCACCCATGTAACTCTGTATATAGATTAGAGTCTCCACAAGGACAGACACAAGTGCACAGCCCCTCACACACTCACACCAACCTCCATTCACTCAGAGACCACCAGACAGCATGACTCATACGTGGTCTTCAAGACTGCTCACTTAGTCCCTAGCTGGGCCATGGGGCCCTACCCAAGCAGACAGCTACGGCCCAGTCCCTCCAAATACCTAGCCTGCTATCTGATAGCTTCCCATCCAGAAATCACACTGCACAGTGAAAAACAGAAGAAAAAAAAAGAAGAAGAAGAAAAAGAAAGCCGTTAGTCCCCAGTGAATGTTATTTTTAATGAAAGTGGTGCATTTTGACTCACAGTGTTGAAACCAGATTATAAATGAGTCATCAGTGAATCCACCGCAAAGCATCTTTGTGGAGGTGATATGCACAGAGCTCAACTATCTGCTGTCCCGCTTCACGGAGATGCTGTCACATTTGGAGTGGGCTAGGGGCATCTGCTGCCACATCAGCTCAAAAGGATGCTGTGTTGTCACCCATGGGATTCCCCAGCCCAGCCGGCATCGTGATCTCACCCACGCAAGGAAACCAGCCGTCACTGAACGGTGCCTGTGATTACATCATCGCTGCTGGCTTCCAGGTAGTGACTAGCAGATAATGGAGAGAGGAGCAAGCCACCTGCTCTTCCGGCCTCCCTGACTGTTCCTTCACACCTGCGTCCTCTTAGTTTTCTATAGGCAGCCCAGCACAAGGGCAGGAGCACAGGACTAAGAGTTGGACAGACTAAAGGACCAGGTCAAATGGGGTGACCTTGTCTCTGAAATCCACATGGGATCACTTGCTGTTCCATTCCTAAGAACACTGCAAGAGTCACTGGGCCTGGGAATGTGATGGCAGCTTGAGGCCTTCCATCAGCCAAGACCAGCTCAGTGGTCCACAGAAAATGTACTTTGCTGCCAGCTAATGCTTCAAAGCTGGCCACTCCAGCCCCAATGGCCACCCACACGGGGCAAAGGGGCAGAGAAAGAAAACATGAAATGCACCTTCATTTGCAACCCTGAGAGGAGATACAGTGGCTTAACTTGCCCATGAAGAAAAGCTGGGAGTGTTTGAATGGAAGCTATGGAAACTAGGGCTCAATGAACACACAAGCCTTCCTGTCTTGCTGCCCAATGGGGGACTGTCTCACTGCTGGGCTGCAGTCCTGAGGCTCCTACTGCTGGCCACCTTGGAAAGGACTCCACAGGGCTGCTAGGTTCTGTGGCCAGAGCTCCCACCACTGAGGCAGGAGTCTAGAGCCAACAACAAAAATGATGACAGCGGGGAACATGGAAGGATTAGTTGGAGAAGAAGATGAACCATTGACCCTGGTGTTAAGTAGACTTTGGTCCAAAATGATTTTGAAATCCATGCAGTGTTTTTTGTAAGATGTACTTTTCATGGACGTTTCGAAGAAAGCTACACCAGCTTGGCCAACAGGAAACACTGTGTCCAGAGGAAGGATCCTGCTGAAAACAAAACTGCCTCAAGAACAGTAACCATGAAAGGCCATCAGAAAGTTCATGGTGAATACACACTCTTGTTTTGTTCCATTTTTCTACGAATCTGTTCAAGTACTCTTGTACTCAGTAATGTTAGCTATTTAGAATGTGAACCCCCCCCCCAAAAAAAAAGTCCCCAGAGGGCAAGAAATTCATTAGATCTGCAAAGGAGAGAAGAAGGGCAGGGGAGAAGAAAAACTTCATTTGGAAAAGCTAATTGAATCCCTTGTCTATTCATCACAGGTACATGGCCAGTTTCTGCATTAACGAGGAAGAGAAAGAAAAAGAACAGGTTTTTAAAATCAGGCAACCTGAACTTGAATGCCAGCCTTGACCTTGTTGGACCCAGCTCCTTTAACAAACTATATATTATACCTGGGCCACTATTCCTTCAGTGGCCTTCCTCTCAGAATGACCATAGGGACTAAGTAGAACAATTTTTGTTTTGTACCTACATGCATACCAAACACTCAGTAAATGTTGGTTTTCTTATGTGGGGGATTGTAATACAATCGGCACAAGTCCTGCCCTCCCAGCAAACATGTTCCTTGAAAATAATTCAACCGAGACTTCCATCAGGAGTTGAAGTCTGTGTCTCTCCTCCCTTAAAATTTGGGTTAGCCTATGACTTCCTTTGACCAATGAAGTCCAGCAGAAATAAGTATGCCACCTCCAAGGCCAGCCCTTGCCACCTGTTCCTGTGCCCTCTTGGAATGCTGCCCTGGGGCTATCAGGTAAGGAAGTTAGCATGGCCTACAGGAGGGGAGAGGCCAAGGGAGGAGAAGGGAGGTCCCCCAACTGCCTTCCAGCACCAGCTGCCAGACATATATGTATAAGAGGTCATCTCAGACCTTCTAGCTGTATTGTACCTCCAGCTAAACCTAGCCACAAAGGGGAAGCCTAGGCAAAACCAAAACAAGGACTTCCCAGACAACTCACGGAACCAAGAAAAACCTTGTCCTCTTAAGTCACCCATTCCTGGGCTGATTTAATGCAGCAAATTCTTACTAAAATGACTTTCCAACCCCCAACCTCCAAAATATTTTCTCCCCTGGATATTCTTGGATTTTTTTCCCCCTCTAACCATACAATACTTGGTAGATCATTTGCTGGAAACCTAACAGGAATGCCTGGGGAACAGAAATTGTGAGCTGCCTGTCATGAGGTTATATTCATCCCCACATGTTACAACAGTTCATCAAGCAAATAATGAAGCATCATCTATCAGCTTAGGTTGTTATCTAGCAAGACTGCCCATTCCACCTCTAATAGAGACTCTGAACTCTACTATTTGTCCCCAGTTCCATCACTGTCTTTCATCCGGACTATGACACTAACCTCCTAATTGGCCTTCCATTTCATTTCTGTCCACCCACACGTTGCTATCCTCTACAATCAAGTTGGAAGTGCTACTGAACCAAAGTCACTCCTGCATTCATTCTCAGCAAAAATTTAATTGTGAATCAAAAATCTGTATCCATTGAGTTTATATTCTAGTTGACATTTTAAAAATTAGTAAGTAGTTTAACTCACTGAGTGGGACACAAAGATTAGTTACTGCTCACTGGCGTATGGAAGATTTCTCTGCACACCCCTCCTAAAAATGTTTACCTAAACTGTTGACTTATGTCCTGTTAGAATTATAGAGTTAGACTACCCGAAAAACAGCCAGGTTCAGCGAAATCAGGCTTCAATGCTATAAATTGCTAAATACTAAAATTAAAATAGACATGAGACAGCTAAATAGCAATCTATAGCCATTTTAAGGTGTATAGAACACGACTGAATATAAACCAAAATTGAAATGTCTATGAAGAAGCCACAGGTTGTGGTTGAGAACCTGCATTTTCCTATTAACATAAAGGTTAATCAATACCATGTCAATTAATGCCATAATGTTGTAAATGGTTGGAAATATTATGTTGGGGCTTTTAATTGATTGGGATGATACTCTGCCGGCTCTGCCTTCAGATCAGAGATGGTCTCACCAAGAAACCATTGAACTTACCAGGAAAATAAGATGCTGGACTTTATGCTTGGTAAACACCTCCAATGAAAGAATCTAAACTGAATTTGAACTATGGAAACGCAACAAGGTGGAGGAATCCACCATGGGGGGAGGGTTTGGGGAGGGGTGGAAGGAATCCCAGTGCATATAAAAATGTGTCACATAATGCAATGTAATTATTTAAAAAAATAATAAAAAAATAAAAATTAGTAAGTAGACCAATAGATGATAGGTGCTCAAGGACAAAGAAAGGAAGCAAGAAAGATCAGTCTGGGAAGAGGTGGTGTGGGAGGGGATCATTTTTGTCTAGGACCATCAGGGACAGCTTCAACTAGAAGGTAGTTTCACTAAAGACCAGTGAGAATAGCAAGACCAGCACACACAGCAGCACTGTTCCGTCAGAAACAGTAAGGAGGCCAGCGTGGCTATGAACAACAGGCAAGGGGGAGAGTGGTGTAGAAAGAGTTCTCAGGGAGGTGGAGGGAGCCCCATCACCCTGCACGTCTGGAGCCAGGGTAAGGGCTTAGACTGGGTTCTAGTGCTCTGGAAACCTGTTAAAGTCTGTTTATATGCTCTGATGTACCTTTACTACTGTCACTCCAGATAGTATATTGAAAATAAGAATATTCCCAGATGGTTCCTACAGCATAAGTAGAAAAAAAAAGGTTATGGGCCTAGCCCAGTAGCCTAACGGCTAAAGTCCTCGCCTTGCATGTGCCACGATCCCACATGGCCACTGGTTCTAATCCTGGTGGCCCTGTTTCCCATCCAGCTCCTTGCTTGTGGCCTGGGAAAGTAGTCGAGGATGGCCCAAAGCCTGGGGACCCTGTACCCACATGGCAGACTCAGAAGAGGCTCCAGGCTGCTGGCTTCGGATGAGTTCAGCTCCGGCCATTGCAGTCACTTGGGGAGTGAACCAGCGGACAGAAGATTCTCCTCTCTGTTTCTCCTCTTCTCAGTATATCTGACTTTCCAATAAGAAATAAATAAATCTTTTAAAAATTTCCAAATGTTAACCTAAAAACTAGAAAGTATAGTATTAGAAAAGAGAAAAATCAAAAATTCATGAATACCATGTACCACAAAAATAGCTGACAAAATAGAAGTGAACAGGAACAAACCACCAGCAGACACCTGTGTGGTATCAACATTTGACTTAGAGGGAGTAAGAAGAGAATCTGAGAATTCCAAATACCCGGTAGGACTCAATGGAAAGCTGAGAGCGCCAACTGGGGACCAACAGCTAAAAATAAAAGGGTTTCGACTTTCAGATAGTGGAGCTTAGAGTCTGCAGCAAAGATTGGAAGGGCATAGTGACGAGACAGTCCCATAAATTCTAAAAGCCAACCAATCAAAACTCCATCCAGGATGAAGTCCCACACTGAGAAGCAACTCCAAGTAATAGAATCCAAACTGAGCAGTCACAGGTTAAGCAAAGGGTGTGGGCGGGAAGAAAGACACAAGATCCATCTGCTGAAAGGTTAGGGAATTAGACATGTGATCAAGAGTCCAGCGAGGACACCTGTACCCTACCTCAGATTGCCTGGATTTCATTCACATTATTGGCTCCAAATGCCAACTTCCCACTAATGCCAACCCTGGGAGGCAGTGGTAATGGCTCAAGTGACTGGATTTCTGTCACCCAGCTGGAAGACCTAGTCTGAGATCCCCATACCCAGCTTCAGCCTAGCCCAGCCCTGGCAATTGCAGGCATTTGGGCAGTGAACTAGCAAATGAAAGTTTGCTCTTTCCCTCTCAAATAAATTAAGAAGATAAAAGAAGTTCAGGGGATTAGAGACCTCAGAAAGTAAAATACAGTATTCTTAAAAGCTCACAAAAACCATGGAAAAGGGAACCCTAGAGCACTGAAAGTATCTAAGCCAAGCAGTGAGAAATCAACTTCATAGAAAAAGATTTAATGAAAAATGACTGAGGTCATAGTTCCAGGGGGAAAAAAGATGATGGTTGTGAAATCACATCCATACTGACCATTAAATAAACAAATAAAATATACAACCTATTTCCCAAAAAAAGCTAAATCAACAACAGAAATTACAATTTTAAAAACTCAGAAATAAAATGATAAAATTCAAGGAAGACTGAGAAGAAAAGGCAATGAGAAATTAAACAAAGACAAGAAGATATAAATCCAGGGCCCAGCATAAAGCCTAGTGGCTAAATCCTCACCTTGCAGCCACCAGGATCCCATATGGGTGCTGGTTCGTATCCCAGCTGCTCCATTTCTCATCCAGTTCCCCACCTGTGGCCTGAGAAAGCAGTAGAAGATGGCCCAAAGTCCTGGGACTCTGTACCCACCTGTGAGACCCAGAAGAAACTCCTGGCCCCTGGCTTTGGATCAGCTCAGCTTTAGCCATTGCAGCCACTTGGGGAGTGAACCAATCTATCTCTCTCCTTCTCTCTGCCTTTCCAATAAAAATAGAAGTATAAAAGTATGAATCTTGTTTTAAAAGATATAAAACTGGAAGATAGATAAAGCCTGAAGAGAAATGCAAACTACAGAGGGAAAGAGTTCTATATTAAAATAATAATAAATAAGGATGTCTCTCCCTCTCTCCTTTTGGGAGGCCCCCCACCGCCCAGCTTTCTCTCAGGAGGTGCTTTCCCTTCCCCTTCTCTTCCCCCGCTTACCTAGTCCTTTTGTAAATAAGCTTTTCTGTCTGAAAAAAAGAAGAAGAAGAAGGAAGATTTAAAAGGGTTTGAGAGAAGGTGATCAATACAGAAGATACACAAAAACAACCCAACATTTTTACAAACAAGAATCCCCAAAACAGAAAGCCAAAGCTGGGCCTGCTTTGATGGCCCAGTTGGTTAATCCTCCCCTTGCAAGCACCAGGATCCCATACAAGTACTAGTCTCCGTCCCAGCTGCTCCACCTCCGACCCAGCTCCCTGCTTTTGACCTGGGAAAACAGCAGAGGATGGCCCAAGGTCTGGGACCCTGCACCCATGTGGGAGATCACAAAGAAGCTCCTGGCTTCAAATCAGCTCAGCTCTGACCATTGCAGCCATTGGGGAGTGAACCAGAAGATGGAAGATCTTTGTCCTTCTCCCTGGAAATCTGCCCTTCCAATAAAAATAAGTAAATCTTTAAAAAAAAAAAGAAAGAAAGAAAGAAACCCAAAGCAAGAACACAAGAAAAACTACATCAAGAAAACTGTTCCAAAATTAATTTCAAAAAATGTGAAACTACATATAGAAAATAAACATCATGACATCAAGACACATTCTGGTAAATTTTCCAGGTTAAAAAAAAAAAAATCTCTTGGACATCGTACGGACGGGGGAAGCTATTTGCAAGGAAGAGAAAATAAGATCATTGTCAGACTCTTCACTAGGCACACCTTGTGCCAGAAGAATAGATAAAAAGAGTGAAGATGGACGCAGGAAGAAGGGATGAGACAGAGCCAATGGGATTTCCTGGTCTCATTGAGCTGTGAGAGCAAGAACTCCGGGGGCCTGACCCCCTGGCATGGAGTTGCCATTTGATAGTGTCGGGCAGCCTGTGGGAGGAGGAGGTTTGGGAGCAGGAAATAAGCTAATAGTTTGTATCCACTATGTTTGAAATGTTGAGTAATAATTCATGTGGAGAGCTGAGTAGGCAGCTCGATAAAGCACCTGCTGTTCAGAGCGGAGGTCTGGATTAACAAACAGATACATAGCAACATCTTGGTCAACAAGAGACTACAAATACGACCCTGATCCCATAACATTACATCACCTAGTGACATCATAGCTGCCCTTGTGTATTAAGTACACCTGATTCACATAAGGACAAAACCACCTAATGCAGCATTTGTCAGAACACATCCCCCTTGCTAAGCAATGCATGACTGTATTTGGAAATGATCAGCATATGGAAACTGTATGTCAGGAGACAGGATAAAATCAGTGAAGGACCAAATAGAGAGACTTCAACCCAATTGAAAATTCCATTGGCTCATATGCTTACTAGAGCCAGAATTGTGACATAGAAAGTGAGGCCACTGCCTGTGATTCAGGTATCCCATATGGGCACTAGCTCATGTCCCAGCTGCTCCAGTTCCGATCCAGCCTTCTGATAATGGCCTGGAAAAGCAGCAGAGGGTGGCCTGAGTATTTGGGCCCCTTCTATGCGTATGAGAGATCCAAATGAAGCTCCCATCTTTGGCTTGGCTCAGCTCTACTGTTGCAGCCACTTGGGGAGTGAAACAGAAGACAAAAGACCTCTCTCCCTGTTCCTCCTGTCTCCCTAACTCTGATTTTCAAATATATAAATAAATCTTTTTTTAAAAATCTTACCTTGGCCAACAAAACCTACATGCACTTCCCTCCCCAACCTTATCTTCTCACCTAAATCTCTCAGCCTTGGGCATACAGGCATCTTACTGCCCCCTTCTCATCTCCTGCCTGTACTCCATACGCCCAGGCATGTTCAGCTCGGAGGTTTGCTGGTCTGAATTCTCACACCAATTAATTCTCTGCATAAACAGTAGCTCCTCCAAGTTTTCTGATATCCAACTCAAATTAACTGACCCCAACCCCAAACCCACCTCTCTCTTTACCTTCTTCATCTGCCATATTCTCCCACTATTGCCTCTTCCAGTTTCTATTGCTACATAACAAATTACACCCTCCCTCTCCCCACAAAAAAAAAAAAAAAAAAAAAAAAAAACTCCCTACAGCTTCACTCAGCCATTGTCTTGTGCACATGAATTCCGTGAGTCAGGAACTGGGACAGGACACAGACAAGATGATTTGTGTCTGCCCTGCAGTGACTAGGACTCAACAGAAAAGGACCAGCGGCTAGGAGTGACTCAACAGCTGGGTTTGGAATCATTTGAATGCTTATTCATTCAGGTATCTGGCAGCCAGGCACAATTGACTTCAGATCAAGGACTGTTGCCCAGAGGTTTCCCCCGATGGCTTGGCCTCCTCCCGGCTCAGCCATGGCAGGACTTCTTACCTGGTTTCAGGGGTCCAAGAGCAGAGTGCCCCAGCAAGCCAGGCCAAATCTGCATAGCCCTGTGAGAGCCAGTTTCAGAGCCCTACAGTGTCACTTCCCCCATCTTTTACTAGTCCAAGTCAACTCACAATGTTAGTGGAGACAGAATCAAAACAGAGGCACTGAGCTCTTCTTCCCGGGCCTGAGATCAGCTGCCTGCTGCAGGAACGCATTGCCTCTTGGCTGTTCCTCTGATACCCAGCGAGGGTCGGTTCCCACCAGCAGCACCACCACACCACCCTGAAGAGCAGACAGATTCCACAGCTGTCCTGGTCTCCATCAGCACTTTCCTGAAGGCAGGGTCCTGACGCGACAGACAGATGGGAGCACAGAGCATTCCTCTCAGTCCCGCAGGGCTTCTCCGTCTGCTGCCAGCTCCTCCCCACCCTTTGCCCAGAGAATGGATGGTGCTTCTCCCATTTTACAACCTGATCCCTGTTAATTCTCCTAGACTACTTGTCAGGACTTCTTCGAGGGATGAAATATTCTTCTGAATACTGTAAAAACCGCAGAAACACAACAGACGAATTATTAAACAAGTTCACAGTGGCCTCCTCACAATGTCAGCTGATTGAAAATAATTAGGCAGGGGAAAATTAATTCCAGATTGAGACAGAGAAGCTGCTTCCCTACATGGAAAGAAAGGCTTCTCCTTCGATCATCAAAGCTCCTGCAAATGCCACCAAGCTTGTTGAAAAACATTGCCTTGAGACAGAAAACCATGTGACTTGACATTCACACACTCACCCCTTGGCCCAAGCATGCTGGATTCAGGAGAAGGGTGGCAGGGGCCTGACCAACTAGCACCTAGCCCCCAGCACCTAGTTTTAGGAGGTTGGCATTACCAGAACCAACAAGCATTCCTCTTGGATGTGACCTAAGGCTAGGTGTGGAATTGTGTGAAATAATGGGATAGAAAGAGGCAGACACCACAACCCAAGGGGAAACCAAATGAAGCAAATCAAAGAAAGGATCCAGACCCAAATCCAGATTCCTGCACCCAGACTAGAACATGGCTCAGGCAGTCTGCAAGCCATTTCCAGACAGGAATCGCGGGGGGGTGAGTTCGTTTCCTTGGATGTTGAGGGGATACAGAGCCTGCTGTAGAGACAATGTGTTTATTCAAGGAATGGCTGTGAGAATTGGGCATGGGTGGAGGGGGAGGTCAGAGGAATGGGAAGGATGTGGTGGCGAGAAGTCACCACAAATCCCCAGTCTAGACACTGAGCCCCCAGTGCTTAGAGAAAAGCAAATGACCCAAAACTGGGGGAAACCAGCTGATTACAACTCTAAAATGACTGACTAGGGACCCGGCATGGTTGCCTAGCAGATAGAGTCCTTGCCTTGAACGCACCAGAATCCCATATGTGCACCGGTTCTCATCCCAGCAGCCCCACTTCCCATCTAGCTCCCTGCTTGTACCCTGGGAAAGCAGTCAAGGACGGCCTGAAAGCTTAGGATCCTGCACCAGCATGGGAGATCCAGAAGAAGTTCCTGGCTCCTGGCTGCAGATAGGATTGGCTCAGCTCCGGCCATTGCAGTCACTTGGGGAGTGAATCATTGGATGGAAGATCTTCCTCACTGTGTCTTCTTCTCTCTGTATATCCACCTTTCCAATAAAAATAAATAACTCTTTGTTTAAAAATTTACTGACTGGGATACCCAACTCAGGTGTTATAGGAATTGCAGGAGGATTTCCTCCTTTAAAATTTGAGGAAAAAGTGGAGACAATTTAAAAAGACAAATGGAAATCGAAACACTAGTCTTCTCTTCTTTTTTTAAAGATTTATTTATTTTTATTGGAAAGGCAGAAATACAGAGAGGAGGAGAAATAGAGAGGGAGATCTTGCGTTCATTCCTCAAGTGACCCACAACAGTTGGTGCTGTGCCGATCCAAAACCAGGAGCTTCCTCTGGGTCTCTCACTGCAGGGTCCCAAAGCTTTGGGCCATCCTCTGCTGCCTTCCCAGGCCATGGGCAGGGAGCTGGATGGGAAGCGGGGCTGCGGGATTACAACTGGTGCCCATATGGGATCCCGGCACTTTCAAGGCAAGGACCTTAACCACTATGCTATCGCGCCGGGCCCACTAGTCTTCTGTCCTTTGAATCAAATTCCACTATAAATAATCCCATAAAAATGCCTACATCTGGGGCCAGATCCGTGACACAGCAAATTAAGTTGCCATCTGCAATGCCAGCATCCCATTTAGGTGCCAGTTCATGTCCTGGCTACTCTACGTCCAACCAGTTCCCTGTTAATGCACCTGGGAAAGCAGCATTAGATGACCCAAGTGCCTGTCCCCCTATACCCATGTGGGAGACCCAGATGAAGCTCCAGGCTCCTAGATTTGGCCTGGCACAGCCCCAGCCATTGTGGCCATTTGGAAAGTGAGTTAGTGGATAGAAGATATCTCCTTTCCCAGCTCTGCCTTTCAGATAATCAATTTTTTTCAAGAATTCCTACACATGCAAAGATTTCCAGGTCATAAAGGCCCCATACATACATCAAGCAGTATGACCACAGACAGCACTAAAGCCATGAGCAGTCAATGCTGGGTGATTCAGGCCCAGCCTCAGTGACAGGGCCAGGGTCACAGCCTGCATCCCTATATCCAGGCAAGAGTCAAGAGCATTCGACACACACCACATCCTCCATCAGGTGCTTCAAAAAGCTCACACGCTTCCGCTTTCATCACACATCCTTCTTCATAAAAGGCAGGTCCCCATTTCTTTCACAACCAGCCCTACAAACGCCCAGTGAATGCTAGGATGCCTTTGGCGACAGCTACTGTTGGCAGGGTCTGGTGCTCCAGGCTTACTTCCCCTTGAGGAGTTTTCCCATTTGGATCCCATTTTCATGCTGGGAGGTGCTTTTGCATTCCTCTCTCAGCATGTTCTCTCAGGATCCATGTGAGGTCATCAGCGTGGCACAGTCGGCTCTTACTCTTGCAGGTGCACACTCTTAACCAGAACACTCCACCTCCCCTGAGGCCAGGTGGGCATCCAGAGGGAGCACAAACACTCTCATTTTTAGCCTTGTTATGGACCGGGTTGGCCTTGTCCTCCAAAAAAGCATAGGCTACCCTACAGTAGGGCTTACAATGGGGGGTCCAGAGACCTGAAGAGGCAGGGAACAAAGAGGACTGAGGGACTCAGTGGGGGTCTGAGCATCCCGAGCAAAGCTAGGAAACAAGGCTAAATCTGAGTTCCCCATAGGTGGACAAGACCAGAGAGCCAGGGCCCTGCTCTGAGAAAAGTGAGGATGCCAGTCTGAAAGGTGCATTCCTCCATCTGCCCACCCCCGCTGCCCTGGGCTCGTGGGTCCAGCAAGGTAGGTCCTTACACAGCAAGAGCAGCCCACTTACTCAGCTCAGAGCACGTTCTCTGAGGATCCTGCCACTCCTCCTGATAGTATTTCCTTTGTCTCTGGCATGGCCCTGCTTTATAAGATAAGAGACAACTTTTTATATATATAACAAGACTTTTGATGACAAAAAGACAAAATACAAAACTTTGCTTGAGGCCTGTGTGGCAGCCAGGGCCCTGCAGCGGAGGGCATCTCTGCATAACCCCAGGTGCTGTGGGCTCAGCCAGGTTTGAGAAGACAGGGACAACTTTGTGGTTGCTGCCAGAAGGCCCCTCTGTTGGGCTCTGCTATGGAGGGAGTAGTTACTCTGTGTTCTTCCATCCAGGGAATATCCAGGCCAACTCAGAGGAAATACACAGGAAAGCCACACACCAGTGAAGTCACACACCATTGCCAAAGTCTACTGGATAACACTCACCAGTTCCAGGTGTATGAAACAGAGTTGGCCACAAAGCAGGTGGACTATTCAGCTGGGCCCAATAGAGAGTTGACACCAGAAGTTAGGGCCAGCGTTGCGCTAAAACTACTGCCTGCAATGCCAGCATACCATATGGTTCACAGTTCACATCCCAGCTGCTCTCTTTCCGATCCAGTTCTCTGCTAATGTTCCGGGAAAGCAGCAGAAGATGACCTAAGTGTTTGGGCCCCTGTACTCACATGGGAGACCTGGATGAAGCTCCTAAGTCCTGGCTTGGGCCTGGTCCAGCACTGGAACCATTGTAGCCATCTAGGGAGCAAACCAGTAAATGGAAAATCTCACTATCTCTCCTCCTCTTTCTGTAACTTTGATTTCCAAAACAAATACACAGATCTTTTAAAAAGAGACTACTACTAAAGGGTGCTTTGCCTGAAATGGAGAGAAAAGAAAGACATCGGCAAAAAAAAGCCAAAAGCAAATTCCTTACACAGCCCTTCCCGGGCCTCCAGGACAGCAAGATGATTGCTTTAGTCAGGTCATAAAAAGACGAGAGTGTTGTTAACCAACACATCAGGGCGCTGGGGAGGGGGCCCCAAGGCGCTGCACACAGTGACATGCGATAGTTCCAGCCCGTCGGGAATTGTCATCATTTGGGCAGGGGTCACCAGTTAACGGGTCTTGCACTGCTAGCCAGCAAGCACGGCCCCTCCACCTCACCTGAGCCAACCTCCTCTAGGAAGCGCCCACAGCCCACTCCCCCTGTAGGCTCATTGTGATTTATATGATGCAAGCCTTCCCCACAGCGACCAGGACCTTGGGAACAACTCTCTTTTTCTTGGTCTACTGAAGTGACTGGAATCCATTAGCGAAGCTTCCCTCGGTCAGTAAATCACTGCCTTCGTCATGCAGCTCAGCCCTTGGACAGCCGAGGGGGTTTGTTTTTAATTCCCTTTCGACCAGGAAGCATATATTCAAACAGGGGCCTGAAAGCGCCCTTTGTTGCCATTGTTCTCACACACGGAATCTCCCCAGTCTACTTTTCCGCAGTGAGCTGCCAAGACCGTAGGGCCCTTGGTGGCATTTCATCACAGCATGAAAGGTCCATGAGGATTGGCCAGGGGCAGGGCTGCCACCAGGGACAGAGGCCTGGAAGACAGGCTCAGAGCCAGCCCCTCCCCGCCCATACACAACAGCCTCTGACCCCACACACCCAGGCAGCCCCTCCTCCACATGCCGCTTCCACCTGTTGACTTTTTGTCATCATCCTCTTCCAAACGTCTGTCCTACACAGCCCTTTCTATTGGGCCCGCATGCTTCTCCATCCATGCTTCTCCATCCCCTAGCTTGCTGGCTACTCAATCAGCAGACCCGCAAACAAGGGAATTTGTTTGCCGGCTCTATGTCAGAGATATTCGCCCTTGATGGTGTTCTTCAGTATAGAACATCTTTTCAGGGGCTCCCATTTGAAAACCAGAGGATTGGCTTCCCAAGAAGTTGCCACACGCTCTGTTTGTTCGTTAGAGGCAGATGGGCTGAGCTAGGATTGATGGCCCCCAGAGCTATGCAATTCTTGACTCAAATTCCTCAACATGGTTCTTGGTAACATCTTGTGCCTTGGAGAAGCCACTCCAGCTCTCTGGTGACCATCTCCTTCACGCTCTACCTTCAAGGACAATTGAAACGCTGGCACAAAAGACCCCCATCATTCTTGGTGAATGTTTGGCAAAAGTTGATTCAGCAGACATTTGTGTGCCACCTAATTGGAGCACAAAACTGCACAAATGAAAAACTCAGAGGCTGGAAATATTGAAGTAATTTGTCCAAAATCACACACCATGCTTAAGATAGCATGCATCAAAATCTAATCAATTGCATCTCACTCCAAAGTCCCAATCTTCTGAGTCTTGTTTATTGTTGCATAGTTAGGTCGTAGTTAGAAACAAAATGCTTGTTTTTAACCCCATGGACCAAGCTCTCTGGGATCCAGTGATTATCTGAGCTGTGTTTATCAAAACTACTTGGTGGCAAGTAGCTTAAGCAAAATATAATAAATACATGAACCAATGGCTCCAAAGCTGGAAGTCTGGGAACAGATTTTAATCACGGTTGGGCCCAGAGTTCAGCCAGCGTTCTCAAGTGCCTGTCTCTGTTTTTATTACTTGGTGTCATTCTTAGTTAAGTTTACCGTCAAGGAAGCAAAACAGCTGTTGGTGATTCCCAACTCATATTCTCCCCTGAGCAGCCCAGAAGAAAGTAGCTCTACTCTAAAAGTGTTGGGTTGGCTTTCACTGAACCAGTCTGTGCCAATATGTTCCTCCCTTAACCAATCCCTGAGCCAGTTTGTGAGAACATGATCCCCCCCGTAACCAATCCCTGACCCAGACTGTGCTGGTATGCTCCTCCCTTAACCAATCTCTGAACCCGTCTGTGTCGGGCATGTTCATCCCCTTAACCAATCTCTGTCTCCTGAAAGTTGGGTAACTAAGTGATCAGGTCTGAACTCCAGCGTCACTTCTGAGCCCAGGAAGAAATCATACTATTTTCAGAAAATAGAACACATAAAACAGACTAAAACACCAGAAAACAACCAACATCCCTTATTTCAAAACTGCGAAGTGGAAGCTGGAACATATTGCTGGGCTCTGCCCTTCTTTCCTGTTATTCTTCACTCCCTTCTCCCCAACCTCTCCCCCTCTCATAGTTCTCGCCTTTCTCCCACTGCTTTCCAGCTCCTACTTGTCTCCTGGCCTCCCTGATGTTAGATATTTTTTAAAGCCTCCTTTTCTTTACCATTCTGTTTGGACTGGCCATGACCACACCCCATCTCACAAAATGGGTCATTGTCACGGCTCACACTTGCCTGTGTCTCTGTGAGCCTGTGAGTTCCTTAAGGCTACAGATCATGTCACATAGTCTAGCAAAGGACCTGGCCATCTTTGCTGGTCTGTGATGGCCACCAAGGGAAATAGGCCTGGGAGGAAATGGAAGGACTCGATGCATGTAAAGTCCATTGCTCTTGCTCAAAGATAAATTCCAGAGACCTAATGCACGGCGTAATGATTATAGCTAATTTCACTGTATTATATTCTCAAAATTTGCTAAGTAGACATGAACAGTTTTCAAAACCACAAAAATATAATGGCAACCATTTGAGGTGATGGATATGTTAATTAGCTCCCCTGTGATGACCACTTCATAATACCTATGTATATCAAAAAGTCACCTTATGTACCTTAAATACATTCAATTTGTATATGTCAATCACACCTCCATAAACCTGAAAAAGTAAAAAGTATATAAACTATCTTCCACAGTGCCTTGCACATAGTTATTTAATACATGTTAGCTGCTGTAACCATTATAGTGGATTTTAATTTGAACTGATATTTTAGCAAACAATTCTACCTTATTTCTTTATGACCCTTTGTTTTAGACTTTAATAATATTAAAAACAAAATACCTATGTTCCCACGAAAAAGGTCGATTCTTCATTTTTGTGTGAATTAAAAAGTGATGGATACATAAATGATCATCTGACTTGTTTGAAAATACAGATTTTCTAATAAAGACTTGCCTACAGTAAGCAACACAAGAGAATATTCCTCAGACTATGTGAATTATAATTCTTATATACTGTTCTCTCAAAGTCTCTCTCATTTGGCACACAAAAGGCAGCATAATGAGGCTGTCACCTCAATCCTTATAAGCATAAAGTGGCTGAGAATCCGTAAAGACCAGGAGCTGCTCTGGGTGGGAGGTCAGGGGTGGCTGCCCTTTCAGGGCTTGTAGCCTGTGTTGTCTGCGGGACTTGGCGGCCATTCTTAGAACAAATTAGGGAGACCTGCCTTGGGCACATGCAAGCCAAATCAGTGGCCAACCTGCCAGGCATGGCATGCTGGCTGAGGTTCTTGGCAGTGCTACTTGAAACCTATCTTCTACCCTTGGGGAAACTGAGCTTCCCAGGATAAAGCCAGATGCCTATGGGTACACCGCAACTGGCCACAGCTGGGACAACAGAGACATTGAGCTCCTCTTGGGCATGTAGGTCTTCACTGGCCTCACGCCTTCATCCTCTCTACTCAGGCAGTCACCTGACCTCCAACTCCACTTAAGTCCATCCACTCCACCAGCCACATGTCTCTTGCACTTGTCCACTGCTGCCCATATCGACTCCAGCAACCATGGCCTGTCTCACCAACAACTCTGCTGCCACATCTCTCTCCCCTTCCACCACTCCTCCCTTGCTGACACCCCAGTGGCCTTTTTCAAGCAAATCCCATGATCTTCCACTTGCCTCACCCTCCTTCTGTCCTGCACCTCCAGCCTCTTCTGGTGCCTCAAGTGCTGGATACCTCCGGCCACCACCACAGGGCTTTTGCTCTCCCTCATCCTCCGCCAGATGATGGACACCCCCCCCCCCCATGAGACAAGCACCTGGAGGGCAGCAATGGGGGGCACGCAGCTGCAGAAAGGTCATTGTCTTCGCTTGGACAGCCCTCCCTGCCCTTCTCCCTCACAAGGCCCCAGAGTGGATGTCAGCTTGGTGATTCTGACATGACAGGGCTGATTCTGGCCTGGGCCAGAGGGCTTGCCAAAGCTCCCCAGCCAAGGCCAATAGTCCATCAAGGCCGAAAAACAGTGCTACACACAGAGTAAAAAGACACAGCGGGGATGTTTTAGAAACACTTGTTAACACAGGTCAAGCAGCAATCACAGAACTAAGCACTAGCCGGCTTCTCTTGCTGAGGTCCCACCCAAGTTACAGGAGGTGAGGAAAATTG